>NC_133757.1:73887604-74487604 GCF_036562045.2 Rhinolophus sinicus | reverse complement strand
TTATGAGTTGAATTGTCTAGATTCACACATCTACTACTTGTGATTTAAAAAAATCAATATTATGTACATCCATGCTAAATACATGTATTATACTCATTTTAGAGCAATGACAGTCAACAAGATTAATAAAATAAAAGAAACAAAGCAAAAATAAAAGAAAAAGACAAGGGTCAAGTAGGTCATTACTGTTCACCATGAACTTCAAGTTTGCTCCTACACTAAAATATAAATAACAAATTTCCAAAATAAACAGACTTTGAAACATATAGGATTATGTTATATAACCTATAACCAAATACTTCTGAAACCTCTGAACACAGGCAAAGACAGCTAGTGCTAAAACTAAGACAACTTTTACTGTATACCTCACTCTCTCTTTCAGTAACATGTCAGCATTTCATTTACAAATCATAAACCTTATTAGCACCTGGAAAATGAATAAACTAAAACATGAAATTATTTGTATTTCAATAAAAAGTATTACTCTATTAAGTAATTTTCAGTGCCTTCGACAACAGGAAAGTTAAAAATGCTTCCGAGGCTTCTTTCCTCGAACCCTATTAGGGGCAGCCTTTATAGATAAACTGTAGCAGAATTAAAAACACTGCGTTTTGGTTGTTCAGAGAATCATGATTAAGTGGGAGAAAGGGGTGGGACACTACAGAAGATATTAATCACACAGCAGAATTACCACAGAAAACATATATGCACAAACAACAACAAAAAATGTGAATTTCAACAAGGATATAGATTAGAGACCTGAGGTTGATCTAGAGACAAAGATAAATAGACATAAATAGACAAAAGTTATATTATTAACACTCATTCCATTTTATGTGACATCTTAATAATATTTACTAAATTATTCATTAAGCACAGAGGGCTTTTCTTTTTTCCAAACTATACATTCTCTCCATTTTCCTGAATCCACTGAAATTCACGTGTGGTTACAGATCAAAGTCTTCTTGGCTTAAAATTCATGGTTACTAATAAACACTATTAACTTCATAAATGGAAACATAAACAATGTGTCAAAAAGCATGATCATTGAAATAAGTAAGACGAAGTTCCCTGCCAACTAGTTTTTCAAACTCTCTATCCCTCTTTTTCTTATCTAAATAGCAAGAAAAACTCAGTAACTTGATAAGTTGTTGTGGGGAAATAAACAAGGAGGGAGTTTTATGCACATGGTCATTTTCACTAATACTATTTATTTTTATTTTAAAAATTGATATTTTCAGTATTCAAGTACAATACTAGTGAAAAATTGTCCAATATTTCCGTAATTTAATTCACCAGTTTTCAACATTTTTTTTAAACCTAGGGGAATTGTAGCCTACAAAAGGGAGGGAGGTTGAAGAGAGCTGAGGCAGATATTCATTTTTTTCTATGACTCATTATCTTAACTTTCAAAAACAGCCTAGAGGAAATATATAGCAGAAAAAGATATAAAACAATAACTCCAAACCAAGTTTATAGTATTAAAAATAGTCACATATATATATTACATATATATATAATATATATATGACACTGAAATACTAAATTAAACCAATATCTATTAAGTTAGATATTTAAGCTATCTAACTATAAGCCAAGAGTTCATAATGACTTCAGATTTCAGCAAGAGCTATCTTTGAAAGTCACAGAAATACAAATCAAAAGGAAGAAGACTTCACCAAAACTGAGACATAAACTATCAAAAGTCACTAAAATTTAAGAATAGAGAAAGACTTTCCAAGACAGGTTAAAAGGATGTACACGCCAGTCAATAGGAAAAACTAAGAAAGAAGCTTGGTCTCAGGTCTCCCCTGATTTCTTGAAATAAGAGAGCAATGACTCTAGCCAGAGGCAATTTCCGCACCGCCACCTCCCGCCAACCCCCCCTCCACCTGGGGACAACTGGCAACATCTAAAGACATTTTTGATTGTCACAACTGGGGTAGAGGCTACTAGCACGTAGTGGGCAGAGGTCAGGAATGCTAGTAAACACCTTATAATGCATACAGTAGCACCTCCCCCGCCAGTATATTATTATCCAGACCAAAATGTCAGTAGTACTGAGGTTGATAAATGCTGCAGTAGAGTAATAAAAGATGAAGTTGTGAAGAAGAAAGCATATGACCCTAATGTTCTTTATCTACTGAGGCTAACATTTAAGTACAAAGACAACAGGAAAACAATCTTCAATATTCCAAACTCAACTCAGGAAGTACGGTGTTAGTAAGACCTCCATGAAAATCTCCTGAAAGAGATAGCAAAATAAAAGGTGAATCAAAATGAAAAACTCATAATTAAAATTTGATCATACAACAACACTGACATTGACATTAAATGCAATTAAACATAGAGTTAAGTATTAAGTGTACATGTCTAAATATAATTTACCTGTGAAATGCAGCTTGCAAAAGAGGATAAAATGTTTAAAAATCTTAAAAAGAACCAACATACCATGTAAAAAGATACGTCACATGTCAGTAAAAGATATATGAAGGCCTAAAGATAAAAGGATAGAAGTAACTAGCTTCTAAAGAAACACAGATACGATAAGCAATGAAGACAGCAATCAATGTGAACATTTACACACCAAATGATAGAATAATAAATATTTAAAAGAAACTATAGAGCATAAAGAAGAAATCAACAGAAAAGACAATAATAAGAGACTTTAACTTAATAGTCTCAATTTGTGACAAATCATATTGGGGGTTAGAATCAAGAATCACATGATCTGAACAAGAACATTATGTAAGCCTGTTGTTTTTAAGTATATACAAAAATATTATCTAAAAAGTGATTATATCATCTGTTATTCAAGTTCCTATGGGACATATATTTTTTAAATTGGCCACATATTGTTGGCCAGAAAATTAATTAAGTTCTAAACTATGTAAATGAGAGCTACAAACCATTCTCTTACCACAATATAATCAAACAAATTATTTTCATTCTATTTTCTTGTATTCTGAAAAAAAAATAGATTTTTTTTTTCTTAAAAAAGAAAAAAGATAACATGAGAGGCCAATAGAGATTTTGAAAAAAAGTTAGAAAGAAAGTAGGAAAACCTTACTATCCCTTCCTGGAAAGCAAGGCTGCCAATCTTTCTGGAGCACTCTCAACAAACCAGAATAGCTTCCAAAGTCCCCACACCAGGAAAAGGAGCAGACTGAAGCTTCATTTATTCACTCAGCATCATGGACGAAACCTGGCAGAGTGAGACTTTATTGGTGGCCAATGGCTGTAGCCCAAATCTGACAACAAGCAAGTAATGGTAGAAAACGAGCCAAGGGCTGAGAGTGAGATTTGTGTACCAAAAGAGATTAGCAATGCTTCAGAGCCAGAGAACAGAATAGCAAGAGAGTCCCAAAAGAAAGAGCTTGCCAAAGAAGGAGACCATATTCTCTATGCTGTTTCCACTTTAGGAAAAGAGTTGTGGTGATGATATTAGAATTTCTTCAAGGACTAAAGTCTTTGTAGGTGGTCAAGGCCAAGGAGTCCCTGTGTCCTAAACCACACTCTGGAGCCATCCAGAGGAACCAGTGCTTTAGGGAATTCCCAAAAGCTAAATGGGGATCTCAGCAGTCTAGACTCTTCAATGAACAAGAAGCCCTTTTCAACAACACGAATGTTGCTTGCCCAAGATATGACTAGCCATGCCCTAAAGAGCTAAAGCGAAGATTTGAGGGAGGGCCACGGGCCACTTCAGGACTATCCCTCTGTTTCTTTGGCTTTGGTCAGCTTATCCTAAAAGTCTTGCAGTGCTGTCCATAGAGTGAGCTTGGTAGGGTGATGGCAGCTTCCCAGGGGCCGTGTGTCCACCTGAAAGACACAGGGAGCAGCATAGGCCATCTATAGCCTAGATTCCCTCAGCTTCAGAGCAAGGAAAAAGCAAGGAAAAGAAATTAGTCTCAGCTGATGAGGATCTTTGGAGACCCAAAGCCTGCATTGTGGAGGAGATGGGCCTTCCAAGCTAGAGGGAAGAGTCGCGACGATCAGATCGAGAGAACAGCAGAGACCCTGAGAAAGATCCCTGTCACTGAGGGACAGGTTTCTGCAAACAGAAACGGGTGAAAATTTATGCAGCTCTTTTTACAATGACTTTTTCCCAGGAACAAAGGCAAGAGGAGGAAGATATCCTGCAAAATCTAAGTCACAAATAGCCTCTGAACAGAGATCAAGCTCAGCTGAAAGCAGAGATGACTTCATGAGTCTTGGTCATTACATAAATCAATAAGTGACGACAACAACAACAAATAAAATAAAACAAAACAAAAACTTGAGGCTGGGAGGAGGAAAGGCAGCACAAGGAATTCCGGCCCAGGAATTCCTTCCTTGCTTATGGTGTATCTGTGTTTCTTTAGAAGCTATTTACTTCTATCCTTTTATCTTTAGGCCTTCATATATCTTTTACTGACATGTGACGTATCTTTTTACATGGATGGGTATTTCTGGATTCCAGGGTTCCCTCCTGTCTTGAACAAAGCAAAATGATTGGTGCCACTTCCTGTCACTATCAAACTGGCTGTGAGAGCTACAGTTGTACCAAGAGACAAAGCAGATCAGAGATTATGAGAAATATCACTGGAATTGTAAGATTCATGGCTCAGCAACTGTGTCTGAGACATTCCCACTCTCATCATGCCCAGGGAGCCTGTGTCCCCAGCCAAGCCAAATAGCAAGGGCCAAAGAGCTCAGATACCTCAGGCTGGCCTCACCACGGCCCTGGGCTCTGTCTTTGAGCATGCATCCCTTCTAGTTAACCAGGAAAGTTTTCTCTATCCCTTTCTAACAGAACACTTTCACTTAAAATGACCAGTCTAGTTAAAAATGCTAACATTCTCTGAAGTGGATTGTCTCCTAACCCATAGCCAAAGATATTTATTCTTTCCAAATACTTTGGCATCTTCTAACAGGAGTTCCATATCTTTTGCCATTATTGGGTATGGAATATAAGTTTACAGTATCCCAAGAGTTTGATCTTAAAGGAAGGGGTAGACTGCAGCAGTTACTGAGTGCCAGCTTGGCCTCCAAAAGCTGACCAGGACCATGTGAAGAAGGCTGAGTGTCACACTGCACAGCCAACCTTATCTTAATTCCTTCATAGTGTGGAGTTGCATATCTAATCTCATCTTAATTTCTTCATTTGCCCCTGCTCAGATGACATATTTTTAAAATATTTTCTAGCTCTAAAATACTGTCATTAAAAGGAAGGAAGGAAGGAGGGAGGGAGGGAGTGAGGGAGGGAGTGAAGGAGGGAGAGAAGGAGGGAGGAAAAGAAAAGAGAAAAGACAAGGAAAGAAAAGAGAGAAGAAAAAAGAAAAGAAAAAGAAAAGAAAAGAAAAGAAAAGAAAAGAAAAGAAAAGAAAAGAAAAGAAAAGAAAAGAAATCTGTAAAAAACGTTCCAGGTCCTTACTAAAGGAAGAATGACAATAAAGACCACATTCCAATACCAGAATCACGAATCACCAACTCCCAACGCCAAATCTGAAGTAGGCCCCACTTCCTGAAGGCTCAGAGCACTACAGACTATCTTGACGACAGAAGCATTCACAGGACTCAGTTTTGAGCACCACGAAATTGTCTGCAGCGATGTTATCAGGCATGACCACACCATCTTTGGGGGAGATCATCATAGCATCTTCCTTCCTGCCACACTGATGACCATGTGCAGGCCTTTGGTTCATCCGTTGGATGGGCTGCCCTGTGGCCTTCTGGCAGATGCCTTCACTCTCGTCACCCTGAACTCAGGGTCTGTCTCTTCTTCCTTCTATGCAGGGCCCTGGGCAGGGGCTGATGTTTATGCAACATCGGGGGTGCATGGCAATGCTTCAGTTTGGGAGAGAATAGACTGAGTTCAACCGGATGAGGTGTTTCTTTCCACCTATTTACTCTGTGCCACAGAATCTGCATTTGTAACAAGATAATCTATCAAGCTATTAATTATGGTCTCCTACTCTTGCCAGCATCTACTCTTGGAAGGAGGAAAGAATAATTCTGCTTCTTCTCCCCTTAAGGAAGTTCTGGGCTTCTGATCTCAGGGATTATTGATGGCTTTTGTATTTTCTGGCCTAAACGGAACTTGCTGAGCACCAGTTACACGACCATATCCAGGATCTTGTATGAGATGGCTGGCTATTTCTGTCAGTGTTTATGAGAGAGAAGACAGAGTGGTGAGAGGGAGGCATAGGTTGAAAGAAAGGCGCTTACCCAAGGGTAGGAGTGTAATCAGGGGCTTGAAAAATAGAATGTGGTAATGGGGTTCATAAGTGACACTACTGTGTAGAGGCAGTGGGAATTCTGAGTGGGCGAATGAATGCGTTTGCTGAAAAGAACTCAATCAAGTACAAAAAATCTTAATATCTGCAGCCAAAGGCGTCATTGCCCATCCATGGCATAGAGACGGTGAAGTCATTTGCCTTTGAATGGACCAAGTAGGCTTGGACGATGAGTATCCTAAACGGAACCACAAGGGACTGAACATCAAAGTCTCTTTTCTAAGTATTTGTTAACAATGGGCATCCTGCTAAATAGGAAAATGTACCCCTATGGTAGCTACATTTTTCTCATCCTGTTAAATAGTGGCTTAGAACCAGACATATGTTGTCAAAAATGTAATATACCTTTTCTCCTCCTCGGTGCTATGAAACAAATGTATGATTTTATGTTTATTATCCCATATTCAAACAGGGTATTGTTTATACCCACCGAGGCATGGAAGAGTTAATACGCCTATGTTTAATGGGGTAACAGACAATGGAGCTAGTGGTAGAGAACATGCTTGTATGTGAGCGATCCTAAGGAAAGTATTGACTCACATAACTAAAATATCTGGGAGCAGGTTAGCTTCAAACAGCAATGTTGATATGGGGCTTCCAGGGATATCATCAGGATTTAGTTTTGTTTCTGTATCTCCAATTCCTCTCTTCTGTGCTGGCTCCCTTCTCAGGCTTCAGGGGGTGGCTGGATGGCTGCTGTGTAGCAGGTTGGGAGCTACATCCTGCCAGGTTCACTGAAACATGTGGTGCTTTCTCACAACAGTCCCTGCAGGTGTCACCAGTTGGATCATGTGCATGTCCCTCAAATCGTCACTTTGGCTAGTTGAGTGGAATCCTCGTTTTGGCTAGGACTAAATAGACTTGTGAGTAAAGACAAGCCTACAAGCATGTAGGCAGAGACTGAAAAATGGGGTAAGTCTCCTCAGAGGGCAACAGACGCCCAGTTAGTAGAAAGTGAATGAATGAGGGGTGACAAAATAAAACCAAAACAAAGCAGATATCGACTACAGTGTAATAACCCAACTTTTGACTTAGGGCCCAAAGTCACACTACTGCCACTTCGGGCACTGATATTTCCTGTCAAGTCTGAAAGTAGATACCAGTAGAGACCCAGGAAGGTAGGAAGAGTGGTAGGATAGAGACCAGGGAAAGGATATTGAAGAGAGGGAAGATATCTAGGAGATTTCTGCCTGTCTAGTGATGGGCCATCCAATAAGCAGATTTCTCACATCTTAGGTCTTCTCATTTCAGATTCCTTTACCTCTATTCCAATATTGCTGTGCCCCAAACCTAGACCTGACCACAAGAGAGAGCTCTGCCTTCTGAATAATGCAGTGTCACATCCCACTCTCTGACCTCTACTTTTAGCCCTTTACTTGTGCCTTCATATGCCAATTCTTCAACCTTGCCAGAACCTCCAATCCTTTAATCCTTCCGTCAGCAACTTTTTGCAATCACTTCCTCCTTTTCCACCATATGCTATGGTTGAGATTTATCTTTACTTCATGGGATACTGATTCCAACTTCAACTCTCTGTGTGAATCTTCTTTTTCTTGCTCTACTACCGCAAAAGGAATCAAGTTTTATCAATACTTGTGAAAAATAAAGACAAATCAGGTAAGAAAACCCTAGACCAAGTCCTTAGTATAACAGTCAATTTTACGCATCAACATAGCGCAGTCATGGTACCAGGTTTTTAATCCAACACCACTCTAAATGTCATGAAGGTATTTTCAGACGAATTTAACATTTAAATCAGACATTGAGTAAAGTAGATCACCCTAGGTAGTGTGGATGGGCTTCATTCAATCAGTTGAAGGCCTTAAGAGAAAAGTCTGAGGTCCCTGAAGAAGGAATTCAGCCTCCAGACTGCTTTTGGACTCAAGACTGAAATATCAACACTTCCCTGGGTCTCTGGCTTGCCAGTCTGTCATAAAAATACCAGACTTACCAGCACCTCTAGATAAAGATATAGACATATGAATAAAGATGTGAGACAGATATAAATACACACACAATGGAATATTACTCAGCCATGAGAAAAAGACAAAATGGATGGACTCTGAGGGCATTATTTTATCCTGTGATCTAATATGATGGAGTTTTCAGCTCCATCATAATCTAATGGGAACATGATTGTATATGCAGTCTGTCATTGACCAAAATGTCATTATGCAGTACATGACTATATTTAGTTGCCTGAATTGGTGTCCTGCAACAACTTTATCTATTAAAATTTTTATATTTTTGAGTGCTAGCCATGTATTACATATTGTACTAGACTATGATGGTTATAACATTGAAAAAAATTCCCTTTGATGGTAAATAAGAAGAAACACATAGATAATAAAATAAAAATTTCAAAAGCTTTCAGAGCAAATTAATTGCAAAAGCAAGAGAAGAAAAACTAGAATTATTGATAAGAGCATATATATTCAATCCATATTGTGTAGCTTTATAAGTGTATATTTTCAAATATATTTTATATTTTAGGGCCATTATTAAAAGTAATAGCATAAAATACACAAATGTCTAAAACTAAAATATTCTGGAACCTCATTTCAGTCAATAATATACACAAATATTATCTTTTAACCATATCCATTAACAAAAGAAAATGCAATGTTAATAGACTTTGTGGGATGGTTTCTCTTATCGGTATAGTTATGGGTCACTTAACAACAGGGATGAGTTCTGAGAAATGAGTCATTAGGTGATTTCCACATTGTGCAAACATCACAGAGTGCACGTACACAAACCTAAGTGGTTTAGCCCACTACACCCCTAGGCTGCATGGTACAGCCTATGGCTCCTAGGCTGCAGAGCATGTCACTGTACTGAAAACTGTAGGCAATTATAACACAATGGTAGTATTTGTATATCCAAATATAGAAAAGGTACCATAAAATCTGGTAAAAGATTTTAAAAAATGGTACACCTTTACAGGGCACTTACCATGTATACGAGGTTGGACAATTAAGTTTGTGAACTTGTTGCAATGATATTGCTAAACTTTTTTGATATCAGAGGGATTATTCATTATGAATTTGTACCAACTAGACAAACAGTTAACCAAGTTTACTATTTGGAAGTGCTGCAAAGGCTGCGTGAAAAAGTTAGACAACCTGAACTTTTCAACAACAATTCATGGCTCCTGCATCACAACAATGCACCAGCTCACATGGCACTGTCTGTGAGGGACTTTATAGCCAGTAAACAAATAACCATATTAGAACATCCTCCCTACCCACCTGATCTGGCCCCCAATGACTTCTTTCTTTACCTGAAGATAAAGGAAATATTGAAAGGAAGACATTTGGATGACATTCAGGCCATCAAGGGTAATACAACGACAGCTCTGATGGTTATTCCAGAAAAAGAGTTCCAAAATTGCTTTGAAGGGTGGACTAGGCGCTGGCATTGGTGCACAGCTTCCCAAGAGGAGTACTTCGAAGGTGACCATAGTGATATTCAGCAATGAGGTGTGTAGCATTTTTTCTCGGATGAGTTCTAAAACTTAATTGTCAGACCTCATAGAGCTCACAGGACTGGAAGTTGCTCTGGGTGAGACAGTGAGTGAGTGGTAAGTGAACGTGAAGGCCTAGGACATCATTGTACACCACTGTAGACTTTTTCAACATTGTACATCACCACAAACACTTGCGTAATGCATTGTGCTACAATGTTACAAGAGCTACGATGTCACTAGAAGATAGGAAGTTTTCAGCTCCATCATAATCTAATGGGAACGTGATTGTATATGCAGTCTGTCATTGACCAAAATGTCAGTATGCAGTGCATGACTATATTTAGAAACATTATCCCTAAGCCCCTTGTGCTTATAAGAAAAATTTAGACAAATAATGGAATGAAACTCAACTGCTATTCTTTTGAGAGTCACAGAAGTATTAACTTATAGCATGAGCATTTCTATCTCCAATAAAAGATTGGAGTTCTAATTTCATTCTGAAATTGAACTTTCTTTTGCCAACTGGTAGGGAAGACATATTACAGGAAAACAACAAAGCTAGTTCCTGTTCTTGCTACTGCCATTTGACAGTAATGAGGATGAATATAAAGTTGCAAATGTGGTATAAATATTAGATGGGAAATAGTGATGTTACCATAATTCAAATGATTTTTCATTATTTCCAGCTCACTAATTTTTTTATAGTTCATGCTTGAAATAGCATTATGCAATCTGCAATATACACTAATTGAAACTGTGTCAGCAGTTAGCATTCTATTACCTAGTCTAACTTTCATGGGGTTTAATTTTAGTCATCACAGTTCTTTTGTATCAAGACTTTTCCTATGACTTCTTAATTGTGTATGCAGTGTGGATGATAGTTCCATTATTCTTATTTTGAGAGGTGAGAGAGCAGAAAAAGGAGGAAGATTGTGCGTGTTTGATGTTTGTTTTCTGTTACTAATATTTGACATCATTACACTGTTTTGCAGTGAGCTGAAGCTAAGGATAAAAAGTTACTTTAACACAATTTCAAAATTAATTCTTTTTGCTTTCTTGATAGATTACTTTGTCCTCAGTGGCCTTGAATTTACTAGAAATATTACTATAAGTTTAGGGTGGACTTGCCTTCCATAAATCTCTGTTTTTCTTGCTTTCTCTGCTGTCATTGCTCTAAGAATGAAAATTAAACACAAATCAACTAAATGCTACTGAATGAGATACCTAGTCACCTACATAATAAGTTACACAAATCAAAGACAAAAGTACTTCTAAGATAACTCAAAAGAAGTATTTTCTTAGGTGAACATTTTTTTCCCAGTCTCTTTTTGTTTATACCTAGAATTATATACATATATATGTATATATATGTAATTATGTATATTATATATACATGTTATATACATTATATACATATATTAAATATAAAATTATATTTATATATGTAATATATGTAATTATATTATATATATATTCACAATATTTCAAAAACATGTAGCACACTTTTGTGTCACACTACAAAGTAAAAGAACCAATATCCTATCAAAAATAATAGCACGTGCTATCTTCTAATCTTCACAAACTGTGGGAGAATCCAACCCATTCCATAATCAAAATGTTAGCCCTTTTTCAGATGATCAATAACCCCTATATTGGGTCAGGACATATTTTAATATCCCTCGACTAATAACTTCATGGTTTCATATCTAATGAGTGTTACCTGTGATTATAACAATACCTCATCTCTTGTTATTTTGTCTCCTTATTCTTGAAGTGTTATTTCCTTACCCCCAGAATCAGATATCAGCTAGTCAGATACTTTAGATTGCTGCTTTTTTCCAACCAGACCTTTTATTTATTAATCCTATTTGTTCTTCTGTTTCCCAAATGTTACATTGTTTCTATTCCTTTTATTTTACATACACATACCACTTTCCTAATTTGATAACTCCCATTTTAGGGAAAATGGCCCACAGAGGCACATAAAGAGCAAGTGAGTTATCCATATAGGAAGCTCCTCCAAGCAACAAAAGGTAATCTCGTTTTAAAGCTATCTCTGTGGTTATCTGAGAGCTATGTGACCTACTAGAGGGATTTCCGTCATCAGTTGAATGTCTCTTATGATCACTCCTAAAGTACAAGCTACTGCATTTTGGGAGGAAGACAAGTTAACCCGAACCCTTTTATTCTGATTATTGCCCAGGAAGTGGCTGAGAAGAGATAAATCCTTTCTGAGGACAGTCACATTGAGTGGCCAAACCACCTTATTAAGAAGGAAGTAGAGTTAGAAATCTTTTTGAGCCCATTTTTAAGGAGGCTATTCCAACAATTAACCGTAATACATGATAGGGAGAATTGGAAATTCATCAAATACGTTGGTTATCCATTGCCAGATTGCAACGGTCCATAAATCTGAAAACATGACAGATTAGTTTCAAGAGCCACAGTGGTATGTCCAGAGTCAGCTGGATCAGACTAGAAGGGCAACATTGTAAACTAAAAAAAAAATGGCAAAATAGTGGTGAGCGGTTAACCACTGGTAATGAAGAAGAGGGATTAAAGATTCATGTAATCAAACTGTCAGGAGTGAGCGGGGACAATGCCATGTACCATATGGCCTCCTTCAATGAAAGACAAACAGATCAAATTTATGCAGGACTCACGAGTATGCATTCAGCGGTAGCCTCTGCATCAGAAACATGGAGTCTTTTATGTGCCTATTCTATTATGGCTACAGATGTATTGACATGTCCAGTATGATAACGGATGCACGTAGCAACAGTGGCAATCTTGGTAACACAAGCTCAGTCAGCAAATTGACTCCAGTCAGTTTCATCAGAAAGCAGACCCTTATCATGGGGGTTTACATGAGTAATCCAGTTAATCAGCCATCATTACTTGTTTCCCCAGTTCATGGGCCCAAAATGAGTGTCTTTTATCCACTACTCTCTACTTTTCCAAGCTTCAGACAAACAGGTAGAGTCATTCAAAATACAACAAGGTTTATTAAGGGGAGCATTAGCCAGAACTGTGACAATGACTTTCAGTAGTGCTCACGAAATGGAGTAGCCATGACCATTTTTGGTTCTGAATAATCGGCTCTGTTGCTGAATAGCTACCCAACCCAGAGGACACCATCTGCTTCCAGCCTCGCTACACCATCAGCCTATACATGTAGGAGAACCTCTGTGACTGAGACAGCAGCTTTGCTTTAACCAGCAATGTGAAGAGATAGCTGTCATATTTTCATGTAAAGCTGAGATAGGGCTCAGGCCAGACCAGCTGCATTCTGGAATATGCCATTGCCACTTGACAAGAAAGGCTTTTTAGACTCTTCCCACCTTATTAGTCATTAAGTTGACCACTCAAAAATGTGTTATCAGACCAGAGAGTTATAAGGTCTTCCTAGACATTCGATTTTAACAAGAGCCTCAAAGTGAGGTAACAGCTAAGTTTTATCAGGGAAGCAATAGGTCCAAAACTCCAAAGAGCATCTCCAGGTGGAGGTTGCTTTCCTTTGCCAGAAGCTGCAACTAAAAAAATCATCAGTCTCAGAGACTTGTGGTTCAAAGGTGGCATTGGAGCCAGAGACCCCCAAGGGTACTAGTACTTTTCTATATTCAGGTCTTCCCAATTGGGAGAATCCATTTCAGCACTTACAGGACAGGGAAGTACACATACAATATTTCATTTCTTATTATATATTCAGATGTAGAAACATCAGTACACTGAATCAGTACAAAGAGCTATACTCCCAAGGTCACATTACCTTCCCTTCTCACTTCCTCACCACTTCCTTCCTGCCCAAATGCCATCAGTTGCATTTGGCATGCCTGCCTTTCATTGAACCGGATAGGATGGTGACTTGGTTATTCATGTGCTGGATAACAGAGTTGAATAACTGCATATGCCTGAAATGCCCCAATATACTCAAATAGATGCATATGGACTTCATTACCCTTTAAGAATAACAAGACATCAGGTAATGAAGGATGATTAATGAAGGGTGAGCAACCACCCTTAATCATCTTTCTCCTAGCAGCTTAAGTCAAGGTAGAGGAATGAATTAGAGGTGGGAAATGGAAACAGCGTTTTCGAGAACTCTTTCAAACTGTCTGACGGTAAAATTGAAGAGAGATAGGGTAGACAACTAACTGATAGGATATGGAGCCAAGATGTTTAGGATGGAAAGGACATTAGCATATTTAGAAGATGTTACAATGAGATTTATAAATACAAGGTTTATTCCACTGTTAATAATAGCACACTGGGGAATTTGGCACAGAGCATGTTCTAGAGTCAAAGAATAATACATAAGTAACAATCAAATTATTACACATGCATTATCTATTTATATAACACCAAAAATATGCAGTCTCTAGTAGAATTCCATTTGCATTTTTACTTATCTTAAAATAGAAAGCTGCAACATGATTTTGACTAACTAGACAGCTGCTCTAAAGCACCTGAATTTAAGCACGGATTTATATCTAGATATACCTTTACTAGAACAACTGCTTAACAACTGGCTAATATTAATGCCCACTTAAATGATCTACAGATAGTTCACAAAAGTCCCTAAATAAATCTCTCCCTGACCACCCCTCCTGCAAAAAAAAAAAAAGTGAGGAGTTGAGGGAAGGACAGTGGAACCAAGGACGGAAGGAAGGAAGGAAAGGAAAAGAGGGAGGGAGGGAGGGAGAGAGGTTGGAAGGCAAGAAAGGAAGAAGGAAGGAAGGAAGTAGGTTTATGAAAACTTATTTAACTTAAAACATTCTCATCTGCAATAATTTCATTTATGCATATCAACTCCGAAAGGTAAGCAAACTGAATGAAGATTAAAATACAAAGAAACCAGAGGGTAAGGAGGTGGGGGTGGGAGATGAGGGTAAGGGGGATCAACTATATGGTGATAGAAGGAGAACTGACTCTGGGTGGTGAACACACAATGGGATTTATAGATGATGTAATACAGAATTGTACACCTGAAATCTATGTAACTTTACTAACAATTGTCACCCCAATAAACTTAAAAAAAATAAATAAAATAAAATAAAATACAAAGAAAGAGGAAGCACAAAATATGGACTGATTGATTGATTAATTCATTGATCTATTTATTTATACTTGTTTTAGAGTAAGAGAAAAAGCATGAATGTAAAAGATAGTAAAGTCCTGTTATTATTTCTACCACTTTGGCAAAATTCATGTGATAGAAGAGAACGAAGAAAAGATTGGGTACATAGTATGAATTTTGGCTTTATGAATAAAACTCTGTTACGCTATGTTGGAAATAGCTGTATTCAAGAGAACCGAACCATGTTTACATAAAAAGAAATGGTGGTTTTCTAAATGTGAAATCATGCAGAACCCTGCTTTGCAATACCAGGAAATCTGCAAGGGGAGCGCCGAGATCAATGTCATTATCCAGAAGGCATTACTGAAATAGATTTTAAATCCTTTGATGTAATTGCTTGCTGAGTTTGCCATTACAGCAGCTCTATCCTTTTGACTGATTGAGGGCCTTTAACAGCTCAAGTTTTACTAAGACTGCCAACATCCATTGGAATCTTAAAGTTAGACAGATGTTTGATGTTTAATTTAACTAATATGGCACACCATGAGTCAACAAAACACATTTTGTGTTAATGCCAAAAAAGAAAAAAAAAAAGGTGAGGGACAGAAATGCATGCAGAGTTAATCTTTCTGTTTCAGCAGACAAGTCTTTGCTCATAAACTTATTAACATGAATTCTGATTTGAAAATCCCATGGCATTTTTCCTGTCCCTTGAGAAAAGCAGTCTTGATTCCACTAGAGCATTTAGAGCCAGAACTCAATGAATAAATTAACAGTGCATAAAATCCTCAAGTAAAGTATAAGGAGCAATGAGGTGAATTTTTTATTTTTTTAGAGTCCCTGTTTTTCATGATTTCTTGAATAATTTTTATTCTTTGTGATAGACCTGTTTTTCTTTCTCCACAACTACCTCAACAAATAGAAAATAATGCATTTGATTATCTTGTCTTTGGATTTTCTCTCTTGCTGAAGAAAGACTGATTTGACCAAAAACAAAGAATTTTATTCATGGTATTTTCAGCATTGATGGTGCCTCACATGGAAAAATAAATAAATATTTAATACCACTTAGTGAAAGATATTTCTCCTTAAAAAAAAAATGTTGGCTATACATTCTGTTCAAGAAATATGGCTAACACTATCAGCTTCTCCAATTAACATCATTTTCTTAACATTACTTTGACAAAAAAACAAAAACAAAAAAACCTAGATATTACTTCTTCAATGTGGTTTTTGCTAAAGTAACCAACTCAATGCCTTTAGCCTCTTTGTCTTAAGTTTTACAGGTAAGAAGAATAATAGCATTGAGGTTGTACTGGGGGTGGTGGTAATAGTGGTTAAATAACTAAAAGAAGGAATTCAGACACCATGATAATGGCATTGATAAACAGAGTCAAGTATGATAAGTTTCAGTGTACTTGTACTAATATTATATTTTGACTTTCATAACAACTTTATGAGATAAGTAGAGGAATTATTATTATTTTCATTGGATGAACAGGATACGAAGGCCCATGAAATTTTGGTGACTTTTGAAAACAACATTTGACTATTAAGTTAGTCAAACCTAAGTCATCTGACTACAAATTTAATCATATGCATGCTACATTTATGAGTTTTCACTGGTCAGAAATAATAATTAACCATTCCTAATGATCGATTAATTTTATTAATTGTATTTTCATACCAATATCAGTAAGCTGGTTGTGCTGGTTTAAATTTCAATTCAAATGGAATTTCATCCTGTTTTCTGAATACTTTTTTTAAACTTTATTTACTATTCTTAATATTTAACCTGTTTAAACTAGCTGGTTTATATGTGCATTAATTTATTCAAACCTGTAACAAAGCATATGCTACTTAAGACTCAGTGAATATGCATTCACCCTTCTTCATATAACTGATGTGGACTCATTCCTCATCTCAGTAGATTTCAGGGCTGTGACATTCCTAACTGTAGTCAGGGTTCCCCAAGACTACCCTTAGGTTAACACTCCTCTAATAGGACTCACAGCAGTTGGGAAAGCTGTTATATTCATGGTGAAAGGATAAATATTAAAATCAGCAAAGATGAAAGGCATACAAAACAGAGTCTAGAAAAGCCCAGCCACAGCTTTCACTTGGCTTCTCCAGCTGGAGCTGTATGGACAGCACTTAAGTCTCCCCGCAACAATGTATGACAACATGCATGAAGTGTTACCAGCCAGAGAAGCTCTCTAGAACCTTTGTGTCCAGAGATTTTTATTGGGTACTGGTCACATAGATCTGGAGAACCTCCATGATGGACCTCAGTCTCTCAGTCTCCAGCTCCTCCAATAGTCAAATTGATACCATGTGGCTCAAGGCCCTCTTCGTAAATCACATTGTTAGCATAAACTGTCTGCGGTGGCCCAAGGACCCAAGAATACAAAGACACTTTTATCAGGCAGGAAATTCCAAGGACTTCAAGGTTGTCTCCCACGGAGATGGTCAAGGCCCAAAATTTTTGTCAGAATGTATGGGGTTTAGATAACCCAGATGTGCCAAGTTAATCCTTCTACCAAATTAGCACTCATTACACTTCCAATTATGTTTCCAAGATCTATTTTCCATTCTAATTATAAATGCCACAGTGTCAGAAATTATAAAAATTTCTCCATCTTTGCTGGACAAAAGTGCATAGAAGTTTAAGCATTGTCAAATTAGTGATTGAAGGATGGAATATGAAAAACAATTTAAACAAAATAAGGAAATAAAGAATGGGGTCATTACTTAATATAAGTGTTTTTTGGTCGGGATTCTTTGGGGATAATAAATAAACATAAAACCTAGGTTTTATGTTTAAACATAGATTTTCTAATTCTCTTAATTCCATTACATTTTTGTAAATTCTGCTTGAATCCTGAATATTTTCTTTTTTGGTCATTTTTCTATGTTTATATCTTATGCATGATGAAAAGAAACCATTGGACACTTTCAACATTCTGCCTGGAAATCTCCTAAACCAAATCTACCATTTTAACAGGTACATTTCACTTTTCCAACATTACAACAGTTTTACCAAACTTTCAGCCACTACAAAATATGGACACCCTTTTCTCCAGCGTCTACTTAACAAAATCTCGCTGTCTGCCATCCTTTGCTAAGAGTTTCCTTCAGATACTCGTACCTTCTGCTCTCTTTCTTATCCCCAAACAATGCCAGATATTATAGTTTTCATTTTGTAAGCACTTCAATTTCTGGTGCTAATTTCTGTTTGAATTAGATTTTGCTGCATAACCAGCCAGCCCAAGACTTGGTGGTCCAAAATGACAAGTTAGTATCTCTCATGGTTCTGTGCCTTGACAGCAGGTGGTTGAGTGGTTCAAACTTGGAATTTCTTAGGAGACTAATAAGACAGCAGGTAGGGCTGCAGTCATCTGAAGTCTGACTAGGCGCAATGTCTAAGATGCTTAGTCATATGACTGGAGGTTAATACTGGCTATAAGGGTGGAAAGTAATTTACGGCTGTGTTATGGACTGTGTTTGTGTTCCCTAAAATTCACATGCTGAAGTCCTAACCTCTAATTTGATGGTATTTGGAGATGTGGCTTTTGCTAGTAATTACAGTTAGATGAGGTCATGAGAAAAGGGACCCGGTCTGATAGTATTGGTGCCTTCCTAGGGAGCTTTCTCTCTCTCTCTCTGTCTCTCTCTGTCTCTGTCTCTCTCTCTGTCTCTCTCTCTGTCTCTCTCTCTCTCTCTCTCTCTCTCTCTCTCTGTCTCTCTCTCTCTCCATCTCCCTCTCTCTCTTCACCATGTGAGGACACAGTGAGAAGTTGGCTGTTTGCAAGCCAAGAAGAGGTCCTTCACCAGAACCCAACAATGTTGGCACACTGAACTTGGACTTCCAGCTTTCAGAACAGTGAGAAAATAAGTTTTTGTTTGTTTGTTTCTGTAATCCATCCAGTATTGGCGTTTTGTTATGGCAGCACGAGCAGACTAATATTGACAATCTCTGGAATACCTACACATGAACTATCCACATGACTTGAACTCGTTACAGTTTCTGGGTTCCCCAGGTAGTATCCCAAGAGCAAATATTCCAAAAGGCTCAGGAAGAAATATAAGGCTTCTATGACCTAGTCACAGAAGTCCCATCCCAGATTTGTGAAAGGAAGTGGGAATTGAGGAGTAGCATGTGCTTAAAGAAAAGAAATTGTTAGCGGCCATCTTGAAAACTATCTGCCTCACTTGGCATTTGAGATATGAGAATCCATTTCTCTTTCTTCCTGGTCTTGGCTGACCTAATTCAGACAAGTATGGATAACTTTGATAGCAGATAGATGAGGTTTATGCAGTGGTATCCTTGTGAGATCAGGCAAAAGTAAATCTTGGTTAAGAGTAGAGCCAGAGTAGACAGACTTTCTTTCCAAATGATATATCAAAAAACAAATAATTTTTAAAATCATGTGTCATGTTCATTACCTAGGTTAAGCTGTAAGGCATTTTAACTAATATTATCAATGAAGTTGGTTTAAATACTGTCAGAGGGCCAGACAATGTCTCAGTGCTTCCTCATGCTATAATTTTATTTTTATTTTGGAGCACTCATCTCTAAATATTAATTCTAATAATAACAGCTTTAAAAAAAACTAAACCAATAAACAAACAGAAAAAATGTTTACTCTTAAAAAGGTTCTATTTACCATTTAATTGTTATTCTAAAATGTAAATTATATTTTCTTTAATAATTTTCAAGAAAAGGATTAAGCTGCAATATAATCTCTCACATTACTGGTGGGATTATAGGAGGATATGCCCACAAACTGAATTTTATTTGCTAAAGGGAGGATGCTCATTTGTCTATGGAATGCTCATCTGTCTAGGACACTGTGTGGTAAATAAACCTAGAATCTACAGATAACAGTTTCCTGACAAATGTTCTATGTGCATTGTAACTATCTGAGTATAAAATGGAGATGCTTCATGACTGAAAAGTCTCTTTTGTGTAAATAGTGTAGCCATGAAGTACTTAGAGACATCACATGTCAACCTAAGCCAGAAAATATCTTTAAGGAAAGAGAAGAACTAAGAATCATTCTCAACAGTCAAGTATTTCTCCCTTTTTCACCTGTGCTTCGTGATTACGTCCTTGAAATTGTTAATAAAGCTAATATCAGGTAAGAGCTTTGATTTCTGTTGAGTCCAACTTAACAATATGATCCTTTGCATTATTTCAACAATGTTATTAACTATCATTCATTGACTGACAGGTTGCTAATATATTCATTTAGTTCAATCTGTTAATAATGATGAAAAACTTACTTAATATCAAAACAAAAAAAGACAAAGAAATTATTAGCATATTAAGAAAAGGCTAGGCTGGTCAGGTACAGGTACAGTCATTTTTGAGCAGAGCAGAGTGCTGATCTTACACTGGGTGTCTGGGAAGCATTAAGGGCAGGACGGGTCAAGATTTTAAAGGCTTAAGTGAGCTGACAACCTATGTTGAAGCTGGTTGCTCAATTGAAATACTTGTTGATTGGTTGCTATCGGAGATATGTTTATGGAAGTGAGTGTGGTCCTGACTGGCTTTCCAAAGTATAGGGCTATCACAGATTTGTTGGCTTTCGGAAGTGTGTTAGTAAAGAAGAATTGCTATTGATCAACTGAATGAATTGACAATGTTTCTAGTGGCCATTACATTAGCAGAGCTCCACAGCAGTTTGTCCTTTAAAGTGTGGGATCATTTTTTTTTTAAGTCTCCAATCAAAAACGAAAGAATGAACCAAAGGAAGGAAAGGAAAGAAGGAAGAAAGGAAAGGGAAAGAAAGGAAAGGGAGGGGAAGGAAGGAAAGGAAAGGAGAACAGAAGGAAGGAAGGAAAGAAGGAAGAAAGGAAAGCAGGAAGGACGGAAGGAAGAAAATATAGGAGGAAAAGAAGGAAGGCATGGAGAGGGAGGGAAGGAGGAAAGAGGCACATTCAATGCAATGTTTGGGATTCTGTGCCATGTATGGATGCATATGTAGTCTTCTTTCTGAGACGTACACATTCACCCACCACTGCTATACCAGGGCTTCAATGGCATACCTCAAACATTTTAGAGATGTGCCTCCACATATTAAACAATGTGTAAAATATACATTTAAACAACTCATGATACAAATTACCATGTCAATGACCTTCCCCCACCCAAAGAACTCTGAGCTGAATATGTGGAACACTGACATATATAAAAGGGTACAATTGATGAAAAAGATGATAGACATAATTGAAATTCAACCTGCCACCAAAGAAGAATCACTGGGTTTTACAAGAAACATAAGAGAACTTAAGAGAACTTTGGCAAGTAAACAGTGGTACTCAAATTGTTTTTTTAGTGCAGAAGATTTATTGAGTGATGAGTGTGACAGCCATACACAGAAGTTAATTTTTTCAGGTGTACCATCACAAATTCTAGTTATTTAAGATGTTTCTCAAAGGAAAAAATAAAGATGAAGAATCATTACTGTGTGCTCCTACTAGCGGGCAGAAAAAAAATTCCTCTACCATACTGATGCTTTGAGGAAGCATTTATATTCCTGAAATGTGAAAATGACATAAGAGAAAAGGATCTGCATTTTATGATACCTCCTTTAACCCACTGACTTTCATAATTACAGAATGATTTAATAATACCTGCTATTATCTAATTGTATACCCTCAAATTCATCTATCGAAGCCCTAACGACCCCCAGTACCTCAGAATGTGACCTTGGAAACAGAGTTGCAAAGGTAATAAGTTAAGATGAGGTCCTCAAGGTGAGCCCTAATCCAATATGACTGGTGTCATTACAAGAAGGGGAAATTTGAACACAGAGGCAGATACATCCACAAAGGAAATGCCACGTGAAGATAAGGCAAGCATCAACTAATGTTGTTACAAGCCAAAAAAAATGCCAAAGACGGGCAACAAACCACTAGAATCTAGGAGAGAAGCATGGAACACATTCTTCCTTATAGCCCTCTGAAGGAACCAACAATGCTGACACCACGAGTTCAGACTTACGGTCTCCAGAACTGTGAGACAATAAATTTTGGTTGTTTAAACCACCCAAGTACTTTGTTATGGCAGCTGTAGCAAACTGATAGAGATAGCTAAATCGCTAGACAGACAGACAGACAGATAGAAAGAAAAAAGAATTATTCCTCCCAACGTTCAAGTATTATTATCTCCAATACCATTTTTTAAAATGTTACAGCTGAGGATTTAAATGTTGTTGCCAGAAGTCACAAAGCTAGACCAGCAACAGAAGCAGGATCCAAGTCTGTGTCTGCCTGACTTCAAATCTCCTTTTCTTTCATTTATTCCATTGTGCCTTCACTCTACTACCCTGCATGTTAGCTGTAAACAAGGCTTGATGAGCTGAAGCTGCCTATAAAACTGATTTCTTTGGGTTATTTAAGTTTCTTTAACTCCATATTTTGAGTCATTGATTTTGAATTGCTTTTGATACATTTTAATTATTAAAATTTTCCTCACCTCTTCAATAACTACCTCCTTAACTGAGTTCTAGAAATTCTAGCTTCTTATCTTCCTAGAAATGAAGATATTCTAATCATCCCCCCCCACACACTTATTTCTGTCCATCAGGCAGAAATGAATTTCAGACATTCTTATTCTTCCCAACTCTTCCTTCTCATTCTTTCAGATGTTCAGGTTTCTAGCTTTGTGACTGCATACAGTAGTGCAAGTCCTATGAGAACAAGTAGCTAACTGATGAGGTTGTATGAAGTCAGGGAACCAGCAACAAAAAAAGTCTTCCTCTGACTATTTAATGAAAATGAAATCTCACTCTAGGAATTTCATTCATTTAAATCAATAACAAAATCACTCTTTCTAAACCAATGCCTGAGAATGAAAATAATTCAAGTTATTATAATTCATTTATACAATAAAAGAAAGGAATTTCACCTTCTTTGATATGAACAATTTTTTTTCCTATTATTAAACCCAGAAAGGTCAAGTTTACTCGGTCCATTGCAAAAGCAAATTCACATTAATTCCACAAAGCTTACTTAATAAAGTTTCATGTTCAAGCCAATAGATAGAAGCTCTTAGTATAGTACGCCACCAAGTTTTTTGTTTTTGTTTTTGTTTTCTTCTCTAAGCTTGAATCCAATCTCGTTAAAAGGAGAAAGCTTGGAGGCCACACGAGAGGCGTTCAATCAAACTTTCCACACCAGTGCTTGATTGCATAATCTATCAATTGACTTTCAAGTATAAGTCAAACTATTGACTAAATTATGACAAAGATTCGATTTATAAGCATAGCATTTAATTTCCCAATATGGCCACCATCACTTTCTTTATTCTATACCCACATCACAGTACCGCAAAAAGAGGAGGGATCTAAGTTCTCTCCCCTTGACTCTTGGCGGGCCTTCCTGATTTGCTTGATCTGTATAATGGGAGAAGTGATGTTCTAAGAATCTTAGGAAGTGATGTTCTGGGAATCCTTGGCAGCTTCTGACTGGATTTCTTAGAACAGCTTGGCAGCAACACTCCCTCTGGGAACCCAGCTTCCCTATTCTGAAAAATTCAATAACGTTGAAAGGCCTCAAACCAACATAGGATATCCAGGCAACAGCTCTAGCTGAGCTTGCAATCAACAGCAATCATCAACTGCCTGCCATGTGAGTGAGCCATCTCGGATGACCAGCCCAGTCAAGCCTCCATGTGACTACAACGTGACCGTAGCCACAAAAGACACCAAGTGAGAATGTCCCTACTGATCCCAGATAGCCCATAGTATTATACTATGCGAGATGATAGTATTGTTTTAAGTGCCTATGTTTTGGAATTGTTTGTTACACACCAACAGATAATGGAACAATGAGATTGGCTTATGAATGATTCTATGCTCAGTCCTATTTCTATAAATTCTGGGTATTAGTGCCAGGTATCTAAAAGCAAAGCATTGTCATTAGTGGATTCTTTATAGAATTCTGACCCTTTCTGACAGGAGAAGGAACCTATTTGGTTAACTGGCCCAAGAAGTACAACTTTGAAAACTAGTTAATTTTTAAAGGAACCATGTTTTTAAAATAAGCAATTAAGTATTATTTTATTTAACAAGTGCTTTATCTTTAACATCTATAGCTAATTATACCCAGTGTAGTTTCAAACTGTGGTCTTTGTCATAAAGTGGGTAATGGCTGCTTTATAGAATCAGAATTTGAATCTCTGCCAAGCCACTTCACAGTCTGCGTGAACTGGGGGATTAAACTTTAACCTTGTTTTTTCATCTCTTTTAAAATGAGTATTTTGATAGCCCATTACTCCTAGGGTTTTAGTGAATCTTAAATGAGAGGACATATATAAAGCATGCGGCATGTTGTTTAGCATATGCTAAGCATGTATTAAATGTTATTTATTGTTAGGAATAAATAACAAGGAATATAAGGAAATAAAACATAATTAAAATACCTTTCAATGTATAAATACAAGACGTAAAACAGGGTTCACTGTTGTCTATCTGTTAGAATATTTATCAATGATCTCTGGGAGTTGATAAATTATTGTTCGTCGTTGTGTGTGTGTGTGTGTGTGTGTGTGTGTGTGTGTGTGTGTGTTGTCAGGGAAAGAAGGATTGCTTCTCTTAGGCACAGAGTTTTACCAAAGCCCTTTATCAAACCCATTACCATAAAGTGTTAAGGTTCTTCAACCTGCTGACACAGAATAGAATTGATTGTTGGCGTCCACGTTATAGTCACAGGTAAGTTTATGAGTACTTACAACTTAATTCATCGAAATAGAGATTTAAGATCCAATTATTTGCCAGAATTAGGGGTAGACAAATTTTCCAGACTAGTGCTTCTATGACTAAATTATTTTATTTAGAGTAAGAAATCTGTTGACTAACTGTAAGAGACTCGTTTTTAAATTTAACTGTCCAGAAAATATTTATTTTATATCAGTATTAGAAAATATTATATTGTCATTCAAACATAATTGAGGGACTTTTTCCTAAATACAAAAATATGTGTTTTAACATTTCTTATGCTAGAAAACTTTATATTATTTAAAGTGTGCCTTCCATTCACATTTACATCCACTGAAATTTTAAAAATTTGAATTATTAAGATTAATTAATACTAGATACAAACTGTTTACTTCCATGTATATGATGTAAGCCAAGTCATAAAATCTTCAATATATTTCTGTACTTTACTTATAATGACACTTTATATTTGCTTTTATTTTTCCTTGCTCTGAACTGAGCAGAAGAATAGTACTCTAGATAAAAAGGTACAGAAATTGGACAATAGCAAATATTGGGAAGGCTGTTATTGCAATAACCTCCTAACTGGTCTCTCTGCTTCCATTCTTGGCTCTTCAAACAATTCTCAACACAACAGTCAGAGTGATCTTATAAAAACAAAAGTGAGGTCTTGCCATTAATATGACCCATCCAAATAGCTTTCCATCTCACTCAAAGTAGAAGCCAAAGTTATCATAATGGCCTAAAGCCCTACCTTAGCTGCCACCCACCTCCTACTCCATTACTTTTCTATTTTCATTTACTACTGTTTTCCAAACTCACTCTGCTATAGCTACATTTGCCTTTTGGTTTTTCATTTAATTTACCAGATATGCTCTTACTTCACTGCTTTTTCTTCCTGAAATGCTTTTCTTCAGCCACTCATTAAATTTCTCATTTAATTATGTTTATCTCTTTTTTTTATATGAGATAAACCCTTTCTAGATGCTGGTAATAAAACAGCGAACAAAACATTCAAAAATCACTGGCTTCATGAAGCTTATATCATAATAGGGTCAGTAAACAAGATAAATATGTATTTCTATCTAGAGAACTGTAATTACTAAGGAGCAAAAATCAAAATAGGGATGGAAAACAGAAAACACAGGAGAGAAGGACATAGAGAAATGTTAGAGTGATCAACTTCCACAAGTGATTCAAATGTTATAATTTCAATGACGCTTTCTGTAACTATACTGTTTAATATTGCAATACCCCCCCAACAAATACAGTTACTACCTCTTCCCTTAATTTTTGTTGTTATGTTAACTATTAATATCTAACATATTTGATATTTTAGTTGTTTATTTTGTTCACTTTCTGACTCTAGTTACTAAAATATAAACTCTATATGGAAGGAGTTTTTACTATTTTTTTTTACTGTTGTATTCCTATAATGTAGAACAATGCCCACCACATGGTAGTCACTCAATAAATACAGAGGGTGCTAAAAAAATATATACACATTTTAAGAAAGGAAAAACTCTGTATTAAAATTGCAATACTCAATATATACTGACAGCAAAAGATGAAAACAAGTCACATGTATACATTTTTGTGGCACCCCTGGTATTTCTTGGTAGCTGAATGGCCAAAGTAAGGAAGTATTATGGTAATGACTAAGGAGCAGAATGTCCACACCACACCACGTAGGCCAACACGGTTGAGGGTAGTAAGTGAAAAATAATTAATAGGGAAACTTGACACAATGGACGATGCGGTCATAGACAGTCCAACCCAGATTATCAGAGGAAGATCTATGATGGCTCTGTGCATGAACTATCCTCTCCTTTTTCACACTGTGCTTTGAAGTTTTATCCCCCCATGGTATTTCAGGAATACCATAGTAAACAAACACTACAGTGACTTAAAATCTTAAAGAGCCGTTTGCACCTAAGATTACCTTTGACCACTTAGAAAAGTCATAATTGACATACAGCCATGACAATTAGGATGCATGAAGGACAGTCTGATCTCTCCTGAAGACCTCCTACTTCAGATTACAGAGGCCATGTGCCCTGCCAGTGACAGAGATAGCCAGTTACTTTTTAGTGGATATTGAATCTTCATATGGTTGTTTTTTTTTCAATTAAAGTTTATTGGGGTCACAATCCACATGTTTTCAAAGAAAGATATATGTCAAATATATCAAATCAGGGATCAAAATTTAGATTTTTCTACCTTTTAAGTACATACACAATTTTTATTCCATTGGTTCCTTAGATTTAATTTAGAGTGCTATACAACCAGAGTATTATCATACATGTAGGTAATCTTAAAACATTTTATACTAATTTAAAGTCATAGACACATGGAGAGTTTAACTTAAAATTTTAAGTGTCTTCTCTGGAGACTATTATAGCTATTTTAACAATTGATAGAAATATTATTTTTCTATGTGAAAAATAATTCAGATAATCTCAAACATAGTTAAATTGTGCAGTAGTGTTCACTCAGAATAGATTTATTAAGCATTTTAAATGTTTACAGAAACAAAACAAAATATATTCAGAATTCTCTAAAACAAACATAATTTCCAAAAATTTTCCCATTTTTGAGATGTGCGGGTTTTTGTATGGTTTTTCCCTATACAACCCGGAGAGGAAGCCAGGTACTATATCTCAGAATCCTCTTCTTTCTATGCTTCCAGATTAGAGTTTACCAAGTAGAGACATGGGATTTGGAAAAAGTAAGAGCAGGAGAAGCCATTATTCTCCAGGGGAAGTTGCTGGCAGATGAGTGTGCAGACATGATATACGGAGCAATCTCAGCTGAACTTCTTGAGAAACTCACATCAGAACAGCACACTGAAACAGTCTTCACTGACCTTCATATGCCCCAGTTCTTTCAATGGTGATGTAAGCCTACCATTTCTATATTAAGACCTTCAGACTTAAATACATAGAGTATCTTTGTTTCTCAGGCTGAATTATAGCTAAAATCTGTATGTTTATAAACCTATACATAATTCTAAGGAAAAAAAAACTAGCACTAAATTCTGTGTTTACCTGTCATGATGTCACATGCCAGTAACAATTTACATAGAAACAGAATATTTATTAATACTTTATTAACAAAAAATGTCGTTAAGCCTTAAGCTCCAATTGATATAATGAAGTTAAATATATAAAAATTCTACAGAAATGAAATTAAAAGGGCCATTATTAAACTTTCCTTCCTTCTCTAAATAAGCATAAAACTGGAGAAAAAACATGAGACAAGTGTTTTAGGGACAGCAAACTACAAACAGAATAAAAATATGTTCTTTTCAGCAATGACTACTTTGACATATCTGTCAAAAATCATTTTACTGTACATATATATATATATACACACACATATATGTGTATATGTATATATTTATTTCTGGATTTCTTGCTGTATTTGTCTTTCCTTATGCCATATCTCACCTCCTTGAAAACAATAGCATTATCGTAAACTGCGAAATTATACCATACAAGTCTTCAACTTAGTCTTACATTTTCAAGATTGCCTTGGCTATTCTTGTTGCTGGCATTTCTGTATACATTTTAGAATGACCTTGTCAATTTCAAAATAATAATAATAATTTTTTTAAATCCTGATAAGATCCTGATTGTTTTGTTTTTTTTTTAATTTATAGATCAATTTGGGAAGAATTCATATATTAGCAATATTGAGTTTTCTAATCCATAAGTGTGGTGTATCTCCCCATTTATTTAGGTCTTGCTTATTTTCTCTCAGCAATGTTTTGTAGTTTCAGGGTAGAAGACTTACACAATTTTTGTTAACTTTATTTCTTAGTATTTTATGTTTTATAGTGGTATTGTAAATTTTTATTGCAATTATTAGCTGCTAGTATACAGAAATACAAATAATTAAATGTAAGCCCAAGTGGAGGATGAGGGTAAAAGGGATCAATTATATGGTGATGGCAGGAGAACTGACTCTGTATGGATGTGATATATAAATGATGTATTACAGAATTGTACACCTGAAACCTATGTAATTTTACTATCAATTGTCACCCCAATAAGCTTTAATCTAAAACAAAAAGTGAAAAAAAATGATTAATCTTCAAAAAAAAAAAAATGTAAGCCCAGTTGTACTCTATATTAAAAACATAATTGACCTAAACATATCAATTGATGGTTTATATAGTAGAGTGTATATATCTAAGTCATTAATTAATAAATTAGACTATCAGGTATAAAATATTATTGAAAATATCATCAATGAAAACATATACTATTATATATTTTTAAATAACAGAGTGGTATAAAATATAGAATTAACATGTCAACATTTACATGTAACTATATAATCAAGAGAAAAACAGAAGAAAATAAGTGGTGAAAAGTAACGAAAGATAAAATATTCTTAAGTTAAAATAGTTCATAGAAAGCTAAACAAAATTTTTTTGTACCTACACTTAAATAAAATCCATTAAGTGAGAAAATTAAAGACAATGAGAAATTTCTACAAGTTTCCGGAGAAATAAACAAAGGAAAAATATCAAGATTTTTATAAAATTTTTCAGCAGGAACTCTGGATGTAGGAAGAAAACAAGTCATATTTAAGTAGTTAAAAGATCATAATTTTTAACCTGTTACTTTATATCTCACCAAATGGACATATGAAGGCAAAGACAAACTAAATTTTTCTATATGAATATAAGTGTCAGTTGGTTGGTGTTATGATACACTCATTGAGATTAGTCTTGAAAAATTTACAACAGCAAGAAAGAGAAGTAAATCATGAGCAATTGCATAATATTTAGAGGCAAATATTACCATAATTATGGTCTTAATAATTAGAATTTGCTACCAGTAAAAAATGAATATAAAACTTTTGAAGTGGGAGGAGCTGGGAAAGTAAAAAACAAAAATAAATATAATTATATTGAATATAAAATATGAAATGACAAAAATGGTAAAAATAGCCCTAACAAGTGTAAACATGTAAAATATAAATTAATTAAATGCTCCAGTCCAAAGAAAAAAGGTTCTCAAATTGAATTTAAAAAAATAAATTCAGCAATGTGTTTTGTATAATAGGTGTACTTAAAGGAAACAGAAAACAAAAAGCAAATTTTTTCTGTGTGTGGCTATGTCAAAATGAAGGATTTCTGATCATTAGCACGTAATAAATAAATGGCAGACTGGGAACTGATATTCACTGCATATGAAATCAAGGAATAAACACTTTGTAGTCAAAGAAATGCACATTAATACAAGGAAGCCTTATCTCTTTACATGAGTAAATTTGGCAGAAATTAGAAATGCATATAATACCAAACTTGTCAGGCTATGAGGGTTACAGAACTTTCGCAGACTAATAATGGGAATGTAAACTGTTACAGAAATGAGAACCATGTGTAAATTAAAGTACAATGTCGCAATATAATTTGTGCAAATTAAAGCATAATGAAACAACACAAACATTACTGTGTATTTTATAAGATTACAGACGTACACACACACACACACACACACACACACACACACACACTCTGAGGTTATCAATCAAATTATAAATATGAGAACCTATAGGGGAAAGGAGAAAAGTGGAAGCAGATGATTAAGAGGAAAATAAAAATAAAATAAAACCAAGAGCTAGCCCTTGCAATGGTAATGATGAGAATGTATTATAAACTGACTAGTATAATGCTTTTTAAAACTATGATGCTTCTGACATAAAAAAGAAAATAATAGAAAAAAATTTCAATGTATAGCCTATTCAAACACACAAATACTTTTATCAACTCGTAATTATCTGTTAGCTCTCTATAGGTCAGTTTCAAATTTTTATCACTTTAAAAATATCAATTTCAGATGTACATTGGTCTGGAGAGTATGTATGGTACAGTGTCTTTTTTGTTTATTGTGATTATGGGAAATTTCAGTATGATTTTGTCATCAGTTCTTTTTTTCCCTGTAAAAATAATAAAATATGACTTGTACAGTTATCAAACAATTTAAGAACACCAAGGTGTAACTTCCAATCAATAATAAGAATATTTTAAAATTCTACTAAACACCAGAAGCTATACAGTGTTTCTAAATTAAATCATACAAATCAGCTGCAACACTTAAAATTATACAAATGTTGGTAGTAATACCACTTACGGTGTTAACTGCCATGACTTTGAACTGTCATTTGCAGAAATTTACAAGACAAATTAAAGGGAATAATCCATACAAGAAGAGCCTTTTTTTTTATTTAATAGAGCCCTTCAATTCCAAAGAGCAGAGAACTCAACAATGTCAAATGCAGTCTTATAAGCAATTGGGATATGTATCTTGTAGAAGCTGATAACTTCATAGAGGTTTCCTGTTTGTCTCTGACAAATAACTACTACGATATAAATGAACTCTTTGATCATGCTAAGTGGTAGTGGTTTTCCTCTAAAAATATTAGATTTCTTATTACAGCCTTTTTCATTTTGACCAGTGTACTCTTTTTACTCTTTGTCTTGAAAACTGTATTATGTGACTTCAGACAGGTTCCAAGCTATTTAGATCAGACTTACACAATGCTACAGAAGATTTAGTAATAAAGGAGCTTTGTTGGCTGCAAAACTGACTATTCTTTCTTAGTCTAAATAGTTTACTTATTGATGGAGAAATAGCCACAACGAGTGGTAATCCTTTCCTCCATGGCCACAGCTATCTCTAAATCTCTCTTCACTTTTATGCTTAGCTGGGCACTTCACAAGTATGTATTTATTATCAATAACAGTGATTAAGCACTTTTTTAAAAATTCAGCTGTTTTCCTTTTCTACACTGTGGATTTTCTTTTCTTTCTTATCTTCACTCTCTACTTTGATGCTTAGGTTTAAATGGTACTATCAAATGATATTATTCACTACTCATTTTTCTAAATTTTCCCCATTTTCCAGAATTATATTTTGTTAAAATCATACTTTGTTACAGCATGAAAAACTCAACAATTTATCTCTTCTATAACTACTTAATTTAGGATTTCAAAAGCTTGATTTATAAAGAACTCTTTACACATAGAAAAGCTCTGTCTGGTTTATAATAGTATTTCAGCAGGAAGTTATAAACATTTATTAAGTTATGAAACACCTGGACCTAGTCTTTTACTACCCAATACTTCATCAAAGAAAAGATAAAACCTGAAGAGTGAACTATGTAGTATGTGTCCAAGAGAACTGATGGAATATTGAGAGCTGTACTGCTTGAACTTAGCTGTTTCAAGACCACTTACAGCCACGATCTGCCTGACAGTTCAAGCTGTTGAAAATGTAAAGGGTTAAAGAAGTAGACGGGGTGAGAAATAGAACTTTTTATAAAAATTGACACTTTATTAACAGATCATTAGAGCTTACAAGAATCAAGTTTAAAAAGAAAACTAACCAAGAAGAGTTCACAGATCAGAGCTTGGGTGTAAATCAAAAGCAAAATACAACTATTGTTTTTCAACTTTTCATTAAAATACTTTTATAATTTAAAACTATTATTATTGAATAACGTCTGTACATCATGACAATAAGAAATACTGAACAATCAGGTTTGTTTTGCTGATATATGATAAAATGTTTCATGACTGAATACTCACTAAAAATTGCTTTATTGAATCTTTGTATCTATCTTATCCTCAACAGACTTTTTGTGAATTCATTTCTGAAATGTCCAATATCAACGCAAACTGCAGTATTCACAATTATAAAATAGCAATAACATGGACTTCAAATCAAATACTATATGTATTCTAACACAGTGTGCGTTCATCCAAAGATATTGATTTGGCTGTTTATTAGAACAAGGATGCATCCAAATGTGTCTTGCATTTTAACTTCATATAATATGCCTCTCCCAATCATGTATAATAATTCTAAATATTTATTATTTTTTATTATTTTTATTTATACCTAACATGTTTCGTGTTTCACAAAATTACATTACACTCATTTATTTAAAGTTGACCTTTTTTAAAAGCACACTGAATATAGATGAGACTTGAGGCTTGCATATAACATGGTGGATTCCATGACGTGTTTATTTCTGTTCTGTCTCAAAAATTCACTGATAATACAGTGAAGGAGTAAAAGAGATGTAAATCTGCAAAAACAGAGGTGAGAGTCCAAGATACGACAGTGGAGAAAGATATCAACAAAAATTTGAGAGCTCAAAAGTGGATGTAAGAGTGCTAACAGACCTATCTGACTAAAAAAGCTGACCCGTAAATATCTCTGAAGGAAGGCTTCTCAGTGCTACTAGGATCTAGAGGATTGTTTGAAAATCTTTATAGGTAGTGGTTAGATGCCCAAGAAACCATCCTCCTTCCAGTACAGGCAGGCAGTTCTCACTTCTCACCACCATAACAGAGGACTGCAGCTCTACTCTCCAGAGAACTTGAAGTAGACAGACTAGACTGAGACAAAAGGTACAACGAAGGGGATGGTGTGAGATAGGATGCTGTACTCCAAAGCATGGCATTAAGTGAAAATGGACCTACTGGAGAGTGAAACCCACAGTCAACCTTAACAAATTGACTTGGAAAATGCTGGGAGCCATAGTCCCAACTGCACAGGCAGGAAACTGGAAGAATCCTCTCTAGGAAAGATGACCTGCCTCAAAAAAAAGATCCACAGATACTCACATTTGGGAGTACCCTATCACACTGGCAGGTTCCCTATGCTAACACTATAATAAAGCCCATAGGACCACAATTCACCTGCATAACAGAATTCCCAAACAGCATTTCAGGGTAAGTATAAAAAGAAATGAGGATCACACAGATTTGTAAAAAGGGTTGTCGTTCTAGATAGAGACCAAATTAAAATAAAGGAACTCACAGGAAACAGAAACCATATAGGAAGCAATAGAAAAATAATTAAGATCTTCAAATAAGAGAAGATCCTTTATATGTAAGACAAAAGCACCGGTTGCTTTTTTGTTTTGTTTTAAATAAGAGACATCAGAAAGTACTGAAAGTGATTGCCTCTAGGAATAGAAATCAGGCCTCAGAAGAAACAGGGATAAAGATTGCTGTTTTACAGTAGGCAATTTTGTTATTATAAATATTATTAAAATGCAACATATAATACTATATTATATAGCATTCTTTGTTTTTTAAAACTATGTACAAATATTAACCTGATAAAGGTAAAAGAGACCTAGAAAATAGATTTTTTAAAAGCATAGAACGATCTTAATCCCAAGGAGCTAGATGACGCACCATAGTTCATTCTACATTTGTAGTAAAGTAGCAGAGGAACACGCAGCAACTGTGACTAATGTTCTACAAGACAGCAGACACTCAAATCCTGGCAAAAACACCAAAAAGTCACAGGATCTTAGGCAAGTCACACCCTCAGTGGAATTCAGATTCAGCATTTGCAAAAAGAGAGTGTTGTCTCAGTTTTTGTTTTTTTTTTCAGTTCTAATATGTAAAATGTTTATGCTTATTCTGCAATGGTGTGTGTTTCTAATAGACTAATGCCAACCTTGACTCTCTAACTCTTTATCCTCCTTCATTTTTCCTCATAAAACAGCATTATCTGAAGTTTTTATATATTTATATATGTGTGTGTGTGTGTATATGTATAATTAGTATGTTTATTGTCTGCCTCCCTCCCAATGTAGGATCTACAAGGATGGAATATTTATCACTTGTTTATCACTATACTGTGTATCTTATTTATCACGATATTGTAAGGAAGTAGAACAGTGCCTAACACACAGTGGGCATTCAATAAATATTGGTCGAATAAATAAATGTTGTCAATTTCAAAACTGTGTGACAACCCCACCACACAGCATTCAATCTTCTTTGTTTGAAACATTGATAACAATGCAAGAAGATGTAAGATCATTTGTGACTGAAGCTTTGTAAGTAAACAGGCTAGAAAAGGTAACGTATGCAAGTCTGAATCCCATTCATTGCAGCCCTCTAACATAATGTCAATAATTTAATTTGATTGCAAAATATATTTGTTCCCTTGACATGACTCAGTCCTGTATGCAGTATTCTTACTAAACAGTATTCAGTTTACGCTATGGTTTTTGTGTTTTAGCTTCTCTTCCTTTGCATTCCCCTCCTCAGTGACACTGAAAGATTCGATAAGCAATTCTGCTAACTGGTCAAAAGGTGGGCACATCAGCTATTAGCTTTTACCTCCATTTCATATCATTTGTTAGACAACATAGGAGACAATGCTAATTGCATTATGTTCTATTAATTGGGAATCAAATAAAAATGCTCTGCATAGATTTGATGTTCTGTAAAAGAATCTCATATTTCTGAGTGATTACAACTCAAAAAATCAAAAGCCTGTATTCTGGATAGTTAACGTTAATACTTGAATATCACTTTAAACAAAACTGACCACATCATAATATATTAAGCATAATCCAAGACACGCCAGCTATTTATCCATAGAGTTTTACGCTCTGATCAAATCCTAAAGGGAAAATCATAATTTGGAGATAATCTTCATGAGTTCTCTGATCATTTCACATGACATTGGCTTTCATTCTTAATAAAAAACAACTTTAATCTTGCTTTTAGGAAGTTTTTTTTGTTTTTTTGTTTTTTTTTTTGAAATGTTATACATTTAGTTTGATTGGATTAAAGCCATTCAAAGAAAAGCTGAAAATAAAGGCTTCTTTCCCAACAAAAGTATTTATCCATTAAAATATGTAGATACTCTTCCTTTCTTCCTTCTTTCAACTTTTGCTTTCTTTGTTTCTGCCTTCTTTGGATAATTTAGTCAAAAAGCCATTGGAGACTTTTCAGTTCTATTCGTCCTCTCTTTGTCATTCCCCTTCTTCAATCCTTGTTGGCAGCAGCCAAGGGCGTTTAGGCATCCTTGCAAAATGACAGCCAGGCAAGGTTTAGGGCAGCAGCTCTAAGGGGTTACTTAGACGGACAGATCTCAGAGGTACTGAAAAGTAATCAATTAGAAGTCAGATTTTCCACTACCAGAAAAGGGAACCAGAAAGGAATAAAGCTGGAATGAATTCTGGAATGTGGATTAGAATTGGAGCTGTTGCGGTGAATTTAAGGGATTGGTGTGAATTTAAGGTGAGAGAAAGAGAAATATTAATGTAAATGTGTGTACATATGTGTATGTACATGTACACACACATAGATGGCATATACATTAGTCTTTTTTCCAGGTTTACTTAATTAGCCAACTGAATGGGGCTAGAAATTGTGACACAAGTGTCAATAAGTACATCCAGCTCATTATTTTCTGGTTTCTACAGACTATTCACCACTAACAGGAATCAGGGCTCATTAGAGAAATAGCTTGTTCAGGCATGGGGGCAGGAAAAATACAAATAAGCTTAGAACTTATTGGGGTGCCAGAAAATAAGGGAGTCCTCAAAGAATGATGGGGCAATGTCAAAAATGACACAGAAACTACGTAGGTTAAAGTTATTCCACTGTTCCACTGATCTGCAGCAGTTGGAGCATCAAGAATGACGTCGTTAGTTGAAATTTTTCATAAAGAATAATGGAATTAGAAAACCACCATTTGGCAAAAATTATAGTAATAACTCTTTCAGGCAAAAGTCCTCAATGAATACTAAAGGTTTGATAAGAAAAGCTAAATTTAAATACTTTTAAAGTGTCTTCCCACAAAATACAAAGTAATTATCCATTCCAAAAAAACAATAGTACCTAGGAGATATCACTTTAATCAAGTGATCAGAGTTAAAACAACCAGTAATAATAAGAATATTGACATTGTAACAACCTATTGGATGAAGTATAATAATAAGAACAAATCCTCACTTAAGTGACATTCCTGCCAGTTGCATATAGCTAGGTGGGAAGGTAGGTGGATAGGTAGATAGTAAATACAATAAAACAAATGCAGTTAAGTGTTCTCAGTTGTGGAAACTGGGTTATGGGCATTCATCCTTTATAATACCTTTGCAACTTTGCTGTAAATTGGAAATTCTATTAAAATAAAAAATTAAGAAAAAAAGTACAGCTAAAAATTCATTGGAAAATTACAAAATAGTTTTACATAAAGGAAATCAGCTAATGACAGTTGCTTGGTAATACTATGTTGGTGAGCACGATACAACTTTGGGTTGTTATTTCATTGTGTTTCTAGAGAAAGTAGCAAAGTTTACAGGAGCTTTTCTAAAATTGGGTTCTTGGGTAAAGTCATGGCCGAACAGAGAAAATCAGTAGAATATTCACTGCCAGCAGGCCTGCTGGGAATACTGTCTATGCCTATACATTAATTCTTTACTCACTGCTATAACGTGCCCTGCTTTGATGAGGGTTACAGATAGGGCTGCATTCTGGAACATTACCTTATGTTTAGATTTTCCTCGGAAACTAGGAGTTCAGGTAACTTCAGAAGCATAGATAGACATAATTTTTATGTATTCCTGCCAACTATTTGAAAAACACAACTGAACAAACCCTCACCCACCCCCACACCTTGTCAATAGAAGAACTGGAGTGCTGTACCAGGTTTCCCTTTTTGTATATGAAAAATGTAATGCAATACAGAATTGAGTAAATAACATACGTGTACACAGATTTTTTTTACCATGTAAGCATTTTATGATAATACATAAAATAGTATTCTGAGAGACTTTTGCCATAAATCATTGTAAGAGAGTGACATCATCAAGATGGCAACATAGGTTGTTCCTAATTTCACCACCCCTCACAAGAGCAACTAACAACTATTCAACAATTAGACACCAGTTAGAGAATCCTAGAACATGGGGGTAAGGCTGAAACACCCCCCCACACACACACAGCACAGAGACCAAGACAGACTGCTTTAGAAGGGTAAGAGAAGTAGCTATATATTGACTACATAGCCCCTCCCCCAGCCCAGTAAAGCACCAGGTGGAGACGTCTCCCCTGAATCTCCGGTTCCTCCAATGAGAAGAGAACCTGGGAGGGACAACCAGTGTCCCCCAGCATTGTGGGTTACTTTGCAGGAGCCCCTACTCTATTCTTGAAGGGACTGCAGGAGAATCTGTGGGGCTCGATCCTGGGAATCAGAATGGAACAGAGAAGGTGGAAGGAGCTTGCAACCCCAGCACATAGATCTTACACGTTCATACCTGCAGTGCCCAAGTAGTAATTCTAACCAATGACTTTACTCATCTGAAGAACTAAGTCCGGGGTGCACTCTGACCAGGAAACATGGCAGGCTGCAGATCTGCCTGATTGGATCCTCAAGCAAGTAGCTTCGCCGGCCCTAGAGTCCGGTTTGCGTCAGCCCAAGCCAGGAGCTGAATCACAGCCCCACCTGCTATGGAGTGTCTTCTGCCCCATCTGAACAAAAGGGCTAGATACAACTCCTGGAAGCTGTGTGATACAAAGACACTCTAGCCTAGAGACAGGCTAGCAGAGCTAATAATTTGCAGAAAAAGGCCAGGGGCCCTGTTCTGTCAAGCAACTCGGGATATGGCTCAGCTTGAGTTAAGACAACAGAGTTTTACCAGCTTTAGAGTTTCTTCCCCTGCTATACTAAGGCAGGGAATCTAATTCATAGCCTCACTTAATGCTGAATACCGCCTTCAGCCTGTGTGACCAGTAAACCTAACCAGAGTACATGGAAAGCTACATAGCCCATTCTATAGCCCTATATATGATGACACTTGAACAGAGAGCACATGACTTCCCCCATCTGCAGAGCAAAACTGGTGATTTCACCTGACCAAGGAATTCAGTGAATACTCTGCCCTGATTCAGAGCCCCAAACAATGAGCTGTACAGGCCCTTGATCCCATTCTGCTGCTCCCCTCCCCCCCACGTCAGGGAAGCTAATTCACAGCCCTAAATACCACTAAACATAGTGCCCAGTCCCAACCATCTAAGCCTGACCAGAGAATCCAGGCAATTTTGGAGCCCATCCTACATCCTTATGTGACTAAGGAACCAAGCCAGCCGTCCTATGCAACTGTCCTCAGCCAGTGGTATACCTCCCATTCCCATCCTCTGAGCTCAAACAGTTGCCTCACCCAAAATAAAGATGAGAGCAGAAATAAATGAAATAGAGGACAGAAACGCAATAAAATGAGTAACCAAACTAAGAGTTGGTTCTTTGAAAGATAAATAAAACTGACAAACCCTTAGCTAGATTAACCAAGGAAAAAAGAGAAAAGACCTAACTCAACAGTATTATAAATGGAAAAGAAGATATTATAGCAGATACCACAGAAATTCAAAGGTCATAAAAAGCTACTGTGAACAACTATCCATCAATAAACTACACAATTTAGAAGAAATGGAAAAATTCTTAGAAACATACAACTTACCAAGACTGAATCACGAAGAGATAGAAAATTGGAATAGATCTGTTTCAGTAAAAAAAAAAAAAAAAAAAAAAAAAAAACCTCCCAATGAAGAAAAGCCAAATATCACACGCCTTCACTTGGTGAATTTTACCAACCCTGACTAAAAGAATTAATACCAACTTTTCTTAAACTCTTCCAAATAATTGGAGAGTGAGCATTGCCAAACTCATCTTATGAGACCAGCATTTATCTTGATACCAAAACGAAAAAAAGGACTCTATTAGAAAAAGAAACTACAAGCCAATATCCCTGATGAATATAGAGGCAAAACTTCTCAATAAAACATTAAAAAACCAAATTCAGCAGCACATTAAAAGGACTGTTCACCATGACCAAGTGGGATTTATTCCTGGGATACAAAGATGATTCAATATATGCAAATCAATCAATGTAATACATCACATTAATAAAATAAAAGAGAAGAATCATATAATTATCTTAATAGATGCAGAAAAAGTATTTAACAGAATTTAACATCTATTTATGATAAAAACTCTTAAATTAATCATAGAAGAAATGTATCTCAACATAATAAATGTCATACATGATAAACCACTAACGTCCCACTCAATGGCAAAATGTTGAAAGATTTTCCTTTAAGATCAGGAAAATGATTAGAGTTCCCACTCCTATTTAACATATTACTAGAAGTCCCAGCTAGGGCAATCAGACAAGAAAAAGAAATTAAAAGGTATCAGCATTGGAAAGGAATAAGTAAAATTATCTCTATTTCCAGATGACAAAGTTATATATATAGAAAACCCTGAAGACCCAACCAAAATACTGTGAGACCTAATCAATAACGTTGCAGGATACAAAATTAAATTACAAAAATCGGTAGTATTTCTATACACTAACAAAATTTCTGAAAAACAAATATAGAGACCAATCCCATTTACAATAGCATAAAAACAATAAAATACTTAGGAATAAATTTAACTAAGTAGGTAAAAGATCTGTACTCTGGAAACTATAATACACTGATGACAGAAATCAAAGAAGATACAAACAAATGGAAAGATATCCTGTATTCGGGGATTAGAAAAAATAATATTATTAAAATATCAGTATTACCTAAAGCCATCTATAGATGCAATGCAATCTCTATCAGGATTCCAATGGCATTTTTTACAGAAGTAGAAAAAACATTCCTAAAATTTGTGTGGAACCACAAAAGGCTCTGAATAGCCAAAGCAATCCAGTAAAAGAAGAACAAAGCAGGAGGCATCACACTTCCTGATTTCAAGCTTTACTATAAAGCCACAGCCATTAAAATAGTATGGTACTGGCATAAAAACAGAAAACTAGATCCATGGAACAGAATTGAGAGTCCAGAAATAAACCCAAGTATATACAGCCAACTAATATTTGACAAGGGAGTCAAGAATATTCAAAGGCAAAAAGACAGTCTCAACAATAAATTGTGCTGATATAATTGGATATGCACATGTAAAAGAATGAAACTGGATCCATATCTTAAATCATTCACAAAAATTAACTCAAATGGATTAAAGACTTAAATGTTAAGACCTGAAACCATAAAACTCCTGGAAGAAAACATAGAAATAAAGCTCCTTTACATAATCTTGGTGATTATTTTTGGACTATGACAGCTAAATCACAATTTAAAAACAAAATGAAACTACCTCCAACTCTTCTTCGTACCAAAAGAAACATCAATGAAGTGAAAAGACAACCTACAAAATGGTGGAAAAAAATATTTGTAAACCATATATCTCAACAGTAGTTAATATCCAAAATATATAAACTCATACAACTCAACAGCAATAAACCAAATAGCCCAATTACAAAATGGACAAAGGACATCAATAGACAGTTCTCCAAAGAAGACATGCAAAAGGCCAACAGGTACCTCAAAGATGCTCAAATTAAAACCACGATGAGATATCACCTTACAGTCTGTTAGAATGGCCATCATCAAAAAGATAAGAGATAACAAATGCTGGTGAGGATGTGGAGAAAAGGGAACCCTTGTGCATTGTTAGTGGGATTATAAATTGGCACAGCCACTATGGAAAACAGTATGGAGGATTCTTAAAAAATTAAAAATACAACTCCCATATGATCTAGCAATTCTACTTCTGGAAATATACCCAAATGTAACAAAAACATGTGAAAAGATACCTGTACTCCCATGCTCATAGCAGCATTATTTACAATAGCCAAGATATGGAAACAACTTCAGCATTCATAGATGGATCAATGGATAAAGAAGTTATATGTTTGGAGTATATGTATATGGAATATTATTCAACAATAAAAAAAACTTACCATTTGCAACAACATGAATAGGCCCTGAACACATTATGCAAGTGAAGTAAGTCAGACAGAGACAAATACTATGTGATCTCACGTATATGTGGAATCTTTAAAAAAAGAGAGAGAAAGAGATCAGACTTGTGATTACCAGATGCAGAGGGTGGGGGGCGGGGGAATTAAAGGAAGGTGGTTTGAAGCCACAAATTTTCAGTTATAAGATAAATAAGTAGTAGGGATGTAATGTATAGTATGCATTACTATACAGCAGCTAATACTGCTGTATGATATACAGGAAAGTTGTTAAGAGAATAAATCCAAAGAGTTCTCATCGTAAGGAAAACACATTTTTCCTCTTTTTCTCTCTTTTTATTGTATCTATAAGAGAAGAGGGATGTTAGCTGAATCTATTGTGGTAATCATTTTACAAGATATTAAATCAAGCCATCATGCTGTACACCTTAAACTTATACTTTGTACTATACTGATACTTATACTTTATACTATACTTACACTTTATAGTAAAATATGTCAATTTTTTTCTCAATAAAACTAAAAAGAAATCATTGTAGCATTGATTATAATACTCAAGATTAAGAAATAATCTAAAATGCATACCTGGTCAAATTATTGTTATATATCTATACAGAATTCTTTACAGTGATTAAAATCATGTTTTAGAAGACATATTAGTGATTTTTAAAATAGCTTTCTATATATTACAAGGGAAAAAAGCAAAAGCATATTAGATAAATATAGTCGGTACGATCCCATAAGTACACAAACCTATATATACAACTCTAAATGGTGTTTTCTTTGAGTGATGGAATTTTGAGTAATTCTTATTTTCTCATTTGAAATTTTTGCATTTTTTAAATTTTCTATTATGACTTTGTCTTGCTGTCAAAATCAGGGGAGCAGGCTAATTTCATTTTGCAAATTAAACATATTTTTCTCTTTCTTAATTAAAATTTATTGGGCTAACGATGATTAGTAAAGTTACATAGGTTTCAAGTGTACAATTCTGTAATACATCATCTATATATCACATCGTGTGTTCACCACGCAGAGTCAGTCCTCTTTCCATCACCACAATGAGATGTCACCTCACACCAGTTAGAATGACTATCATTAACAAGACAAATAGTAAGTTCTCTGGAGAAAAAGGAACCCTCATACACTGTTGGTGGGAATGCAGATTGGTGTAGCCACTATGGAAGGCAGTGTGGAGGTTCCTCAAAAAATTAAGAATAGAATTACCATATGACCCAGCAATCACAAAAAATCTGAAAACGTTTATCCACAAAGATATATGTGAAACATAATGTGTTTCTTTTATGTTAGCCCAGGTATCATCACATTTCTTAGAAGCTTTTATAGGCTGAAGTTTTATTTACTCTCAGAAGTAAAATCGACTAATTTTAGTTCCTATATTTGTATCAACTTGGCATGAGTGCCAGCAGAGATTAATGTGTGATTCTTTATCTGTGGTTTTCCAGGACTGCCTCATTTTAGAAGCAAAGAGTTGTGTGAAGCGTATTTTCATTTCATGCCCCTGTTCCACCAAAAACATCTAACTTAAAAAAAAATCTATCTTATTGTGCCTTTCTTCACAAATATTCTCCATCGAATATTAGATTGACAATTAACTTTTTCTGGCAGCGCCAACTTCTATCTGAAGTTAGATTCAAAAGAAAGACCTTAAGTTAAAATGACTTGCCTATGAAGTTCTTATTTAAATACCTGAATTGATAGAGAACATAATAGTATCTGAGATTTTAAATCATTATTTCAGCATCCCAAAATTTGTCTCAAATATGAAATACCACATCTAAATAGTTAAAACTTGTTACTTGAATTTCTATGATAATTTGATCAACTAAAACCTGGACAATAGTAAGAGATGCAAATGAAATTTCACTGTTTCATAATATAAAATGTAATCATGATATCTTGAATCTTTCATTTATCTAACAAATTCTTATTGAATGGCTACCTTGTGTATATTATTATATTTCTTGCAAGGAGTATAATGAGATACTAGAGGAAAATTTTAAAACATTTTTTTTTCTGGTTAAAGTTGTGTGAAAGCAAAAATAGAGAAATGATTGCTTCTAAATTAAAGAGATATCCTTCTTCAAAAGTAAACATACAAGGGGCAGCCAGATGGCTCAGTTGGTTAGAGCGCGAGCTCTTACCAACAAGGTTGCCAGTTCAATGTCCGCATGAGATGGTGGACTGTGCCCTGCAACCAAAGATTGAAAATGGTGACTAGACTTGGAGCTGAGCTGCGCCCTCCACAACTAGACTGCAGTACTTGTAGCTTGGAGCTGACAGGCCCTGGAAAAACACACTGTTCCCCAACATTCCCCAATAATAATTTTAAAAATTTACAGAAAAAGTAAACATAAAAATTAAATAGCACATAGTGCAATGATGCTGTTTTTCATATGCAGTGATAATCATTGTTCAGGGTCCATACTCATTCCTCCAGAGACACAGGGACCTGCAGATTATCACAAAGTTAATCTCGATGGGGAACTGATAAAATGAAAAAGCATTGTGTGTGCTTGTTTTACTGGTAGTGGTTTATATACTCCAAATGTAATCACATTTTCATAGCCTCCTAAGTCCTGGAAGCATTCTGTGGTCTACAATCCAAATAGGTGAAGTTAATGAGTTGTGTCTTGGAACAATAAATAGAAAAATAAAGAAAGGAAGAATTGTTAGTATGTCACCATGATGAACCGATTAGTAAAGTGGAGAGCCTGAATTAACTATAAGGTGACCTTAGCAATATATCCATTTCCTTCCAGGAACATAATATAATGATTACACTTCCATGTCATTATCGTAATGCTGCTTTGACATTATTACAGAGAATCTGGATCATTTTTCAATCATCAGTAGAAGATGGGGTTAAAACGGGAGAGAAAAGACTCTCAGAAATATTCAAGGAAAAATTATTTTCGCTTCAAGGAATGTAAATGTTTGTTAAGGGCTCCGCTAAGAATGCAAGAGGTTTCATAGCCCCACCTAGTGGTCAGGACGTATTCACTGCACGAATCACCTACATAGCAGCTCTAGTTTTAAGATAGGTATGATTTCAACAATCGTGGAGTATCATTGTGTTCCTAGCTAGTAGGATACAAGATAAGCAAGCCATGTTAAGCAGAAATTGAATATTAAGTCCCTGTCCATTTACTAATTCTTAAACTAATGGAAACATTAATCTCCAAAACTAAATTTGTTTAGAAGTTACTTTGTCTATTTTAGAACTGACCTCTTGCTTAACAATTATTTCTAGTATTTACATAAACCTTAAGTGGCATTCAGTAAAAAGTCTGATAACAGAATCATACAAAAAGTTCTTGATGTTTGAGATAACATTAGCATTACTTTAGTCTTTAAAGAAAAATAAAATTTCAAAGGATCTTTATAACTAATTCTGTGTCTTGGTCGAATTGGAATATTTATGGTTACAATCCTTCTAGAATTTTGAGATTCAAATAAAATAGATAGAATATATCTCCAAGCTTAATCCATGCATGGCTGTCCTCACCACAGCCCAAATATTCAAGGATTCAAATTTTTAAGTTACTCATATACTATGTCAACTATGAAAATGTCCTTCAAAAACTTGTTTACAGTCAGAAAATATTTTTTTAAAAACCACTGGATTACCAAAGAAAAAAAATACCAGTGAGTACCTAAAGTTACTATGAGTTTCTACTTAGGCAGCAATGGGAGCTGAAGCATCTAAAGATGGAAAAGTAAATCCATCAAGAACTGCTTGTCCTTCAGGAGGTTGCCAGGGACCGTGTCACTGGTACAGCATCATGTCGTGTAGGAAGCAGAAGTGGTGCATAACACACTAACCAGCTGTGAGGCTTCCCCTACTTAAAGATGCTGCATCTGGCCTCTTAAGCAGTTTCACAGACATCATCAATAAACCATAATCAGCATGTAATGGTCCAACAAGATCACCAACAAGAAGAGCCTGGAAGCCAGCCAGTCTGTCAGCACTGACAATTCACGGCAATGTGGTCCTCCTGAGCTGGACATGTTTAGAAATAGATGAGAACGAGGATACAAAGAGCAACTACAGGGGAGGCAAACGTGATGAGAGCCCAGCAAGAAATGGAGGCGATATGCCCGAATGGTGAACTGAACCCCTGAAACAAGGCTGGAGCAGCCAGCCAGAGTGCAGGTCTGGGCAATTCAATAAGTAGTTGTTTCAAGTCCATGCAGAGCAGATATATATCAATATGTAAGAAAGTCTCATGGTTCACACATCAGTGATCAATGATCATTTACAGAATTTAAGTATACAACTAAAAATGACAGCTAAAATATTTATTCATTAGTCTATTTAGGATTCAAGGAAGCAAAGCATTCCCTAAGTTTTCAATATTAATAATCATTATTAATTTCCACTATATGCACCTTCCTAGAATATTTCCATGAGTTTTAATCAACCATGAATTGAGACTCTTAACTCTCTTGTTACCGAGGAACAAATGTGAATTTATGAATATCAAAAAGTCTGTACCAATCATGCTGAAAAGTCGAATTCCAAAGGTCAAAAGCAGAAAATAACTGGATTCTTTCTGCACACTATCCTTGTGGAGATGATCTAGGTAAAACTGGGGCCCATCCCAGGATTTCTAGTTTCTCTTTAACAATAAAAATTCTTTTGATCACTTTTAGTCACAAGAGAATCATCATCCAGTATCTGTCAATCTGTCGATTATAATCGTAACTGAAACACTTCTCTTTCCTTAGTTTAGACCTGTGAATCCATTGGAGGAGGTGAAGAGTTGGGTTAATAGGAGAACATAAAGCGACTTGACTGTTTTGGGCCTCTCCAGGTGTTAAGTGGGAATTAGCTGGGGAATAAAATTCAGAAAAATGCTCTCAGTGGTATTGATCTAATCTCACAGTACTTCCTCCTGGCCCTGCCATATTTAAATCTGACTCTTTCTCTCCAGTTTACTTGGGAATTTCGAAGATCACCCCACCCCCCTCCTTTTCTCTCCTCTTCTCCTCCCAACCCCTCTGCATCTCTGGACACCTGTCACCTGCATTCTCTTAAAGCAAGGAAATCTTTCCTCTTACCGTCAATTTATAACTTTGTTGCTCTCTTCTTCTGCCATATGAGCTGAAGCCTCCGTAAATTTGCTATATTCACCATTCTGCTCTCAGGCAAAGTCTCTTACCAGAGTGCCCGTCCAGCTTACTCTTCCACGTGACGCTGTGAGCCATAGAAAATCAACATCTTTTGCCCCCTGAAATTCTGGGAGTGAGTGGTGCCCAATCTTAAGGCAGACACATCTCATTTATCCATCAGAGCAGCTAACAAGCCACAGTTTAGCTTCTGCGCCTCCACAGACTCCACTGGAAATGTGAAGCTCCTTAGATGTCTCATTGAAACCCTAATCATCTGCCTTGAGCCAAGGGAAGAACAACTCGTCTCTCCACCATGATGGGTTTCCACACAGCAAACCACAACTCTCTCCAAAGAAATTCTCCTTTTTCACAAGTCCACTTTGGGTCCCCTCCATCCCTTTTACAGTCTGGAAACTAACAATCTTAAATTGTTCTTAGCCACTTCCTCTGTAAGTCTTTCTTATGTGATCCAGTAAACCATTTGAAATGTGTGGATGGTTGGCACCTCTTATATTGGGGCCTCTCTTAATTTCCTTCAGCTATGACAAGGATCTGAGGGCACATAAAGCATATTTTATTTGGGAGGTAATCCAGGAAATACCAGTGGGGAGCAAAGAAGTGAGCCTTTGAGAAATAAGGAAGCTGATAAAGCAGGTTTCTGCCTGGGCACCTGGAGTCTAACCCTACAGGGGAGCTCTGGGTGTCAGCGTAGAAACAGGCCTCAGATTTATCCCCACCAAGGACCATGGAAGTCAACAAGTTCATACAACCATGTTCATTGGTCACTGGTTGAAGGTCTGTTCTCAGAGGAGCAGAGTCAGGATAATTTTTCAGCTATTTTGGCACAGAATATCATATGTGAAGGGAGAGCAGGCTCTAGCCACCAAGAAAATGCTCAAAGAGATACAAGTGCTTTCATTTGGAATTGGTACTGGTGGTCCTGAAACAGTAAAGGCTGAGTACATATGGACCAAACAGCGGCTGCTACAGGGCCCAGTGACCTCAGACAGAACAGCTTGTTTTAACATAGTTAAACTGACAAATGATAATATTAAAATAGAAATCAGGTTCTTTAAAGAGGATTGTCTAACTCCATTTTGTTCCTTTGGTGATGTAAGGGGTGTCTACGAGACCTGTAAACACTGAGCGGTACCAACATTCTCTTTGAAACTCGAGCAGAGTTTCGGATCTAAACTCCTTACAGGCTTCTAACCAGCATGTGCTCGAAAAATGAAGTATCAGCATTCAACTGGGTATCTTGAAGCCAGGAAACCACAATGGAAATCTCTTTCCATCCCCGCTCTCAAATTCTGCTCCAATTAAATCCCTGAAGAAAATTTTCTGGGTCTTACACATTATCCTGTTATATCATCAATCTTTTCTTCACAGTTCTCTCTCAAATTCCTTACCATACTGAAATCTGGCCTTCTCCCAGGGAGAAGACACCCTCGGTTGCCCTAGTTTGTATTCTGCTTTCGTCAGAATTCTCCAGATCACTGTTACCTCCCCCTTTTATTTAAAAGTCCTTCCTCATCCTTTACCATTTATTGTCGCTGTCAATTTGGACATGTCCCAAAATTTATTTAGAATGTTGGCATATTTAGAATATTTCAGCTTTATTGAGGTATGACTAATAAAAATTGTATAGGAGGTCAGACAATTAAGTTCACGAACATGTTGCAACAATGTTGCTAACCTTTTTTGATATCAGAGGGATTATTCATTATGAATTTGTACCAACTGGACAAACAGTTAACCAAGTTTACTATTGGGAAGTGCTGAAAAGGCTGAGTGAAAAATTTAGACGACCTGACCTTTCTGCCAACAATTCATGGCTCTTACATCATGACAGTGCACCAGCTCACATGGCACCGTCTGTGAGGGAGTTTTTACCCAGTAAACAAATAACTGTACTGGAAAACCCTCCCTACTCACCTGGCCTAGCCCCCGATGACTTCTTTCTTTACCTAAAGATAAAGGAAATATTGAAAGGAAGACATTTAGATGACATTCAAGACGTCAAGGGTAATACCACGACATCTCTAATGGCCATTTCCAGAAAGAGTTCCAAAATTGCTTTGAAGGGTGGACTAGGCACAGGAACAAGAGTTTCTTGTTCCTATATTACAGCACTTGTCATACTTTGTAATTGCCTATATAATTGTCTACTTACCCTAACACTAAATTTTAAGTCGCTTGAGGGCAGCAACTATATATTTTACCTCCATTTTTATCCTTAGCAGCAATTAACACAACGAGTTTATGTCACTTATAGGAAAGTATTACCCCATATTAGTCTTCTCTTCCAACATATTAGCCACTCAATCAAATCTCAGCTAGATCCCAAACAGATATATATAAAATTTAGTGCTCTGGATTTAAATCTCTCTACTTCTTGTTCCCTAGACTCAAGTCTTTCACTCTGACTACTTCTTAACAATTTTTTAAACTATGAATGATCATAATTCCTATTCAATTCACTGAAACTGAAATACCTTCCTGGTCTTTGTTGTTTTTAATGTCAAGATCCACCAACCGAAAGCAACCCAGCAATGCATCTATAGTTAAATAAAAGTTATATTTATTGAGCAACAAGACAAGGGAGAACACACCCCAGAAGAATCATGGAGAATTTCAATGAAAAAAAGTCGAGAGGGACTTCTTAAATGGTTTGAGCTTGTGCTAGATAACTCTATAGGTAAAGTAATGGGAGGTCAATTCTAGATTGGAGGCTCTCAAAGACAATGGTAATTTGGTGGCTGATTAAATACATTTTATCTGGAAAAATAGTAGGATTAAAGGCAAGATATGATCACCATTGGTAAATTGTCTCTCTCTTCTTCCAAATGTGGTCATGGAGTGGTATTGGCCAAGCCTTATTTTGAGCACTGTTTGTCCCTTTGGAACATTATGACTCTACAGTCATGGATAGTTGTCATGTATCTTTTTTTTTTTTTTTTACTTTCTCAATAATAATTTTGTCTGATTTGAAATGTAATTGTATGACATTTTTCTTATACTCAAAAAGAATAGTTCCTCCCCCTTTGGGTCTATATATTCATTTATTTTTATATAATAAACCTTATGTTTAATCAAAATATAACATACATAGAGAAATGTGTACAAATTATGTTTGTACAACTTGATGAAATTTGCCATTGAAAACAGCCATGTAACCACCACCCAGATCGAGAAAAATATTATCAGCATCACATCAACCTCCTCATGCTTCCCCCAAGCCATTGTTCCCTCTATCACCCAAAGATAATGCCTACCCTTTCTTCTTTTTTTCAGCTTTTTTGAGGTATAATTGACAAATAAAATTGCAAGATATTAAAAGTGTACAATGTGATGATTTGGTATAGCTATCAAAAGAATATTTTTAACTTCATCCTTCCAATGTTGTAGAATAACATTGGATTCACTTCACACAAATCTCTCTGTTGGACATTGTCTAGGATACTTAATGATTCATCCAACAATTAACATTTCTCCACAAACTAGTGCCTCCATTTCTTTGGCCCTTAATTATTTATTAGCTTACATTTTACCTAACTGCTTTTGATGTGCATGTCTTATTTCAGGAGTCAGATTGAAAATAAGGAAGACATCGTATACTTGAATATTTTTATTAGTGCCTAATGCAGTACAAATTTTCCACTCTTATTTAGGTTATTTTCTCTCAGCATACCCTTTGCTTACAGATTGTAAAGAAAAAGTTCGCTTCTCCAAATTGTTACAATTGTGAGTTTCTTGTATTTGAAAGAAATGACTGCAAAGCAATTTTCTTGCATAAATGAATAAATTCAACCATAAAACTTAAATTAACATATGCACCCTATTTTGTTACTGGCAGACACACGATACATCATAATTCCTTGTGGAGTTATCAGGGTGTAGTGCTTTGACAAGAGCCACAGACCAAAATCATAGTAAATATTTCAGCCTCTATACATCAGTCACATTTAACTAAACTTAAATTCTCACACGTTAAGATCCAGATCTCTTGTATTTTGTTTTAAGTTAGTAGTTAGAGAAGTAACATAATTTAGACTCTTGCATTTTGTTTGAATCAGAAATTAAATTTTAGAGGCAAATGTTGAGGGCAAAAGTACAAGTTGGAGGTAATAAAGACCTAATCTATTGTAAGTATAGCATCAAAATACAGGCACAGTTGCATTAAATACTTGCGGGCAACGATTAGTGATGGGCTGAATATGGAATATGAAAGAAAAGGACTTCAAAGTTAAGTTTTAAGACTTTTGAGCCAAAAAGAATAATACAATCATTATTATAGCATTAATAGGAATAGGAACGATGCAAATCAGATTCTTTGTATGGGGAAGAATAAATCTAGTTTTAAATTCGTTAAGTTCAAAGTAGTAATATAACATGTTACAGGAGATCTATGAGGAAATAAAAAAAAGGGACCAAAGCTTTCTTGGCAAATCAAAGCCAACTATTATATAGAGCATACGTCAGGCCATAAAAAGACAATGGCAGAAATAAAAATTTTTACCACTGCAAAGCAGAAATTTTTTTCGACTATGAACTATTGAATATTCCTAGGAATACAAAAGGCATTCACTGAACTCATTTAGGAAAAGGTGTGTAAAAGAGTATTCATTTGATGTTTTTAGTAACTTTACTGAAGAACCTGGGTCTCTTCTTATGTATACTGACTGTAAAGCCCTCTGCCCCACCCCACTCACCAAGATATTGGCCTAAATAAAAACATGATGCATTTTTCTAGTATAATGAAGTTACATTATTATAGATATATATATAGATATATCTATATATTTATAATATAAGATATTCGTATAATATTATATATTTGTATTATAATATTATATATTAATGTAATATGTATAATATTATATATTATATGAATATCTTCAGCGTAAAGACAAAAGTTGCAAGCCTGGAACAGAAAAAGTGGGTAGAGAGAAGGAAGACACAAATACTTCATTATACTAGAGAAATACATCATGTTTTTATTTAGGCCGATATCTTGTGAGTGGGATGAGGCAGAGGGCTTTACAGTCAGTATAAATAAGAAGAGCCCCAGGTTCTTCAGTAAAGTTACTAAAAACATCAAATGAATACTCTTTTACACACCCTTCTGAGATGAGTTCAGTGAATGCCTTTTGTATTCCTAGGAATATTCAATAGTTCATAGTCGAAAAAAATTTCTGCTTTGCAATGGTAAAAATTTTTATTTCTGCCATTGTCTTTTTATGGCCTGACGTATGCTCTGCTCTGCTCATTGACTTAATCATTCTTTGCCTACCTGACTCTGTTCTTCCTTCCTTCTCTTGATGGGTTAAAATGTATCATGCACAGAGAGTCTGATCTCACAATAATGGGAAAAGATGGGAAAACCTGTGAAAAGCTCAGGCAAAGGATCAAAGTGGAGCTAACACCGTGAGTGCCACAAGGGAACATATCAGACAGGGGAAAAGAAACCAACATTTTCAGTACCTGTCACAGATGGTACAACATCCTCATTTCTACTTGTGCTGCTGTTTACCTGACAGCCCCTAAGAGCTCTTTGGGAGCCACTGTGATTTTTCAAATAAATATGTATTTCAGTTTGCATGCTCATTTTGAGAACTCATTTTAATTACCCAGTAGACATTAACAATGTCTTCCCAGGTGTTACTTCCTATTATGTCCTGTAAATGAGACTGTGGCTCTTTTTGAAAATGCATCTTTGACCTAATGAGGGTACTCAAGCAGTCGTGACATTAGGCAGTATAAATTCTCCTCAGTTGGAATGAAATAGGCAGCTTTCCTAAAAAGAACCCTGGTCTATAACTTCCACACATGAACACACATTGTGTTTAGTATTTTCATAAATTATAATCTCAAAGTATGTGAAATAAAATCCATGTATTTCTTGATGAGAATCCCTCTGGATACATACTTTGAATCCAATACAGGAAAATGCTTATGACAACTAATCCTTCAGGTCACTAAAAAGAACAAGAATGAACAAAAATTAACCATAAACTACTTTTCTGCTTAATGCTTCACATCATGCTGTTATGTCCCATTGGCTATAGAGAGCACAGTCTTATTAAATAAAACCAAGTTTATTCCTCTATGATTTCAAAGATTTAATGATTAGTTTGGCTCATCAAATTTGTAAAGGTTTCTGTTGATATATGAAAAAACACAAGTCTATAACAAATTACACTGTGATATAGTAATATGGATAGCTAAAAAGATGACTTTCTTCTAATTTACTTGCTTTTACAAACCTTTTCCTGAGACCCCTGAAAAAAATGTGGAACTGGTTAGTTCCTTTCTTCCAAATAATTTTGTCTTGAGAAACCACAAAAAGAATTTTAAGAAAACTCTGATTATGCTCTGACTTTTTTTCCCTTCCAAGATTGTATTTCTAAAACACAGAAGTCCATCTCAGAATACTTTTTTTTTTCATTTTGTAGCAAATAGAAATTTATCCTACAAGTCCCTACAGAAACCTGAGAGAAAAATCAATCATCACTTTGACAAGAACAATGCCACTTTCTTTTGAACGGGTCACCTAGCTCCTAGTAACCTATTCTCCCAGGACAGTTTATTTAGAAAATCAGATCAATCACCCTTGAGCTTGCTCATTACTCTGGTTACCAATCACACACAGTATACTAAAAAAATCCTTAAACTTCACCACGACTGGAAACTAGTTTTTAGTGCACCTATTTCATGAGTAAGAATCATTATATTCGTCTGGTACAAAGAGCAGCAGCTGCTGTAACCATTCCCATTTAGATTTGTCTGTTAAGTCTGAATCAGTAAATGGAGTGAGACACATTATCTTCTTTTAGATGAGTCATTATAGGATATTATTTGAAAACCTGGTCTTTGAAGCCAGACTATTGTGGTGTGGAATCCTGATTCCACCACTTACCACCTTTGTATCTTTGTATTCTTGGACATGTTACTTAAATCTCTGAACTTCAATTTCGCCATTGGAGAAATGCAGATAATAATAACAAAAAAGATGGTTCTGTTCGTTTATTTAGATGATGCTTAGAAAAGCTTATATGGGTGTCCTCAGGAACAGTGAATTTGCTCTGTTGCTATTGTTATAGTAATCCGCTTCATTTATAGAAAGAACCTATATATTTATATTCAAAAATCTTCAAGAATAGTGTTAAAACCTGAATGCATCATGACTATGATGTTGCCCTTATTTTTACATTTTAAAATGAATAGATCTACAGCTTAAATCTATGGCTCTAAAAGACCTTTGAAGTTTTGATTGACTTAAAAGGGAAAAAGAGGCACTATCTGAGATCTGGGATCAAAGCATACAGTTTCAGGAAGGGTAAAGCTGAGGATGGGATTACCTTCTCCCCCTGTATTGATGTCTGTGATGGTTCATTACAGTGCCAAAGCAACCTCCTTAGGAGCCCACCTTGTGTACCGGTACTTAATCCTCAGCAGAAACTCCATTTCTGACAGTAGGAAATAGTATGCATCGATCTGAGTCCTCTCCTTTTTCTCTCTCTCAAAGGTATTTCCAGTTCTAATACATAGCTTGTGGATTGGCCGCTTCTTAGTAAATCTGTGTCATTACAGCAATAGGTAATAAACAGGCAGGTAGTTACAAGGGAGGAAGAGGAATTACCACGTGCTAGTACCGCTCTAAGTGCCTGTCATGTAATGATTCTCATAATCCTCATGACAACCCTGTGAGATAGATACTATTGTTACCCCTACTTTATAGAGGAGGGCACACAGACACAGGGATTTTAAGCAACTCGCCCAAGGTAATGGCTCATAAATGACAAACTCGGGCAGCATGGCTCCCAGGCACTTAAATAGGACACTACACTGCGTCAGTGAGAAAGCTAAAGATGACAACTAATTTAGTATAGCACTGATTTTTAAAATTTTATCTTACATAGTAAATCCATGTAATGAATGAGATCATTGAAAACAGATAAATTAAATGCACTATCTAAGACTTCATAGTTCTTTAGAGAAGGAGGTTCGATGAAAACCCAGGTTTTCTTTCTACGAAGGTTCTCCTTGTTCTTCTGTACCACAACTCAGTCACAAGATGGAGTGGTAATTAGTCTGCAAACCACCTTTGGTAACTACGTTTTACCCAGAATGAAGATATTTGTGAACTTCTGTAAATGAATAAAATCTTGAGACGCTATCATTAAAACCTCAATAAAAGGCAGACCTTTAAATAAAAACTATAGATATTATGATTGTGTAAATAATATTTAAACAAATTCATTGAATTTGGATAAAAAAAACAAGATAAAAATCAGTTAGAAATATACATTTCGAAACAGCTATTTACAAGGGCAACTTAGCAAGGCGGAAAGAAAAGTTGTCTAATTTGCTTTGGTCTTACAGAATTATAGCTATTGTAACTTTAAAATATACTATGAGATAAAGTAATATTTTTCAAGCATATATTAGGTATAGAACAAGATGGTTAAATAATCTGAACAACGTATCATTATTGGTTAACTTAAATTCTGTTTCATAGATTCAAAATTGGTAAGCAATGTTACCCTAACATTTTATTAGATAAAAGAAAAAGGGAAGAGAATAAGCTATTAGTGTACTGTGTATGATACAAAGTTTATTAAGAAACATAAATCTAGTTTCTCTGATGGGGCTCAGATGAGGGATAAGATAAGTATATAAAAGTTGTATCTTCCCTGTTTACAACAAAGCACCAACTGTACCAGAGTTAAAATGAGCATAAAGCTTAACAAGCATTACAAATGCTGTCAACAATCAGCTGTGAGATATGGGTCAAGTTATTTAATGTGGGATCACTGTTTACTCATCATTCAGATTAAAGAGTTGTACAAGATGATATCTTAGATTCTTCCTTATTCTAATCACCCATTTTCTACAGAAAACTGGTTGATACAGGCTGCAGCAATACCAATTAAGAGTGAACATTAAGAGGGCCCAAACATTCAGATTATATTATTTATGCCGTGTTCTAGGTGAGTAACTTCAGTCTTTATTTAGTCAACAAATAACTTCATTTAGTCAACAAATATTGTTGAAAGCCTACAGTTTACCTGCCTCTGTTCAAAGGGCCAGGACACCTGGATGAGTAAGACATCTGCTTCTCCCAAAGAAATACCAGGAGGCAACATGTTATATTTTAAAATCCCTGTTTCTCCCTATAAATGCTACTATAGTGTTCTTGCTGTAGAAACAACAGATCCATCAAAACTGAAGTCCTAAGTGAGGAGTACAAAGAAGCTTTAACAATGAAGAAAATATGTGAGTGAGGTTTTGTACGCTAAATGGGAGTTTCCTAAGGGAGAGAGAGTACTAAAGGTAGAAGAAAGAACTTGTACAATGACATTAAAATTGGCCTAGTGAGCCTAACATTCAGGGTCATAGGAAAAGGTAAGAAAGGGAAGAGGGGAGAACCGTATTGCATTAGAAAGTGGATTATAGATTGAGTCACATAGTTCAGAAAACGGTTATGTTCTCTTGGTTAGCGTAGGGTCCTCTTTGGTGAGCATTCACATGGGGAACAAAAAACTTTAGGAGAACTTATGCTTATCCAAATGTTTCATCCCTACTGGAGCCTTCCTATAAATGTCAGTCTGCGGCCTGCCAATGGCTTGATTCAATGGCCAGGCCTTTAATTATAGTTCATGAGTCCAGAAGGTACACAGTCTTCCACGTTCCCACCAAAACCACCCTGGCCGCGGCAGTTCCTGCCAGGGCTTGGGGACAAAGGCTGGCAGGAGTGCACATTGATAATAATCAAGACCAATAATACATTGAATTCTAGGGGTAAATCAATGGGGTCCAAAGGGACCCATCCATAGTCAGACTTGGGCAAAGGACCCAGTGGTGATGGCCTCGAACCCAAAACCAAACAACATTATCTGTTTTCCACTTGTCTTGGTGCCAGGGGTTGCAAAGACCCCAGTCCCTTGTCCACTCAAGTCTGGAAGGCCCAAGAATTGCCTTATTTATTTTGTATTTCCAAAAACTAGGTCAAAAACATTTATGAAAAAATGAAAGGAGGATTAAAATATTGAAGACATACCAGGAGTTTTAGATTCTTGGCTCAAGATACTTCTTCCTTATCTTAAAAGTTGAATTATTTTTTTTTGTTAAAATAAAATCCATGTAACTCTCCTCTTGCATTTTGCAACTTGGTCATACCTCTGAAATATGGAATACAAAAATTATTTCTTAATTCTAAAATTTATATACAGATACCAGAATTAGATTAACTATACCTGAAAAATGTTACCAATAAAAATAAATAAATGTAAGAGATGCTTTGATATGTTTTTCTTTAAAAAAAGAGAAGTGAAAAATTGTGGCCATTATATTTTTAAGAGTGATGAGAATTTAGATACTCTAAGAAAAGCATGGCAATATGTGTTAGACAGTTCCTTCCGATTTCTGAAATGAATTTCATTCTTACATTCCAGGCATTAAAACTATAACAAACTGAAGCTGAGTCTGCCTAAACAGAACAAAATGGTATAAATAGTTCCCCTACCAAAAACTGTTTAAATTTTTCTTTCACATTCACATTTATTAATGTTCCTGTAAAATGGATTCTCAACCTTTGTTACTGATGTTTCATTTACTTATGTATAAATATTCAAACACTAAGAAAAGGCTCATGGGATTTGAAAGTGTGGAATTACAGGCTTGGCCTTACCATGGAGAAAATGAAACTTTCTTCCTACAGCATTTCATAGTAGTTAACCATAAAATAAAATTGACAGATTGTCAACACTGTAAAAATCCTATACAAATCTAGGTCATGGTATTCAACCCCCAGTTATGTCTCTTGATAGCAGTATTTCTGAGCATTCAATTGGTTTAAACTCGGTTTTGGAATGTCAGCCTGGGTTCACAGATGCTTAGAACAACAGTCTCACATAGAAAGTCAAAGCTTAGTAAGACTACTCAGAAAACAACGTATCACAAGGGGCTCATTAATGCACAAATATGTAAGTATCAATTCCTCATAGAAGCCCTTCCCTGATCCAGTTTTGAACAATTTCCTGAGGAGGGCAGGGCAATAAAAGACTCTGAGTGATATGTTCCTAATGAAAGCTTCCCATGTGATAGTAAAATGATCCCATTTATCATTTGGTCTGCTTGACACCTACTTAGTATATACTATTTCAGACATTCTTAGCCAACTACAAGACACCGATTCTATACTCTATCATGATGAATGGCTCACCCTACACTCTCCAAGCTCTCCTGTCTTGGATCAGAATCACACGCACAGTCGCTGCCAAATGAATTTCAATCCATCCACTGAGAGGGGAAAAATACTCTTAATTGGTTCAAAAAAAAGAAAGGTCAATTAAGCAAGAATTTTCAGCATCGTTTAAGTGCTTATCTCCATGTGAGGCTATGCTGAGGGAGGAAAAAAAAAAAAATGTCTTAGATATAACCCCTGCCCTCCCAAAGCTTATAACCTAAGTAGGGAGAAGATTTAAAAAAAAAAAAAGTTAAATGCTAAGCTATATGATACACAAACAAGAGTTAAGCAAATAGAAGAATAATAGTTAAACTATTAGACAAATAATTCCCAGAGCAACAAGGTTCCCTATAATTCCATCTCCTTTCCATTTTCCTAGATTCTGTACTATGCAGCATCCTGAGACATTTGTTTTAGAGAACGTCTGGTGGTTTCACATTTACTTACTGCTATTATTTCTTATATCCTCAAATCTGAAAATAAACAGACTTGCATTTGTCTAATTCCCTTCCGATAAATTGTAGGTGTAGAATTTAACTTTTTTCTTTATATGGTTTTTAATTCAGGAAAAAATGAATAAAATGTAGTTTTTATTCAATAAACTGAAGCACCTTTGGAGGTAGTCCTAGGAAGAATGAAGGTGGCAAAAATGTGCTGGCTATCTGGAGACAATGCATATTAACTGACACCAGAAACGAATAAAAAAGATCATCTCATCTGACATAGACCGGAATGGACTCAAACTGATTGAAGACATATTACACTCATTCAAAAATGTTGAAAAGAAAACTCATGCCACAAATACCTGTAGGACCTTATAAATCCTGCTTCAAGCTTAAAAGGAACTGTGACTCAAAAACATGATTTATAATATAGGGATGTACATACAACTTTTCACAATGATATGTTTGTAAAAGAAGACAGAGACACTGATTCTAAGAACTCATGTTCAGCGTTACAGAGACACAGTTACATAACTACAGTGACTCAAGGCCATTCTTCCCATTAGGATTTGATATTTAATGGAGACACTCAAATGCCTAACAATGTCCCTGGAACTGAGTTCGTTATAGTTAAAGGGATGGGCTATTCACTAATTTAGCTAGCAGTTCTTTATAAGTGTATGAATGTATTTACACATGACAGTGTGTGTGTGTGTGTGTGTGTGTGTGTGTGTAAACTTTCAATCATTCTGAAACTCCACTTACAATAATTCAACAATGAGATTTTGTTTTAAACAATGACCGATGCTCAGTTAATGGTTCTTTTTAAAAACACTGGAAAATTTTCAAAAAGAAGTACTCAGCATTACTACATTTACAAGATGGATTCTAGAACAGCATCACAATTTCACTGATCTCTGATGAGGAAGATAAAAAGAGCATTCAAAAAAAGTTTACATAGAATTAGTATCATCATTATTATTATATTATTTTGATCCACTAATGTAGAGAGTGGCTGGAATTCCTATAGTAAATTGCTGTTATCTTCCAAGGGGAAGAATGAAAGACTTCTGCACAAATTTTAAGCCTATGGATAGCTTGAGAGGATCAGTACAACAAAAAGCTATAGAAAGTGATGAGACAATCCAGTTCCATTTAAGGCAATGATGTTTTGAGAACAAAACATTCCAAAACTTTCCTAGAAACTTACAATGTCCCAAGAGTTAAGGAAGGGTCTTCAAATTTGCCTGCATACATTTTTTTTTTTTTTTTTTTCTGGAAGGAAGTTGAAGTTAGGGAAGTAACATTTGATAGAAGGAAACAAGAGCAAAGTTGAGGCTGGAAGGACTAGTTCAAACTTGAAGACCTGGGATTAGTACAGACTCGGACTGTTGAGGTTATATTATTACTGTTAAGCAAGACCTCAGGGACTAGGGTAAACAGGTAGGTCCCTATATCCCCTAAGTATTCCTACCCCTTGCTAAACTTGGCTCAGGTCGGTTACTACATACACCCTATTTTTTCTATGGTATGGGATAGCCAGAATATCCGTGACTCAATAGAAATTAAACCCTGTTAGCAAAAATATCTCCATTCCGTTTGGGGGAGCAAAATCCAAAGGTTTCTGTGAAGCAATAGTCTTTCTATTTTAATTTGTGAAATTCAGCTATAGTAAATTCCTACCCTAATCATCCAGAAAGTGAAGTTGGAGGGAAAAAGTCAGGGAGGGACCCCTCTTCAAAGAGAAAGAAATAAGGCCACATGGAGGAGATGAGTAGGCCAGGCATATCTCAATTAAATGTTATCCTCGTGTTGGAAGATTACAAACATGGTAGTAAGCACTGTTTCTGAGATTAGGGAATATATGGCAGGAGATATAGACTATAGTTTCTGCTTACTTGTTAGGTCTTCTTTAAATCTTCTCAAAGAGAGCTACATTTCTAAGCCAACTAAGGCTTTTGAGAACCTTCCAGAGACAGAGCAGGACCTCTAACTGAGGTGCTTGGACTAAAGTTTGCCTGATGGGATGAATTTACCAGTGGGGTAGTGGTCAAGAAACTCTTTCCAAGACTGGCCTTAGAGCTGAACTAAAATTATACTAAAAGTGGGGTCTCAGGGAGTCACTCCACAGCCTTCAAACAGGAGATTTAGGAACTAAGTCAAAGGAGACTTGAAATATTCTGGTTTGCCTGGGACTCCCCAGTTTTGGCCCTGAAATTCCTGTATCTCAGGAAATTCTTCAGTCCTGGCTAAACTGGGATGGTTCACTATGTGCATATAATTTACAGAATTCAATTTTGGGCCTTGAGCCACCTCACCTATGTCTTAAGCATATTTGTAAAACTTCTGGAAGTATGTAAAACTATTTTTTTTTTTTTTTTTTTTTTTTTTTGCTATGAAATGATGCAAAGAAAGCAGTATTTCCTAAATAACTATTACTAGAATTATTCACAGGAGAAAGAACATATTATTATAAGAAAAAATGCATTAATTTTTTGTATGTGGGAATGATAGAAGGTGAGCCTTTGCCCCAGGCTATGCCTCACTTTTAGGGGCTTTCAGTGAGGTAGCTTCTAGCTTTAGATGAGGGAAAGATTCTTCACTTCCTAAAGGGAGAAGAATTTAGAGAAGAGTGGACGTGGTGAGTGGAACAGACAGCCGGCTAAAGATTATAAAGCTGTACAATGTGACCCCTCTTTGTGAACAGCTATCTATCTTCAGTAAAGTCAATTGAAATTCAGTTGACTGGTGTGTGTTTTTGTCTTTGTGAAACTGAAGAAGTGGCCGGGTATGAAAAACGACCCACCTCTGTGGAAGTCTAGATTCAAAAGACAGAGAAAACCTGGGCAAGGTAAATTAACACCTAGGGATTGGAGTGTGGGCTTCCATGGACCAGTGAATTTGGGTCACTTCGAGAAGGTTTCTGCTCAAAATGTCACCTTTCAGAGCGGTATCTCCTAGTAACCTTATACAAAATAGCCATCGTCTATGCCCATCAATGTCTATCCTTTTACCCAGGTTTTATTATTCTTCATGCACTTTCTTCAACCTGACATATTATGTGATGGGATTTTAGGGAGTTTAAATGTGATACCCATGTCTTATCTTCCCGTTTAGATCAAATGGAGAACTAAAACACAGGAAAGAGACAAATGAATTGCAAAGTGTCAACTTCATTGCGGATGAAGCCAATACTGGGGTCCTCTGCTCTCTCCTCCCCCACTTGACAGGGCAGTTTGGTTTGGATCTGTTGGGAGGTTGTACCTACCCACGGTGGCTGCTTCACAGAACTCTGATGTACAGGAAGAAAAAGAGCAAGTCTCCATTGCAGAGAAAGAGGCCAGAAGAGTTACATTAGCTTCAATTCATTCATGGAAATACGGGAACAGGGAAAAGGAGGTTACCACCTTGTAACACAGTGTATATTTGATTACGTGTTTAAAATGTAAGTTCCATTAGGGCAGACACAGTTCCATGAGGTCCAGAACAGGGTCTAGCATTTGTTAGGTACTCAATAAATTTTAGTTGACTTAGTAAGTTCACTGGGGAGATTTAAATTAATTTCAACCAAGGAGCCGTGAAGACCTCAGATGACACCAGGAATGTGTGAACTGCAGTAGGAAACATTCAGGAGGGATACTGACACGGCGATGGGCCACCAAGATCCTCCTTCAAGGAAAGACTTGCTGCCCAGGGAACCTTGCTAGCAGACAGCCTCCAGCCATTACTTCCTTCAGGGTCTGTGTCAGGCCGAGACATCCAGGATCACATTCTTCCCAGCACGGATTACAGCTAATGACTGACCACAGTGGGAGTCTAAGAGCATGGCCATTCTGAGCCAGGGCAGGGCTCTGACGGTCAACAACTGCCCATAGGGTCGGCTGAGACTGTCAGGCTGCACTGTAGTCCAACATTTCTCTGTGCACAAAACTTTCTTCCTCTCCCTTCCTCTTACAAGTGTTGATGCTTAATAATCATCGTATACGCCTAATTCTGTTCTCTGCATCTGCTTCTGGAAAACACAACCTGTGGCAGGGGGTATGCTGCAGAGAAATAGACACATAAACGTGGAATATAAGGAGAAATACATTGGTGTGGCGATACCAATTTGGGAGGACCACCATAGACATAGACAGTGAAACCCTAGGAATCCATGATACCGTCTAGGGGGAAAGAGCTGTAGAAAGTGAGAACAGGAGCAAGAAATTGCAAGAGAGAATCCGAGGGAATATGAATATTTAAGGGATGGAAAGAGAATCCACAATGTAGTGGAATGATGCAGGAAGTAAGGATGGAAAAATTTCCACCGTATTTGCATAGATTTCAATTGCTGCATTGTGAACTGAGTGAACAAGAAATAGAGACAGTTAAGGACAGCATTTAAACTCACAAACTTTAGAGGAAAAAAAGATGGTTACTAAGATGGGAAGAAATAAGTAACTAAAGGGATATAAAGAAGAAAAATAACAGCAAAAGGCAGACATATCAGGAAGCAGAGATAGCAATAGAGATTAAAAACAGCAACAGGAAAGCAAGTGACAGTCAATGCCAAAAGTGGCATGTAAGAGAAGAGCAGAATGCCAGCTGCAAGAATTTAGAAGATAAACAAAAAAGCACTCTGCATAGTAGATATAATCACTTACAAACTAATAACCCCTTTAGGAAAGATGCACTGTTCTGTTCTAGAAACATATCTAGGGGATACTTTTTTTTTTACCCGAATGAGAAAAACAAACAAACAAACAACAACCAAGGAACTATTCAAACTGGGCACACCAAGTCAAGAGAACTGTAATAAGCTATTATCCTACTGGTGCAGACACCAAGTCAAACACAAAGGTGATAATTCTGTGGAGAGCTCAGAGGATGCTGGAAAAGGCATGTGGGCCTCAGCTATCAATGACAGAACAGGCATCTGGTCCTTCATTTTTTTTCTTTCTTTTTTTCTTCTTTTTATTTTCTGCCTACAAAATTTGTTTTATTTTTATTTATATACTATACGTAGAGTAATACACAGCTTAAAGTTTTAATGTTTGGAGGTTTTTCAACTTACCATTTTAGGCTGATCGAATCACGTGATTAAATATGTAATACTTCAAGATGCCGAGCTTCTTTTACTAGGTGTGGAAGTGTTAATCAAGTAAAGTAAGATTTTATATACCACCAGATATGTAATTAAGGTTAGTAGAGGGTGGATGTTCAGAAGAGGGAGAGGGACAGATTTTAAATTCTTGAGGTGATTTGTTTTCTTTCCAATCCCTGTAGTTATAGAGAATATAAAACTATGTTTTCTTCCAAAATTTGGATTCTTTTCAAAGATTTCCTTGCACGTTCCCTCTGTTGCCTTAATACAACGGAAACAGCTGATGTCTGAGAGTGAATTCAAAAGATGTCTCCCAAGACTCCAGTCCCCTGGTTATTCAGTTAAAACTAATTTAGGTACTGTTGTGAATTGAAAGGGATTTGCAGATAGAATTGAGGTTACTGATCAGCTAAATATCAAAACAGAGAAATTAATCTGGATTAGCTGAGCCTTTAGGAGCATAGAATAAAGGCAGAAGAGTCAGTCAGACAACTACCACAGAAGAACAAAGAGATGAGGCAAAGAGGAGTCAGAGAGATTGGAAGGACTTAGCTCATCATTTCCAGCTTTGAAGATGAAGTGGACCGCAAGCTAAGCGATGCAGGAAACCTACAACCTGAGAATGAACCACACCAAAAACCAAAAAGAGACCAGGGACCTCAGTGCTACAATTACAAGGAACTAAATGAACTTGGGAGAGGATTCTTCTCTAGAGGCTCCAGAAAAGAATGCTGCCTAGCTGGCTGAAACCTTGATTTCGGCCTCGTGAGGCCAAGCTGGGAACCAGCAGAGCCACACTGTGACAGGTTTCGGACCTATGGAAACTGCAAGAGAATGAATGTGTGCTGTGTTAGGATGCTAAGTTTTGGGTAATTTGTTAGAGCAGCAATAGAAAACTAGCAGAACTAATGATCAATTACATAACATTATAGTATTTACTCCCAAATAAGTCTTCCCTGCCTAATGTAGGTGGAGTTTGAATTCGATAATTCTGGAGTTCAATCCCAATTTGTCTCTAAATCTTACTATGTATCATGCATAATGCATTTAAATATAAAAATTTTAAGTTTTCAATTACAGTTGACATTCAGTATTATATTAGTTTCAGATATACAGCATAGTGTTAGACATCTACATAATTTACAAAGTTATCCCCAAATAAGTTTAGTACCCACCTGACACCATACATAGTTATTACAATACTACTGGCTATATTCCCTCTGCTGTACTTTACATCCCTGAAACTATTTTGTAACTTGCCAATTTGTGCTTCTTAATCCCTTAACCTTTTCCACCCAGCCCCCTAACCCCACTCCCTTCTGACAACCATCAGTTTCTTCTCTGTATCTGAGTCTGTTTCTGTTTTGTTTGTTCATTTCTTTTATGTTTTAGATTCTACATATAAGTGAAATCATATGGTATTTATCTTTCTCTGACTTATTTCACTTAGCATAATACCCTCTAGGCCCATCCATGTTGTCACAAATGTGAAGCAATAGCCAAGTGATATTCCATTCATATATGTACCATATCTTCTTTCTCCGATCATCTATCAACGGATAGCTAGGTCAGTTCCATATCTTGGCTATTGAAAATAATGCTGCAGTGAACATAGTGATGCATATATCTTTTCAAATTACTGTTTTGGATTTCTTTGGATAAATATCCAGAAGTGGGATTTCTGGGTCATATGGTAGTTTTCAGTTTTATAAAGAACCTCCATGTTGTTTTTCCATAGTGGCTGCTTCAATTTCATAATGCATTTAAATTGATAAGTGTTGTCACACCCTTCAAAACATAAGAAAAACACTATCCGTGCTCTGCAATATAATGTTACTGTCATCAATGCCATTGAAAGGACAATGATTTATAACTTAAAAATATTATCAAATGGTAAACTATGAACAACAATTATTTGCATCCCACCATAACCTGCATGGGATTAATTATGAGTTTATCAAGTACAAATGGCATCACTTTAATTTTTTTGGTTCTACTAAAATAATCCAACTTAAATGAAACTAAAGTCTAAAACACAACTTGTAAAAAGGACAGAACTTGATAATGAGAGTATAACATTTAGTATTTAGGCAAAACTTTAATTTTTAAGGTTTTAAACACTTAGAAACACTAAGTATTCATCTCACCTATTGACAACAAAGGTGAAAACATTTTTCATGAACACATTGGAACAGAAGCATTACAGCTTGGCAATCATCTGTGTGATACATTTTGAATGCACTAAGATTATTCTAATATTCTTAGGTTCATTCCTGGGTTTTCTATCTACCTTTCGTTTTTGCTAATCTTCTGATTTCTGATTTTAAATTCAGGATGTTCCTAAGCATGATAATCTCTTAAACATATTTCATTAATGCACTTGTGGCCACTAGGGGAGTAAAATGTTTATTTATTAGCCATCTTGAAAGAAGAGAACAAATGATGTCAGACTCCATCTATTTAGAACTTATTAACTGTCTTCTCAGCCATCCTATCTTTAAATGTAGTTCACTTTGGGTCGATTGGCAATTAATTACATGATTTAGCGTATAATTGTCATCATTCCCCATATTGCCATATTCTTATATTTTGTTCCAATATAATAACTTGCCTCAGCTATATCTTTTCACTGGCTGAAAAGGCATGGCCCATTGTTATTTTTCCAGAATACCTAACTCTTTGGCCTTGAATAAATGTTAGTCACTCCAACTAGAGAGCATAATGGCAATGATTAGTGCAACTGCATATCAACTGCATCTTCTTTGAGTTGTCACAAAAATATATAACATGTTTCTTTCATTTGGGGCAGCAAGATAGACACCTGATTAAAACAGACATTCCTAATGAGCTTCAGATGAGCTGCCAGTTGAAGCACAGGATCCTATTAAAAGATATTATATCTTATTTGGATAGGATGTAAATTTTCTTGAGGGAAGGACAATAAGGACATAATGAGAACTGACATTGGCAAGGATTCAATTATTAAAACACCTGACTTTTTAACTGTATATTGAGTAATAGGATTCTGCCAATATATTGAACCACAAAGATAAAAAAAAAAATCAGCTTGTCCATTCTTGGTCTTTATCTAGGAATTATAGGGCAATGAAGCCATATGGATAATGGTTAAGAACTTGGGCTGGGAAGTCAGTTACATCTGGGTTGGAATCTGTGTCTCACTACTCTTATTAGCACTACGACAATCTTCATGCTACTCAATCCGTCTGAGCCTCAGTTTTCTCCTACTGAAGTGAAGACAACACTTACTGCTTAGGACTGTTAAGAGGACTACACGATGTGGTATATAGTGCACATAACAATGTACTTGGTACATAGTGCCTGGGAAATAGTATTTGGCAACACCATCATCAATCCTTCTTACTAATATCATGCTGTTGTGCTGAGTCACCTCTGAGATGCCGTGGGGCAAGTCATGTAGCCACTGGGAATATATCTTTTCATCCCTAAAAATAATAAAAGCTCAAAGTCATCTGTGCAATTTAAGTGACATAATGTAAGAGATGCTCAATTAATGTGTTTCCTTTTCTCCTTATGGCTTCTTTAGTAGGGTCCATCACTGGTACTAACCGTGGTAGTTGGTGATGCAGTTTCCCTCCTAGGAGATGTGTTTGCATTTTCACAACAGAAATCTTGGGAAATTCTTAACCCAGCAATGGTAATGCTAGAAACTTCTACTACTGTGGCCGATTTTGTGACAGCTATATTTGGGATTTCATTCTTTTCAGGAATCCCTCCAGGTTGCCTTCATGAACTTACCTCCAGGTTATTTACAAACTTCCTCCCAAGAATTTTTGCCATTGGTTTATAGTCTTCTCCACTTACCCAACATCTCCTACATTGCTAGTCGATTTAAGCATTCGTGTAGAAAAGCCACTTAGGATCCTAACCCTGCAATCGCTTCGCCTGTTTAATTCCAATGACTTTTGATCTCCATTACACACAACTCATCTGGTCTGAACCTAACTCATCATTTTTCTTTCCAAACCTATCCCTCCTGCTATATTTCCCTTCTCAGTTAATGTTCCCATCTAGTTGCCTAAGCCAGGAACCTGGAGTCAGCCTCAGTCCCTTCACCACTATCCTTCCCATATAAACCAATGACTGGACTTTGTCAGGCATTCAAAACAATTAGCTCCCAAGTCTGTTGCCTCCCCTCTATCACCTTTGTCACAGTCTTAGATTCAGCTTTATTATTTATTATTCATTTTTTTAAACCTGAACAACATTCAACTTGAACTCACTACCTCAATTATTAGACTCCTAATAACCATCCTTAACATAATTAGAGAGTCTACCTTTGGAGCTTCAAATTCCTCAGCAAATGCCTATCGCCTTGAAGATAAAATCCAAATATTGCACATATGGCACAGTAGACAAGGGTTTCCTGTCACTTCACTAACCCTACAGCTTTCTCTCTGCCATCTCTCATGAATATCCTCTATTCTTATCATACAGAACCATTTGCTTATCTCAAATATCATTGCACTTCAAGCATTACATGACAACATGTATAATCTCTCCCGAGAGCATATTTTCAGCTATTTAAAACAAAAACTGTCTCCATGCCTCTCTCGCTTTCACCCTCAGCTTAACATCGACAGTGCCTTGAAACATTCATATAAAATAGTTTGTAGAATAAACAAATGAGCCGAGTTCTATGGAATATACAATAATAAAAGGACAAGGTCCCCTGCTCTTTAGGAGTATATTATTTTAGGGATTAGTGAGGAATGTACATTAACATTATTATAAAAGATGGAAAGCAGTAAGTTCTAAATGATAAGTATAGATTAATTGTCAAAGCTTGGACAGAAAAGAAAGACAACATACTCTCTTTTCCTGAAAGATAAAAGGACAGGAGCAGAAAAGATTTGAGAACGACACATTTGAGTAGCACCCTGAATGCTACACTCTGAAAGGAAAAAAAACAAGGAATGGGTTTTTCTACCATGCCTGTTTTCCTTCTCACACTTCCCTAACTGAAGGGGGTGGGGGGACTTGAGAACAGTGGGTACTCTGATGAGTAAATTAATTACTGAATTTGTAAAGAAGAGAAGTGAAAAGTGAGGCAGGTTGTGTTTAGACTGTGGATTCCATTAAATTTTATGCTGAGGAATTTGAACACCTTCAGATAGGCCATTAAAATACCTTTATTCCTCATTCTGACAAACATGTCAGTTTCTTTAGAGGAATAAATTAAATGACATGGTAAAAAATGTACAATTTCACACTAATCGATAGCCTAGCATTCTATAATAAACATTTTGTCACTTGAAATTCATCTTACTGCTTTTCTTTGACAGGTAGGGGCTACTTCAGGTATCTCTTCCCGCACAGACGTTACAGGGACTTTTCTTCATTTAAACTATATAGGTGTCAAGGAATTTACCCCAGTAAGATTTCTTTAAATTTCATATGCATTTTTATTCCAAATACATTAACATCAAAACCACCATCCAGCTTTGTTTGGGATTTAAAAAGTCTAAATGATTGTGTTAAAAAACAGAAAAATATTTCTTCACGCCCTAATTAAGCCACCACCTTTCCACTAGCGGGATGAATTCAAGCAGTCTTTTAAACAACACTGCCATCTCTCCGACCTAAATAGAATTCCTTTTCAGCATGTCAGTGACATGTCTTAGACGAACCTGTAGTGATTAAAGTTTAATGTGTGCTCTGTCATTTTATTCATGTCTTCTTTCTCTTTAATCAGTCTGTTACATTTTGACGTTGAGTAGGTGAAGAAGCAGCAGCTTTATTAATATTTCCCAGTTCATCAAGCATTCTAAGCGCAAAATGAATCCCAGCTTGCAAATCTAAGAAGAAATACAAGATGGACTCACTGTTGGAAATGGTAGGGGGAGGTTTTTAAACTTACATTCTGCTAGATCCAGGATCACTGGAACTCATATAGTTCCAAAAAGCTCAAAATGTATTAATAATAGGAACTAACATTGATTAATTTGTATGTGCCTGAAAGTGGTTAAGTTCTTTAAACTGATGATCTTTTTAACACTCTCATTAATTCCGTGATGCAAGTACTACTTTACAGACTAGCAGCCAAGGTTTAATGACTACTGAGTGATTTTTCTCAAGGATGACTATGCTCTATATTTATATCTCCCTATAAAATTGAAGCTCCCAAGACCTTGTGGAAACCAAGTTCAAATTTACAAGATACCTGCTTCTTATATCTCTTGCCCTTCTACCCTTGACTTTGAACCAAGCTGCAAAAGACTACAAAGTACATTGTGAGAAAGGGGATGATTGTTCAACAGATATCATGCAGCCTACAAGGCAAAGCTACCCAAACAATGACGGTTGCAAACTGTAGCTTTAGCTGTTATGTGGAAGGAATTCCAAATGTTATCAGTTTGGAAATAAGATTAGTACTTCCTTACTATGTTGAACTACACATAAAAACTCTAATGCAAAACCGTACATTATATTAAAATACAAGCAGTAGGGACAGTAAGAGGATGAATGACAGACAAAGAGGCCCAATCAACCTTCAATACAAGCCCAGCAGGCGGCCGAAAGGACCGAGAGTCTGCAACTTACAATATACTCTCCAGCCAGAAACTGGCATCTCTTCTTTTCAGCACTCACTTTCCTCAGCTGTCTCCTACATAGCACACTTGGCAGACATATGAGATGGAACACAGTGAGGGGCTAAGCCAGTTTCTGAAGATCATACCCCATGATGGGTTTCTGGATTGTGAAGACCACTTACTACTGAAGACTTGGGTGTTGAGATGCAGTAACAGATAGTACAGAAAGGAATTATCAAAATAAGGTAAGTCTAATGTTGGTTTTTGCCCTGTGATCCAAAGAAGATTATTAAGTTCAATTAGGCATGTGAATGATAGTTGTAGGATATTGATCTCGGTGAATAAAAAATAAAGACGTCTTATATATTTGTCAGTTAACTATCTGGAAACAAACACCACATATCCAGATATGGAGGTGGAAGTCTTGTAAATTAGGTCAATGATGCCAAGATTTTTTTTTCATCGTAAAGACATTTGCGTCTCCAACAGCATCCTAGTAATTTTTTTATCTGGCACTTTTAAATGCAGAGATGCTGAAAACTGCATTACACTTCAGAAAAGAAGCAGGTATAAATTAGAAGCAGTTCAACAAAAGAGTCCAATTCAAGCTCTAAGCAATCTTTTGGATCACTTTTATTTCTATGTTAAGCTCATTTTTCCTAGTTAGAGACCATCATTCACATAGATTAACTCACTGATGAACCTGCAGTGTCACCAACTTCAATATTACCAAGTGTTAGAAGAGTTCCTTCTGTGAAGTTTATCACTCAATGAAATATTTACATATTCAATTACCTGTGTGATGGGCTTAATTAAGTCTTGCAGAACAACTAGAGTATCTTATTTTATTTTTTTTTACTTTTTTAGTACTATTCATGGAAGTTATTAAAATATATTATACCCCAGAAATGTCCCATAAAGACTTTACGTATATTCAAGTTAAAATGGTCGTAATAATGTGATTTACTTTCAAAACCCCCAAAATTAAAGTTAAGCAATTACATAGGCCTTTTTAATACCTTTCTGTCTTGGATAAATTTAATTTTGCCTTGTCTCAGAGAAAAATGTTTTACTAAATTAAATATATACATGAAAAATGAAAGCAAGAACATAATTTAGTTACATGTCTCAATTTTTAACTCATGCATCGGGTGTATTTTCTTCTAATAGAAGTGATCACTATAATAAGAAAAATATACCATTAAGTATTCAATTTTATCTTATATATTTTTAAAAATATCTAAATGTACATGCCTATTGAAACCATAAGCTGCTGATGGGTATCTTAAAGCAGCTTTTATATTCTAACTCACTGATGACTAACTATACATCGTCTTATGTATTGTTTGAATCATTCATCTTTCCAAGTGAAAAGAAACAAAGAAAAGAGAAACAGTGAGTGATAATGGATGGTGGAAGATTTGGAGATTACAAAGCTTGAAATTTGTCTTGCTGGAAAAATTTTGAAACCCTGTCCCTCGATTACTTTTTTAGAAAGTAGGAATATAGTCATTCTGAAACTAATATTGTAAAAACTCAGGCAAGACATTTATAAAGTGATTCTTTCTAAAGATACTTTCATTTACCGGAGCCAAAAACCTTTGTCAGATTATTTTTATTGATGCCTCTCTATAGGCCTTATGATTAAATTGTGAGGTCTCTGCCTGTGGATTATGTTATACAAGAATTACAAGGAATCCTTGTGGTACTTCCAGTAACTTTACATGTGGAAATGATTCAAAATATATCTGAGCTACAGAGCTATAAATTCTTAAACCCTTGAGCACAGTGTTTTTCCTCATTGAATTCTAGGGCCTACGGTTTCAATAAATTGCTATTGTTTTTGTTATTGTTATATATAATCACAACCATTAAGTGCCAAGCACTAAAGAAGTTTTTGTGTGTGTGCTTTATTTTAACCCAGGACCTTTCTAATACTAATAATACATTGCAAAGTAGGTATTATTATCCCCAGTTTACTGATGTGGAAACAAAATCTCAAATAAAATAAATACATCGCCCAAGTCACACAGTCTCTAGGCAGCAGGATACAAGGCAGCCTGACTCCATACTATGCTCTTTCCGGTACATCTTATTGAGTTGACAAAATTTCCACATCGGTAATCTCCGATGTAGACGGAACAAAAATATGTTTGCTTGTAATTCTGATTAAATATAAAAAAGGAAATGTTTGATAAAAACCACCAGGAAGCCCTTAAAGCTATCCCTTGGTGTATCAAAGACATCCATTCTCTAGTAGACATGAGCCCAGTTAAGGTCCAAGGAGCACAACAGTCTAAATCATACCCTGTGGCTCCAGCAGAACTAACAGAAATCATGGGCGATAAAGGATAATATACTCAAGTAAGGACAAGATATTCTATTGATTATTTTTAGTGATGGATCTTTTCTAGAATCTATAGCTATGGGTTGAAGGGAAGAAGTGATGTCTGAGTAAGTTAATCACTCCTCTTTGAATGTAGCACCACTGCATGTCAGCCAAGGTTGAGTTTAAAATTGATTCCAGTTTGTCTCCCAATCTGTTGAAAGCCATTGTCACCCCACGGAAAAGCCACACACCGATCACTTCCCACATTTGTTTTCACACATGCACCCTCTAATTGATGATCTGTCAGCAACATGGAACTTACTCTGATAAGATCTGTGACTTTTATAAGAGCAGTCAGAGATTTGTTTATTTTTCCAAAGAGACCAGCCTCACCTCTGCTGATAGTGGGGTTTTTTTGTTTTTGTTTTGTTTTGTTTTGAACCGAGCAGACAGGCTGCTGGAATCATCCTGAAATCCACACCACCTAACAGCTCCAGCTTGTTAGGCTCATGATGCCTATAATTTAGCAGGTTTAACTTTATGCACATTTTAGGCAAGTAACAAACAATTGCAGAAACAGCAGAGATGAGGATGGGGGAGCTGTAGGGAAAGGACATCGGAAAAATAAGAAAACTCCTACATACTGAATGAGGATTTTGAGGTAATATTAGGTTGAAAAGAAAACAGATAGGGAAATTGTATAATATATGCCTGTGACAGGTCTAAGGGTTATAGAAAAGAAGATAGATTTAAAAAGATAATTTCCTTGAAGAAAGCAATTCAGAAAATCGTATTTTAAGGATTCTGTCCAAAGAAGAAAGGAAACAATATATTAGGACTGATTTTGTGGTCAAGCAACAGAGCCTCAGAATCTTTCTGAGTATTTTATTCCTGGAAACCACTATGAATTGATCATGGGTAGCACTCACATTTTTCTCTCTCCTACCGGGTTTGCTCCTGACTGAAGGAGATCCACATTGTGTTCCCACTCCACCTAACTAAAATTTACTTACGTGTGCACAGCTGTGAGACCTTAGCCATCAGCATTCAATAGCAAGACTATAAAAGGTCAGATGTCAAATTATCTGTGTCCTGAGGCGTGACTTCCTCGGTTCTGACTGCCGATGGTGCAGTTTTTCACTACTCAATCTTGCAGAACTCTCCTTGCTGTTCATTTGACAACGTGACATTTGTATACAGTCTAAAGGATACCCAAATGAATATTCAAAAAAGTCATGAAGGACATAAGAAATCGGAACATGATACTGTGAAATCTGAGGGTGTGTGCACACATATTTCCAAAATAAAGGAGTGACCCCTCCAACCTCCATTGTAGCTCAATAATGGTGGGAATCTTTGTGAACTGTTTCATGTATATCAATTTGAGGCATTTTTAGACAATACATACAGGGATCCTTTCTTTGCTATTGACTATCGATTCCCATAATCTTTCATCTTCATCCTCTCCCCAACCCCTCCCTCATTCCAGCAGCGATTGTAGCTGAACTACTTTGAAACAGTCAATTATCTTCTTTGCACTGGACTTTCCTCCTTTAAAAACTGAAATATTTGAGCTAAATGTTCTGTTACATCCTGTTCAGACCTGAGGTTCTATTTAAAACAGGGAATTAGCAAAATATACTTTCTATATTTCAATGTGATATTTCAAGATATTTATGCATAGGCGAGACCTGACAGAGCCTAAGTTGGGTGATTAGAAAATTTGCACTTCTTGGCCAAAACCTTAATCAAATATTCTAAGTGACAGATTACAGCTGGATGATTGGTTTAGTCCATCTAACCCAGATGAGGTATTTTTCTTTTGACCATAAATAAATTGGTTTCTTAAATTGAGGACCTTAGAAATTAAGCAATTTTGTTTCAGGAAGAATAAAAGTATTTAGGCTGCAGCACATAAAATTATGTTTGCATATTGAAAAATATTTGCCTTTATAAAGTTTACATAGATTAACCTAACAAGTTCTTCATTGCTTGCTTTTCTAAACTATTATGTTAGGCATATGTAAGTCAAAACGAGTAAAGCCCAGATAGACTGAAGTGAGAACTACAAGCTACAATTTAAACAGAAAACAACAATATTCTTAAAAATTAATTTTTAAAAATTGTGGCATTTTTTTCTTTTCCACAACTTTCCTCTCTTCCCTAGATATGAGAAAAAGGGGGAAATGGTGATATCTGAGACAAATCCCCTCTAAACTCAAACCTAGTCATTTGTGAAACTGCTGGGACAGAGTCCTATACTCTCCTTTAGGGAACTTCTATTTAAATAGAACAGCATGAGAGTTTGCATTTTGAATTTTTAAAAATGGAGGAATTTTTTGTGCAAAAATCCCTGGAAGGAGAGATAATAATAGAAGATTCTAGACTCTGCCTCCACCACCACATAGGAAATGTTTTCTAAGTCTTAATAAAGTGAAGAGTTTGAAGTAGAGATTAAGGGATCTGTTTCCCATGGAATTCTATGGAGGCTGAAAGGAAAATACTGGGAGGGGAAGGGACAAAAAAAATGTATACAAATGGACACTTTGGTCAACGTTGTTCAAGCAGTAGTTTGCCACAATCAGAAGTGTCTGGGAAAAAAAAAAAAAAAAGAAGTGTCTGGACGCTGATGGTAACCCCTTGAGCACCTCTTGTAATTGCAGAAGTCACAGGTGACTTGTATTCATTCATCTTTTGTTATCAGTATGTATTATTACAATTAATACAGTTTTTCTTTCTTAAAATGTGTATACAGTTTTTTTGGCACCCTCTGTAGTTCCATTTTGGAAAGAATTTTAGCTTTGGGGTCATTTCAACCTCAAGGAATGCTGGAAGAAAGCATCATGGGCAAGCCACAACCAAAAAGATGGGCACGGCATCTGCCAGGCAAATGTTTCAGTGGTCCTGCTTGTAGGCAGCACACCAGAGCTGGGGACTAACTTCACGTAAGCAGCAGACCCCGGGATGACTAATGGTAATAATAGGATGGGGTGTATTGCAGAAGGTTACAGTTCCTGAAAGAGTATATAAGGATGTGACTCAGGGAAATTTGTGCTAGGCTGAAACTTCCTCTAAACCGCTGCTATTCTGGAAAACATTTAAAATTCCTTTCAGCATTTAAATATCTTTTAATTCATTTTTGCACTCTACGTACTGGTCTCAATTACACTTGTTACTGTTTCCAAACCCATCATACTTTATCCCAAACAAGTTAGATATTAATAAATCTTCTAATAAAGATTTTTTTTTTTAAATGCCAACTTGATTTAAAATGAAAATCAATACGGAGAATACCACCCCCAGCACCTGGGTTTTGAAAGTAGTTTGCAGAGATTGATTTAATACCACAGCTGTGGAAAGCAAGATTGTTCTGCCTCCCTGTCCCATTTTGCTTGTGGGCAAGATAAGGCACAGAGGAATTATGTGATTAGCCCACAGACACACAGCCAATCGGTGTCAGCGCTGAGATGGCCCCTGTTTAGCCCATAGGGCTGTTCTCGCTCCCGTTCTCATTATTTACTGCAGTTTTCATCTCCTGGTTTGCCGTCCTAAATAGCCCCACTGTTCCACAGCAAAATGGCTAAGGTCTTGGTCAACAAGCAGCTGGTGCTGCTATAGATATTGCTCTGTGAACCTGTTCTTTTAACACTCTAGGGACGAGGAAGTTTTCATTACTATTGATTGGCTCCTTTGCTGGATGATGTGTTGCCAAGTGAAGAGAAAGGCAAAACTAGGAGTAAGGACTGAATCATTTTAATCCCACGTCTGTCTGTAGCTTTGAGCCACGGCTTTCCTTCCTCTTACAACACTTGAGATGTACAAGGAAACTCAGAATGCCCATTTCTGCAGGTTTTGAAAGAAACCCAGGTATTTTGTAATATTAAATTGGAAAGGATTTATCAAGCTTATATGATTTCCAATCATCAATTTTATCATTAGCATTCTGAGGCTTTAATACCGTATTGACTAGACAACAATAATTTGAATTATTCAAAGAATTTCAAGTTATTGAAATACCAACTGCCTGTGGAGTCACCTAATCATTCTCCTCTTCTTTCCTTAAGAAATAGGACATTCTTATAAAGCTCCAAAGAAAGGCATTTGCTTCAGTTGGTAAGAAAGAATTTTGCTACTAATATGCCAACAAAAAATATACGACAACTTTCAGAAGTAGCCAAAATTTATTACCCCCCCAAAAAAAAAATTTGGTTTTGGTATTTTCATTTTCACATATGAGTCAAAGTGCTTTTCAGCTTTCTAAATCAGAAATGCTAATAAAAGATGCAAAATCCCCACTCTTATGACTGTGACAGCACTTTAACGAAATACTCGTCAATGCTTACTGAGGTGAAAATTCTTCTCAAGTCTCTCAATGTGGTTTTAGATCTCTGCGATTATTTGCAGATGTGGTTTTGTGTTCATTTATTTTTTATAATTCATAAAAAATGTATAAAAGCATAAAACCCCTACATGCAATTCTTCCATCTAAATGGACCCCTTTACTGCCTGCTCAGTCTGTGAAAATCTGCTCCTTTGGCCGGGCACCTGCAGTGAGTGAATATTCACAAAGCTGCAGTTTGCCAGATCAATAGGAAATGGGCCATATGCAGGATTCCACTGGAAAATAAGCCTTGACTCCCTACTGCCTAACTGTCAGAGCAAAATACATAAAAAATAGCGAGCACTTTCAGGTGCAGTGACAGGACAACAAGAAAAGAGAACCACAGATGGTAGAAGGAGAATTCTTGAAGAATAACTGGATCTAGAGAGTGGAATCTACTCCTGATGTCTATTTTAGATTCTCCTTTTGTCAAGAATACAAATATTCATGTCTTTCCTACTATCTCAATGCCATTCTCCTATTTCTTTCTTCTTTTATCTGTATTTTCCAAGAATAGGATAATAGAAAGTAAAGAAAAAGGATTACTGTGTTGTTCTCTTTCTTTAAAAAAAAGAAGAAGAAGAAGAAGAAGAAAGAAATCTTGTTACCTCCACCCCCTCTTCCCAATGTCAATTAGTGCAATTGCAATACTCATGATTTACTCACTCGAGTGAGTGAATTTATAGCTACAGCAAATGTACTTTCCTTCTTGTGCTTTTCTGGAGCAACTGTTATCAAATGAGCACAGTGTTATCAACAAGACAGAAAGTTCCTTCCATTTCCCAATTACGTGTGAGTAGGCAGAAAGCAGAGAGCCAGCAGACTGGATGACAATCTTAAAGGAGGATTTAGAGTTAGGTCACATTGCTGAGGGCTCAGGAGTCATTTGTAATTGGACTTGCTACCAGGTAGCCATAATGGTTTTTCATTTTCCATCAGACATTTCAGGGCAGATTGCAAAAGAAGTGATGTCTTTTAGTGGCATATTTCCACCTGACAAAGTCTAACATAAATGTTGAATATAGTAACACTCAGATGGTTTTTTAATCAAATCAGTAAAACTTTTCTCATACCCAACTTTCCAACTTCAGTGATTTTCCTAGTCTACCCCTGACCAACCTCAATGTTTAAGTAGATTGTAAAATTCTAAGACCAACCCCCTCAGAACTGGGAGTCTTTTTTATTCTGATCTATGCCAAAGCATTATTTAATGCACCAATTGGAACAAAGCTATCGCAAAAGTAATAAGATCAAACTAGGAAAGTAGATACATAACCGGTCATCTTGTTTTGTGTGTGTGTTTGTGTGTGTGTGTGTGTCTGTGTATCTATATATGTTCATATATGTGCATATCCACACACATATATACTTATATATTATATATATGATGTGTATATATAGATATATAGGTGGATATATCTATACACACACACATATACATTTACATATTCTTCCCCATAGCGATATACCTCTTTCTTCACAAGGAAAGCAAGCAACATCAATTCTAACACTTCACCATTCTACACAAAGTGTCCCTTACTTCACTTCCTCAATCTTTGCATTGAGGGAGAGGTTCAATTCATTATCTTATCTTCATCTGTCATGTTAATAATACATAACCAAAAGGCATGCTTGATCTGTTTTATTCTTTCATGTTCATTCCTGGGATACTGTTTTTCTTCTGTTTTGTAAAATGCCAGATTTTCTTTTTATCTATTTTCCTGCTCAGGAGAGATTGAAACTTTTTACAGAAGCTCAAAACCAACCAAATCATCAATATAGAACTGGGGAAGGGGTGTGTATGGGATTGCTGCAGTTTTTGAACACGAAGGAATTTTAAGTTTTTGTAAGTGCCCAGGGCGCAATAACATTTTCTACTTTTTTTTCAGAACAAAATGTACATATTAACAATATTTCAGCTTCTATTACTAGTCATGATAATGGCTGGCATATGCAGAGTCAGAAAGACTTTGCTGTCCCAGAAGGCATTTCACCTCTCATGGATGATGATAGCTTTATGTGGACCAAGCAGGTGTATTTTTGTAGCATTATCTATTGGGAAGAAAGCAGGCATGGCAGGCTGCAGGTAGTACAGATTTCACTCCAACCAGTATATACATCAAATACATCCAAAAAGCACAAATTAGCAGAAGGTAGTCCACCATTTATGCTCAGCATTCCAGAAATTCATTGAGAATGTGTCTTTTGTTTGAATGGGCCTTAGGCAATGAATGGTGCAAGGCAAACTGAAGTTGTGAGGGTCCCTACTGCATAAATTATATTGAGTCAGAGAAATATCGGCTTCCACGGGGTGTCTTCAAGTCACCATTGCAGAGTAATTGACAACACTTACAATAGTTGAGATCATTTGATTTGATTCTGAAAACAAGAAGAGCATGGAGATACAAAGTTGTTTATGCTGCCGCAAAGTTTTTCCAATATTACGCATCAACTTCATGTACCAAATGTCACCTCAGTTAACAGATACATTTGTATTTCTGGCACTAGCAACTCTGGAGCTTAGAGGAAAAGCTACATTGTAGAGGGGAATGCATCAAAATTGGTTAAGAGTGTGAGTTTTGAAATAAGATATGTATTTGAACACTAACTTTGCAGTTTCTCAATGACTTGAATCGTGTTTTTAATTTGTCTGTAAAGAACATACCAAAATATGAGGTATAATAAACACTCAATACATGGCAGCTCTTATGATACTATTTTAATGGGTTTGTTTTAAATACCTGTAATTCAAATATAGCTACAATACCAAGAAAATGCAAATCAGAACGGTGAGACTTTAAGACCTCATTAAAGACTGTCCAATCTTAGGGGAGGACTGCATCTTATCAGGACTTCTTTGTTCCATTTTATAAGGAATAATAACTTTCTATAAAGAAAAGCACAATTTTGTTGATCCTCACCATCTCATTTTTTCTTCATCATTGCCCTCTACCAAATGCTCAGTAAGTGCTATATACACTACTTTCTTTAATCCTTACAAGAGGATAAAGCAGGTATTTTTATTCATTTTATACATAAGAAAATTGACACTTGGAGAAGTTAGCTAACTTGCTTAGGAACACACAGTTATTAGGAAAGAGAAGAAAGATTTCAAACCAAGCGTTTCTCAAACCAAACACCAAAAATCTTAATTATATAATATTCTTTATCCCATGGTACATTACATATCATGGGAGACCAGAAAGTAACTTAGTGAACATAACTTCAGAGCTTTCTTCCTTTAAAGATGATGCTTCTACCATTTTTTCCAAGGTTTTTACTATCAATAATCCATGATTTCTTCAAACAGTGTTGCATGGGATGCATGTATTAAGAGAAAAATATATAAGAGCAGCATTCTTTTGCCAGCATAATTCTTTTCTTTCAGTAACTGTACAGTGTTAACCAGCTATCTATTCATAAAAGTAACTGTGTTCTAAAGCACTGGCATTTTGTGGTAGCCTAAAGCTATGACAGCCTGAAAATCAAGCATCGAATCTGAAAAGTCACTTGTTTTTATTTTTGTTTCCTCCTCATCTAGATAAGTCACAGTGGGAGACAGAGGAGCTGTTCAGTTTCACTATGTCAAGACTGATAAGACTGAACAGCTCATGGCTTATTCCTGAGTTCTAGTACATTATCTTTAGTCAAGGAAAGGTAACGTCCTCCTTTTTGCCAGTTTTCACTGCAATATCAAGCATAAGGCAAACAATTCTAATTAGGTTCTTTGTCATTGGTACACCAGTAATTCTTCTTTATAGGCAACAGAAATGCTGTGCTTTCAAAATCAGGTAGCTTTCCTTTCTGTCAGAGACAAGCAAAATCTATACTATCTTATCGATTTGCCCAACCAATTAATCCACTGATTTTTTTTCCCATCTATAAAAACAACAGCAATAAAAAAGCATACATATCCAATGGGGGGAAATGATAGAAATTAAAAGTCAGCTATGAATAAAAATCATTACTAAAAAATAATACCTATAGATGTGTGCATTTTCTCAGTAGCTTGCTTTTTCATGTTTTTTCCAACAGAATAGTTCACAGTATGTTGTCAAAACATAACAAAATCCATGAAAATGATGTAAGAAACTTCCTAGTAAGAGATGAAACACCAGAAGAAATAAGAGAGCTTGCATTTGTGTACATTTGGCTTCTAGTTCAAAAGTTTATGCCTTTCTTTTCACATTCAGTTGACATAGTACTATATCCCAGGCTGAAAGATCTGAACTATCCATACTCATGAATTGTGAAGGCCAAGACATTTGGGACATCCACGGGATTTATGACCTTGAAAAGCAAAAATAGAGCAGGAAAGGGACGGAAATATAAAGCATATTTGAATCTATCTTGTAAGAAAAAAGAATGAGCCAAAAAAGTTAGAAGGTTCTAGAAGTTAAAAATTTATGTCAGGCAATAGTGACTGACCAAGTGGGTTAGGTGAATGAATGTGTTGATTCATTTCTGACTGACTATTATACATATATTTTGTAGTTTTGCTTAAGAACAATGGGGGGGCGGGGGTTCCCATGAGTTCAAAAAAATTATTTATTTAAATTTAAGTCTGAATCATACATGTAAATTATAAGAGAAAGATCACATTATAAGAAAAAGATGTCTCTTATTCTAGGAAGCTGTACCATTTTAGTGATCCTTAACTACTAAATATCTCACTTAGCAGTCCGAAATGTTTCAGGCGAAATAACCCTGAAGACATATATGTCAATTCTGTAATAATTATTCACCTTGTGTAGGAAACCTTACATTATATGAAACATCAAAAGCTAGACAGAAGTTTAATTGTCAAATCAAAGAGATATTCTACTGAGTTACCTCAAAATTATAAAGTATTAGGAAATAACCAGCCCACATAGAATGTAACTGATATGAACCCAATACCCACTGATTAGAAGGATTTGAAGTCATTAGCATGGAATCAATATTTAAACCATAGAAGTGGATAAAATTGACCAGAGACAGTACATAGAGTGAGAAGAGAACGGACTAAGGACAAAACAATACTACCAAAAAAAAAAAAAAAAAAAAAAAAAACACCACCTGGAGAACAGCAACATTTAATAAAACAACATTAAAGGAAGACTTTTTTAAAAAAGGTAAACCAAAGAAGGAAACAAGAGAGTTATAGTGAGGGGGCAGGGGTTAAGAAGATAACCAGACCGAGAATTAATTCAGAGGTCAAAGAAAAGGAAAAAGTCTGGAAAATAATTTAATAATGATCGTAATCTGCTAGGGCTACTATAACAAAATACCACAACAGAATTGAGTTTCTCACAGCTCTAGAGGCTGGATGTCCAAGATCAAAGTGTAGACAGATTTCATTTTTCCTGAGGCCTCTCTCCTTAGCTTGCAGCTCATGCTCACGTGGTCCTTCCCTTGCACATGAAAATCCCCGGTGTCTCTTCTTCTTCTTCTAAGGACACCAGTCATATTAGATCAAGGCCTTTCCTCTGACTACATTTCACCTAACTGCCTCTTAATTATATTTAAAGGTCCTATCTCCAAATACAATCACAGTGGGAGCCACAACTTTTTGGGGGAAACACAATTCAGCCACAACAGTAATCAAACATTTATTGAATGTTAAATACTAAATGTTTGTGTCCCACCAAAATACATCTGCTGAAATCTAATCCCCAGTGTCATGGTACTTGGAGGTGAGGCTTTGGGGAGGTGATTAAACCGTGAGGACAGAGCCCTTATGAATGAAAGTAGCGACCTTATAAAAGAGGCCCCAGAGAGCACCCTCTCCCCTCCCACCATGTGAGGTTATAGGGAGAAGACAAGATGCCTATGAACCAGGAAGCTGGCTCTCACCAAACGCTAAATCTGCCAACACCTTGATTTTGGACTTCCCAGCCTCCAGAACAATAGAAATAAATTTCTGTTGTCGATAAGCCACCCAGCCTATGGCATTCTGTTATAGCAGCCCAAATAGACTAAAACATTGACTATTCATTGTACATAAAATAAAACCCAAATTCCTTAGCATGAAATAAAGATCCTTTGCAGATTGGCCTCAATCCACCTTCCAGTCCCATACCCTGTCACTTTCCCTACTTTATATCCCATATGTTAATTACTCTGGAGAAATTTGCTCGCTCCTGATTATGCCTTGTTATTATGCTTCTGTACTTTTTAGAGTGATCTTGATGAGAAAATTCCCTTTGAAAAGCTCCCTCAAATATCATTCTTTTCAAAAGACTTCCCTTATCCTTCCTAGAAAGAAATACTTCCTTACTCTATGCTGCCTCAGCATTTTGTTCCTATGCCACAAAGTATATATTAAATTTATTATAATTACCTCTGCTAGAGTGTGACAACCTATATCTTACTCTCCTTTTATAAATGTGTCCTCTAGTAGCATTTCAGGCACACACCAAATGTTTATCAAATGTAAGACCATAAATAAATGAATGTATAAAAAAATAAGTAAATTCATGAGCTGCTACACTTTATATAATGAGTTATTTTTCTAATATAGATGTTATTAAACACAAAAATGCTCTCTTCAAATTTTTATATGTCAGATTGGTGTTCAACTGTTCTAGATAGTCACATTTTATCACATACCCAGAGTGCAAAGCAAAACAAAACAAAACACTATAATAGAAGTGGTAGAAAATTTTAGATTTTATAAACAGAATAAAAGAAAACCTATCTGAACCTTAGCGAGTTTATATATTATGGGAGAAGTAAGTCAAATTGCATGCAGGAAAAAAGCAGAGAACCAAATTACACTCTTTCAGAACCTACTTGTTACAAGTTTAGTTTATCCTGGTCTGTTATCCTGACAGTGAGTATTAAATTTGATATATTTTAGACACAAAAGATTTGCCTGGTTGGATGGTACACTACAGTTCTCTTCAAGTTTTTCAATATAAGAATGTAATTAACAATCTATTATCATCCAGGTTAGCAGGAAACAACCTTTGTCTCCCTACTTTAAAACAGTTATAAAGCTTTGAATATATATAGAGTACCCTATTAATTAACAATGGAATTATTTACCCTTCCAGAATAGGCAATATTAATGTTTCCATATTGCTGAGGCAATAACTAAAATATTTAACAGTAAAGGAAACAGCTAAGGTAGAGGATCCAAAAAGCTTTCCTCACTCGAGTCTCTGAATTGGGACTGGGGACTCCATTTTCCTAGTTCCCAAGTCACTGCCTGTCAATAAATGTTCTTGAAGATACATGAATTTTCTCAAGGTACAAGGGCACAATTGCTTTTCATACCAGCTGATTTCTAATCCAGTCCATTAGCTCTCATAGCATTGCCTCAGAACAACTGAAACAAGACTAAAATCATTAGTCATTTTCTCCAATAATCCTCCCTGCTTCTTTGATTACTTTAATGACAGAGCATTGCGGTTCAGCCCATAGAATTTGGTAAAAACATCCTACTAAAGAATGTCAGGACTTCTCCATTGTCATTTTTAACACAGTCTCTGTTCACATCATTCTGAACTCCAAATAAAATGCTACATATCAGTGTCTTGTTTCACCCAAAGCTGAGAAATTTGTCAATAGCGATTTTCTTCACAGCTGCCAGAGGAATGCTTTAAAAACATAAAACAGACCATTTACTTTCCTGTTCAAAACATTCCCATATTGCATCTCAACTCCATGTGGCCTAGAAAGCACTACATGCTCTTCCCTGCCTATGTTTTCTACTTCTACTCCTTCCAATTTTTTCCTCCTTTACTCTGATCTAGGTTTATTGGAGCAGTTCCTCTAAGATGTCATGCTTATTCTAACTTATTCATCTTAATCTGCTTTTATCTTCTCAGCACTAATCACCAAATGCAATCATATTACACACGTATTTACTTGTTTTCTATCTGTCTCTTATTCTAGAAAGCAGGGCCTCAGGAGAGCAGTGCCTAATGCGTGGTAGACACTCAACATTTTTTCTGAAAATAATGCAATAGTAAGAGAAAGACTTGTGCTTCAAGATAAAGAGCTCCTAGAAATTTGTCTAGACATCATACTTCTTAAAAATAAACATCAGAAACACATACAATGTTCTGTGGATTTGACGTTTTCCAAAGTAGAAGAAAGAGAACATTACTAGCCAGCAATAGCTAGTGTCCTCTTTTGAAACAAAGAGTGAGAAGTCAGCATTAACAAAACCTAGGCAAAGATTCTTCCAGGAGACAAAGGAATCTAACTGTATTACAAATATATGATATAACTTCACTGAAGAAGATGGAGGAAAGGTTCTGATGTAAGGAACTTTGGAAATAAGTGAAGACTGTAAGACTATAGAAAGAAAGGAACTGTATGTTATCAGTCTACTCTCATAGAGAAGATTGTTTCTTAAGAGGTACAGGTTACCCATTCTAATACCACTATAGATGCATATTGGAAATGAACAAATAAATAAATGGCAGATGGTGGAGCCAGCTGTCTCACTGTTGGAGTGGGAATTCACAGATAAGCAAGAGGAGAAAACTAGAAGGATCTCTGTGGTTTGGAGCTGGTGCTATCAGTATGAATTCATGTTTGACTTAATATAAATACAGATGGAGAGATTCAGAAGAACGTATAGATTTGTGTGCATACACAGGTTAGTAGGAACACATATATTTGCAAACGCTGTTGACTGGAAGGGCTTAGATGCAATGAGCATGCCCAGCACCCAGATCTTAGTTTCTAATACCATTCTCCAATAAGAATTATGACTCCTTGGGAAAAAAAATGGCTACTTCTAGGCCTGGGAAATGGAATATACAATGTAAGTCTGGAGCATTGTTAGTTAAAAAGTAAGGAACTGCCATACTACACACACACACACACACACACACACACACACGTGCATGCACATAATGATGGGGGCATGTCAAAGGAAAACAGGAGCCAACTGAAAAAACTCCCAACAGCTAAAGCTAGAATACTTTTAGCAACAAAACGAATGACATATTGTTCGATTATACATCAAACCATAAAATAAATATCATGAGTCCATGCTGAACTAATTGATGGAATAAATAAATTAATAAATAGGCAAGAATAGACAAATATTCAATATAGAAAAATTCCAAATAATTTATGTAGATACTGCCCCTCAAGATGGTGGAGCATAATTTCCCAATCTTTAAGTGTGGACCATGCAGAGGGACTTCCTTACAGTGAATACAGTGTGGGGAAGAAAGGGGGCAAAACGAATAACTAGAATGGAAAAACCTGACAAACACGGCCCCGCCAGGTGATCAAGTTTAACATCAACAGTGATTAGTCATGTTGAGAGTATGTATCCTTGGTATGATTTGATGAAATGTCACTTTATCTCTGTGACCTTTCTCTCAAAACACACATAACTCCAGTCTATTCATAGAAAAAAGGAAAAGACAAACCCAAATTGAAAGGCATTCTACAAAACAACTAACCAGTGTGCCTCAAAATTGTCAAGGTCATTCAAAACAAGGAAAGTCTGAGTAAATGTCACAGCCAAAAGCATCCCATAGAAACAGAACTACTGAATGTTAATATGGTATCCTGGATTGGATCCTGGGTCAGTAAAAGAAAAGTACTAAAGAAATTCAAAAAGTATGTTCTTAGGTTAATAATAATCTATCAATATTGGTTTACTAATTATGACAAATGTTTCATAGTAGTAATGTAAGATGCTAACAATAAGGGAAACAGAGCACAAGATATATAAGAATTCTCTGCACTGTCTTGGTAAATTTTTAATAAATCTAAAAATCTTCTAATATAAATAAGTGTGGGGGCAGAGCCCCAGAAAATAGTTTACAGGCTCTCGGCCTCACGTGGAAAGGTGCTGGCTCGAGTAGTAGATGGCCGTCAGCTGTGGCTGGTTGGCCGTCAGCTGTAGCCAGTTAGCCAATTAGCCGCTAATATAACTGCTGCGGCTACGGAGGAGAGGAGAGAGAGAGAGAGAAGGAGAAGGAGAGAGAAAAATGGGGGCTAGCAAGAAGATGGCGGCTGGGCTGGCAAGCGTGGATGGCGGTTTGCGGACAGTGTGGATCCAGCCTCCAGTGAGAGTATAGTGCCGCCAGAGAGAATATAGTGGTATGGCTCCCCTACCTATGGCTCCGTGGGTGTTCCTTGTTGGCCTCACCATATCCTGCGTTCTTATGTGGGGAGCGGGACCAGAGACCCTGCAGGCCTCCCCGCACGACAAATGGCTCAGCGAGCAGGGTCTCCCGCACGACAATAAGGTTATTTAAATATAGTTGCCCTGTCGGTATTCTTAAAAGTCAAGCACAAACTCAAACTCAACAGATTTATACCTTCAATTCTCTAGGAACCAATCATTCCCATTCTCATTTCCAAGTGAATTATTAAACACAACAACTTAGAAGAGAGGTATAAAAAGCTTTACTTGAGACGTCGCTGTAGTTTTAATCAGGAAACTCAAATATTCACACAGTGTTACAGATTGTGTATTCTTTTTTAAATTATTGTAACAGGTGTGTCCAAGAAAAACAAGACAGGAAAATCAAAATTGTATTTACTGTGAAGAAAAGTCCTGATCTGAAGAGTTATCTCAGAGATATTTTTGACGCAGAGATATTTTGTACTGGGTTGGCTACTGTCCCGCCAAAATTTATGTCTACTAGGAACCTCAGAATGTGACCATTTTTGGAAATAAAGTGCTTGAAGATATAATCAATTGAATTAAGATGAGGCCATACTGGAACAGAGTGAGCCTAATCCAATGACTGGTGTCCTTATAAAAAGAGAAAACAGACACATGGGTGTGGAGGGGTAGTAGGAGGAAGAGAGAGAACATCACGTGACATTGGAGGCAGAGATTGGAATGCTGCAGCTACAAGCCAAGGAGAAGCATTGGCAACCACCAGAAGAAATGATCCTCCCCTAGAATCATTAGAGATTAGCATGTCTCTGACAACCTCTTAATTTCAGACTTCTGACCCCCAGAACTGTGAGAGAACAAATTTCTGTTGTTTTAAGCAACCTAGTTCCTGGTATTTGTTATGGCAGCCCTAGCAAACTAATACGTACGGATTTGCAAGGTGGGGTATATACTAGGGTAAAAATGATGCTTCGGTCTTCCTCAAAGCTAATTATTTCTGTTGTATTTCTTTTTTCCCAGTAGTGTCAGTCTGCTCCAAGTGTTAAAACAAACACTTTGATTCTTAATTTCATAACAACTTTACATTATCATCATCTTCTCTTTCCAGGTCTATCTCTGCCTCTTATCTCTGATGAGCAAATTGTGCCATTTGGATGAAGACACTTCCACTTAATTAAAAATTATTTTCATAAATGAATTATTTTATTTCAAAGCCCCAGAGCCTAATTTTAGCTTATTAACCTCATTATGTCCATGAGATCACGTTGGTGCGATTCTAAAGCTTCTCTCATTTACTTTCTCGACTAAAAGTAAAAATACACACCAGACCAGCATATTAAAGATTCTCCTCTAATTAAGTCTTTTCTCTAAAGTTAATATGGCTGAGAAGGGGAAGCTTTTTACTTTTCCTGAAGTGTATAAAGGGTCTTTCTTTGATCTCAGTCTTCCTGACATGATCTTTTATTTTTCAAGTCTATAACATGCTCTAACTATTCTATGAGACTCTGCTAGAAAAAGGTCAAGCCTAATTTTCCAGTCCTCAGAAAAGAAGGCCTTGAGAAAAACACTACTTTCCCTCGTATGCATTCCTATTCCCTAGCCTAAGGAACTATAAGATATATTAAGATAAATAGGAAAGAAATGAGTTTTTAACCGTGAGAAAAAGAGTGATTCTTTTCAGCAAGTTACTTGAGCTCATACAGTAGAAAAGTGATTTCACAGCTGTGTTCAGGCAGAATCACTGGAAAGTAAATTTTACATATATATAAAGTAAATAGTATATATATATAAAGTAAATACTATATATATAAAGTAAATACTATATATATAAAGTAAATACTATACATAATATATATAAGTATATATATATATGTATATATATATATATATATATATATATATAGAGAGAGAGAGAGAGAGAGAGAGAGACAGAGAGACAGAGAGACAGAGAGACAGACAGAAAGAGACAGAGATAGAGAGACAGAGACAGAGACGGGGGGGAGATGGGGAACTTTATACTAAAATAAATGTTTGCAAGGTCCAGAGCAGGGTTTAATTGCTTATGAACCAGAATTATGGAAGGTAAATAACAAGGTGACATTAAGATTCCTAGTAACACAGGTCATTATTTTTACAGAAAACTAATTGCAATAACCTCTTAGCATTTTCCTCCCAATATTGTTAAAAAGAAAAAATAGATTGGCACTAACAAAATAAGACCTGACAAATGAATGATACACTCAGCAGCTCCAAACTTCTTAGATGACAACCCTACCTTTGCCATCCATAACTTTTCTGAATTGCTTATATTCATGACAACCCATAAAACAATTTATTTTTTATATAATCCATGAGTCAACATTTATTTGGTGTGTGCAGACAATAGAATTCAAAGTAAGCTACAAGTGTTCAATATTAGAACACAGGTAGAATATGCATCAGTAAACATTAACAATTATACATGGGTGAAAACTAAGCATCAGAACTCATGTCTGTGTATGCTTTGAATAAATAAACACAAGTAACAGCAACTACCACCTACTACACTTGTGTAGAATCTGATAAGAGTCATTATTCCCACCTTTGTCAATACAGTAGTTCACTCCCAAGTTATTTCTGTGTTAGTTAGGGTTCCCAAGAAACAGATGTTTAGAAGGAAAATTGCTTACAGGAGGTATACCAGGTATGCTCTTGGGAGAATAATAAAAACATGCCAAAAAAGCAGTGAGGCAAGTAGGATTGGGCACAGGGAGGCATTGAGCTATGATGCAGTCTCAATGGTGGTCTTGGCCATTCTCACAGTGAGCCCTGAAGCAGGTCTAGCCCTTCAAAGATGCCCCAAAATGAAGTTAAGAGGTCAGGGCCTTTCTAACCCTATATTGGCAAGTCACTGGAAGTGTACTCTTTGTTGGTACATGGCTTAACACTAGGCAAGATGGCTTCCTTTCAAAAGCAATTGCCAGAAAGGGACTCTGCTGTGGGCTATCAGCCAGCAACACTCCCAGCAGCTGGGGGTGAGGGTCACAGTCCTGAAGGAGTACTGGGCAGAGCACCTGTGCATCTACCAGAGCTTCCCATTTGTCCCAGCTTTTGTGTTTTTCTCTCTGTATGCTGATTTATGCCACTACCATATCCCACTCAACTGCCCTTTTCTCCTAAATCTTCTCATATATATATATTTAAGTTTTGATCCTGATGTCTTACTGTCTAAGTCCCTAAATACTTGCTGACTATTCCAGTGCTGGATTGGGAATCTCAGTTGAATCCAGCTGAATATAGCCAAGAAGGTACCTGGTGCACACCTAGAGTCAGGGAAAGGGGGGGTTCTGTTACCGTAGTAGATACTACTGGTGTCCCCCCATAATCCCACATTCCCATTTCACTTCACATTGGTTGAATTCCAACTGCCAGCACTGTATTTCTTTGCCTTATGGCTTTCTCTGTTTTCCAAGAGCCCATTTTGCCCATCTGCATGCACACCAGGGAGGTCTGGGAGAATCTAAATGAATGATGAAAATTGGATTATAAACCACATCAGTTCCCATACTCATCAGCTGATACGTGTGTTTTACACTAGCTGCCAGCGTCCGTGGTGGGATCCAGCTCCAATTAACCATGGTGGTGACTTGATGGATTACAGACTCTTTATTGGAGGGCTTTCCTTCCCCATCTCACTTCTACACTTCCAGATGAAGTTTTCAGGGATCACCTCCTAAATAAACTACTTAAAAGCAAATCCTTGTATACGGTCTGCTTGTTGAATAGCCCAATCTAAGATAGTTACATCAGTCCAAATTCCCACAGAAGGACAAATTTTAGGTGGTGACAGAAAGGAAGGACAACAGAAAAAATAAGCAGAAGATGAATTTATAAATAAATTTAATCTAAAGGGAAGATTAAAAGAATTAAGTCAGGACACAAAATTGTATGTCAGAAGAGAAAAGTACCAATATTTCAGAAGATTGATAATTGATTTTTTTTTTCCAATTGCATATTTTGGTTTACAGCCAGCATACTGTTCAAGTATCCATGATAATGAGATTTATTGTCATCACACACAAAATTAAGTAATAATACATATGCCAGTTGAATGTATCTCAGGGACAAAAAACAAGAAGATAGATCTGTGCTGTAAATATTCATTGTTTATTAATTGTGCAGCCGCAAACCCTCGCTGCTACTAGTGCCATTCTCTTTCTTTGGAGAATCCTTTTTTGTGTATCATCTCGTGAGGGGGCACCCATCTCTCAATGTGGAGATGGGTGGAAGCCAAAGCAATAGTTTTCTCTTTCTATTCTGTGCTCTGGCACAATCACTGAACAGGCTCATTAGATGCTCTCTTTCTAGACTCTGAACCTTGAATCATCAGTCTCCGCATTTAGATTAAAATGTTTCCACAGAGCAACCATGACTGTGAATCCTTCAGGGTGGCTTTCCCAAGCTTCCTCCCTATTTTCCCAACATGCCTTTCAGCCTCCAGCCAATTCAATGAACCCTTAATATCCTTTAAATTAATGATGTTTTTGCTTAGGGAGGGAGATTAATGCAGATATACCATGAGTATGTAGCAGTCAGGAGCTCCTCAGGGAACCATAGGAAATTTGGGATTCATTCCCTAACAGTGATGGAGCAGTAGACCATGGGACTCGTATTAATATTCTTATGAGACCATTTAGAGCTCCCTGATACTTGTCATTGCCAAGGCATGATCACATATCTTTCCAATATATTCCCTTTAAAGGGCTTATTTTGTTTTCAATCAAAGAAATCTAATATATACATATTTAAGTTATAAATTCATGTGAATTTTGTAATTTACGTAGATTTGAGTCCACATGAAATTTCTGTTTTTATAATTCTAAAATTGGATATTTGTGTCAACCTGACCTAAAGTTCAAATGTATACTTCATAATTGTATATATTCTAAATCTGACCAACGTCACACATTAAAAATAAATACATGTCCCCATTAACAATTTATTTCCATTTGGATTACATGACAAGCAAATGAAAAGCTATACAGAAGAAATTGCTAAATTCACTAACAAAGTACTATGAGAAAATATTGAGAAAATGAGTTTAAATTGCATATTTAAAGATCAAACTGAAGGCATTGTCCTTCGGTACAAGTTTTCAAAATAATGATTTTCAAATATGTTCTCATTTTTAAAAATCCAATTTCCTATGGCCTATTTTTTACATTTAAAATTGAAGACTCTTTCTATCTAAAATTAGTTAAGAGAAACATGAAGGCTAAGCCACAGAAGAGCATCTGTGTATTCAGCATGTAAGTGTAGTCAACTGTACCATGTTAATTGATCCAAGACATGTTCCCCTCTGTTTTGATTATCTGCATGGCTTATCAGGAAATGGAGTGGGAAAGCAAAGATTATTTGTGGGGTTATATTTATCTTAGTTTTTAAACTGTGTAGTTTTATTTGTCCAAAAGAAATACCTCTGTATTTCTTTGGACACTTAGATTAATTAATTTAAATCCAGACATGAAATCTTTCCTGAGTTAAAGAGGCAGCAGTAAAGACATGAATATATATAGGATCTAGCTGGGGTCTTGGTCCATACAATGATTAAACCTAAAAAAAGTTTAATTAATTGGGGAAGATCTGATTAATGCTCCAGGAAGCAAAAATTAATATCATTATTTATTTGTTGAGAAATAAAACCATTAATTTTTTTTATATCTTGACCTCATAATAGAGGGGAAAGAGTGGATTTTATGATTATACATCACTTAGCACATGGTCTCTATTGACCATAATGATTATCTACCAAATAATGAATGAACTACCAAAAGCTGAAGTAGCTTTACTTTGGAGATCTGACGTATTATTTCCCAAGGTACATACTTTAAAGACCTCTGTTGACAAACCAGATGAAGAGTAGAAATTTTAAACTTTACTTCCCCATAACCTACAGAAAAAATAAAACTCTTTAACACGTCGTACAAGATTTTTCAGGATCTGGATGTTCTAAGCTTATTGCTTCTCCACTGCCATATAAACCATTGATTCTTGCAATACTGAACTTTTTGAAGTGTCTTAAATTTGTAAGTTTATGCCTTTTTATATGCTTCTACTTAACCTGCTCTTTCTCTGTTTTCTCATTAAAGGCTTATCTCAGATATCATTTCCCTCCTTCCCCAAACTTTTGCCTGTCCTCTACTGCTGTCTGGCATCTTTTTCATCATCCTATGGATGCCCTGATGACCTAGTTCAATAATCTTTAGGGAAACTGTGAGCATCTTGGTGGCAGGTGCCATGATTTACTCTCTGTGTCTCAGACAACTAATACAGGAACTGACATATACTGGGTCTTGATATATTTTTATTTTATAAATGAATGAACAAATGTCACATTTCTCTATAAGATTGATGCCTTGAAATATGCCATCCAATTATTAGAAGAGTTGCAATGACAAAAGATTGAGAAAGTATCTTTGGCATACAAAATATAGATATTTAAAATTAGAAGTATTGTTCTCATTAAATCACTCCCATCTACTTAGAATGCCTATTTTTTAAGTGTTTTAAATATACCATACATATTTTAGAACTTGCTTACAATAGCTGGAATGGTAGGTTTATCCACTTCTGGTATAGACCCAGTGTGTAGATGTGCAATTTAATGATTTTTAATAGCATGTAGTATATTAAAACCTAAACCCTATCTAATGCAAGAAAAAGATACCACATTGTGCAAACAGTAATAGGGGGCTAAAAGCTCTTTATTTTACTTTGCTCTGACTGTCAGGTGGTAAAGGCAAACTCTCTATAGAATATGCTTTTATTGTTTTAGCTGCATTTACACTTTCTCATTATTCTTTTATTTTCTATCACTTGTTTCTCTTTTTTTCTTCCTTCTATTATCATTAATTTTGCAACTCTGGGGGCATTTCTAGTCTTTTTTATTACCTATCCCAATGACTCAACCTTTTGATAAGCCCAGGAAAGGATGTTAGTGATTATAATTAGAGGGTAAGAAATTACTAAAATGTAACAAGGCACAGAACACTGCCCTAGAGGAACGGACTGACATTTACAGCCTGTGCTGACTTCCTTTCACCACTCGATAGATGTATTTCTATATAATTTAGGACAAAAACAGATTATTGTAAGGCAACCAATAATTTGTCTAATTTCCTTTATGAAAAAGGTTATTAAGGGCATATTTTTCCCTGGAAGCATAAAAAACATTTTGTCTCCATTGCATTATTTTCATTATCATCAACAAAAAAACACATAAATATTTATGGCTGCATGGCCCCAAAAGGTAGGTAGCCCATCAAACCTGTATGCCCCTTATCGTAACGACAGTGCTCAAGAATTAAAAAGTAAGTGACTTATCTTGTTTAAATAATGTAAATTAACATCATAATATTTGAAAGGGCAGATCCATAGACAGGAGTAATATGAGGTTTGGATCAGAATGGAGTCAAACGGATTTTACTGCCACACAGGGAGAGTATATTAAAGGATATTTAATTTAAATGACTAAAAATTTAGCAGGGATTTCCAAAACTTGAAGAAGAAAAAAAAAGAAAGCAATGTAATAGAAGACTCAGGTAGTGAATAAAGAATTGGTGGGTGTAAAAGTAACTGCAAGACTGGTCTGTCCAATACAGTAGCCATTAGCCACGTGTGGCTATTTTAAAATGTTCCAGGATTTCATTTCTTAGAGCAGTTTTAAGTTCACGGAAAAGCAAAGAAGAAAGTACAGTGATTTGCCATGTACATCTTGCTGTCACACATGTACAGCCTCCGCCATTGTCAACATCACTCACCAGAGTGGTATGTTTGTTGTAACTGATTAACCAACATTAGTAATCATAATTACCAAAAGTCCAGAGTTTACATTAGGGTTCACTCTTGATGTTGTACATTCTATGGATATGGGCAAATGTAAAATGAATGACACGCATCCATGATTATCATAAAGAGTAGTTTTATGTCCCCCAAAATCCTCTGTATTCTGCCTGTTCATCTCCCCTTCTCCAACTCCTGGCACCTGCTGAACTTTTTACTATCTCAATGGTCTTTCCTTTTCCAGACTGTCACATAGTTGGAATCATACAGTATATAGCCTTTTCAGATTGGCTTCTTTCACTTTGTAACATGCATATAAGTTTCCCCCATGTCTTTTCCTGGTGTGAAAGCTCATTTCTTTTTAGCATTAAGTAATATTCCATTGTCTGTATGGAATATTTATACATTCACCTACTGAAAACTTCGTTGCTTCCAAGTTTTGGCAATTGTGAATAAAGCTACTATAATTATCCATATGTAGGTTTTTGTGTGGACATAAGTTTTCAAATCCTTTGGGTACATACCAAGGAGCATGATTGATGTACTGTGTCATAAGAGCATGTTTAGTTTTGTAAGGAACCGCCAAACTGTCTTCCAAAGCGTACCATTTTTCATTCCCAATATAATGTAAGACATGTAAGCAATGTAAGAAAGTTCCTATTGTTCCATATCCTTGCCACCGTTTGCTGTTGTCAGTGTTCCATATTTTGGCCATTCTAATAGTATATAGTGGTATCACATATTGTTGTTTTAATTTGCACTTCCCTGATGACATATCATGTGGAGCATCTTTTCATATGCTTATGTGCCATCATACATCTTTGTGTCTGTTAAGGTCTTTGGCCCTTTTTAAATCAGGTTGTTGGTTTTCTTATTGTAGAGTTTTAAATGTTCTTTTTATATGGTTCATGTACATGTCCAGTTATTCCAGAACCATTTGTTGAAGAAATTGTCTATGCTCCATTGTATTGCCTTACTCCTTTATCGAAGATAAGTTTGTCTGTATTAATGCAGGTCTACTTCTGGGCTCTCTGTTCAGTTCCTTTGACATCTTCGTTTCTTCACCAATACCACACCATCTTAATTACTATAGTTCTATAGTAAGTTTTAAAGTCACCATCAATCCTCTAACTTTGTTCTTCAAGATTCTATCGGCTATCTGAGTCTTTTTCCTGTCCATGTAAACTTTAGAATCAGTTTGTCATAATCCACAAAATAACTTCCTGGGATTCTGACTGGGATTGCATTGAATCTGTAAATCAAATTGGGAAGAATCAACAACTTGACGATATTGTGTCTTCCTATCCACGAACATGGAATTTCTCTTCATTTACTTCTTCATTTAGTTCTTCTTTGATTTTTGTTCATCTATTGTTTTCCTCATATAGATTTTGTAATGTAATTGATTTTTTTAATGTTGAACCAGCTTTGCATATCTGGTATAAATCCCACTTAGTTGTGATGTATAATTCTTTTTATATAGTATCGGATACTATTTGCTCATATTTTGTTGAGGATTTCTGCATTTTTGTTCATAAAAAACTATTGGACTCTAGTTTTCTTATGGCTTTGTCTGGTTTTGGTTAAGGTGGTGCTGGCCTCATAAAATGAGTTAGGAGGTAGTCTCTCTGCTGCTATCCTCAAAAGAGGTTGTAGAGATTGGTATAATTGCTTTCTTAAATGTTTGGTAGAATTCATCAGTGAATTCTGGGCCTGAGCCTTTCTTTTTAGGCATCCAAAATTCATCACTGTCTAGATTGAGAAGGCTGTTAAACACTTACTGATTTAACTAATGGGGTTTTAGAAATAAATCCCAGCATCCCTCCCATCATTCTAGTTAGAAAAGAGGCAAAAACAGTTACATCCTACAGCACAGTGCTATTACAAAAGTACTTTACTTGGGCCAAGGGAGGTTTCCCAGAGGAGGTAACATCTGAGTGAACTTTGAAATGAGTATTACCTACCCAGTTGAAGAAGAGCACTAAGGAAGAGAATTTAGCAGGATAACAGACTCCTTGCTCTGCTTGAGGAATGGAAGTATCTGTGTAACTGGAGACATATGCAAGCCAGAGCACAGCTGAACATGAGTTGAAAAAAATAATGCTGTGGCCCATTTGTGAATGATTATGATGTGGGACCTTGTAACATTGAAACACTTAAGTGGGATAGTGAGATTTTCAAAGCTGTTCCTCAGAAGTCATTCTAGCAGCAATCTAGAAGTTATGTTGGGGTTGAAGTGAAAGAGGCAGTTATCACAGAGGTAGTGACAGCTTAGGTCAAAAAATGACCAGTCCATGAACCACAGTATCAGAATCAAAAAGATGTGACACAGAGAGGGGTCATTCAAAGGCAGACAAAAGTTTTGATCATTTGTTGCTTTCAGTTTTATATCCCACATATCAGTGAAATCATATGGGTCTCGACTTTTTCTGTCTGACTTATTTTGCTTAGCATAATAATCTCAAGATAAACTTTAATTAAAAAAAGTTTTGATCATTAATTAGCCATGAAAAGTGAGCTAATGTGAGTCAAAGATTTACCATAAAGTATAATTTTCTCCAATATCATTCAACACCCTGCAGGTGAGATTTCTTGGTTTTTTTTATGTTATTAACCTTCCAATACAATTAAATTCTACCATCTTACACCTACTTATATATAGAAAAAAAATCAACTCTCACTTTACTGATTTCATTAACTCATTAGCAATTATTATTACAAGAATTAGCTCAGTAATTCTTAAAATGAGATTTAGATGCACCTAATTAAGAATAACAACTGCAGATTTTCCACTGGGAAAAGTGTTGTCCTTATCATAAATCAGTCTTAGGCAAAATTCATTCTTAGTCGTAAGATTAACACACAGTATTGTCTATAGCAGGGGTGTCCAAACTGCGGCCCGCGGGCCAACTGCGGCCTGCAATCCATTTTTAATTGGCCCGCAGCAAATTCCAAAAATATATTTAGTTTACTTAAATAAACCAGGTGAGGCAATACGTACTTCAACTCGTGTGAGTGGCCCGGCTGTTTGTGTATTTTACCGCATATGGCCCTTGGTAAAAAACATTGAAAAAAGTTTGGACACCCCTGGTCTATAGGGTTACTGCTAAATTAGGTGTTGCAAGGGATCCCTCAGAAAAATCACCACATTTGATTAAGTTATCGAAAGACAGTGATACATGAGATAAGCTTAGGGCATTCTTTGTGCCCCATAATTCTATCGTCTGTTAATCAGTATCCACATGGACAAACTATGAATCGGGCCAAATATATGTGCCTTCCTCCCCCAGCCATGCTTCAGCTGACCAACCTTACTAGGAGTCCAGTCTTCTTTACCTTGGCCACACTCCCTAACTACACAGAAACCTCAGTGAGGGTGGTCCTTCTCTTAAAGATTCTCACTTCTTGCCCTCTATGCTATTTCTTAGAATATTAAGAGGCAGAAAACATAGATCTGAATTTCAGAGCTACCATAATTAATTGTGTGATTTTTTTTTAAAGTTGCTTAACATTCAATCTCTTTTCTTATTTGAACTTAGAGATAATATCTGTATGCTTCATGGGCTTGTTATAAAGTTTCAATAAATTTGCACATGTCTAATAGCTTGCATAATGCCAGACATCTTGTAACTTTTCAAAAAAAATAATGGTTATTAGTATAATAATTACTATCTCCATTCCATTAAGATACTGTCTTCTAGAAAATGAGAGGCCCTGTAAGCCGAAAATTAATTCATAATGACATAGTCTTCTGTTAATACTGTAAACTTAGTGTTAACTACCAAGTACATATTTATAATTAAGGAGTTCCCTTCTGCTGCTAATACTTATCTCAGTGTTTTTTACATTTGTGTCCCTGGTTTCAGTAGGTATTATAATATTACCTCCAAAAATGACATTTCATGGCCAAACAAATTTGGGAAATGCTGGGTTAAACAAAGTTGAAAAGTATTCCTTCCTGTAGTATCTCCTAATTCTTTAACATGCTCATATACATTGTGAGTATTTGAATAGGAATCTTAAGAAACCAACTGGACCATCTGAGCGATTTCCAGACCTTGGGTTCACACTAGGGAAACCGTGATGCCCAAAGGGGCCTTAATGGTAAGAAGAGCATGCAGCCAGCAGCAGGGTCTAGTCCTTTCATACATGTACATCAGTCCCCAAATTAGTTATTCAATGTATAGCCTACAAACCACAAATATCTGCATCAGGATTTCCTAAACTATCTAGTCAAATTCTTGGTCATAAAATTCATATTTCCAAAAGATCACTGAACCATGCCACCTTCCTTTGGTTTTCACTGCAAAGTACTTGAAATGTAGGACTTACTTAGAAAGTGTTTCTATCTATTCCTGTCTCTATTCATCTCTTCATGAGATATCTCACTCTGTGTCTGACGGTAATTCTCATGTCATTTCCTCTGCAATGAGCTTCTAATTATATCTAGATAATCAAGACCAATGCCTGTGCATGCTTTCTCCAAGAACTGCATATAAAGAATTCAAATAATGGAAATGCTTGGCTTAGAATCTATGTGTTTATGTAGTAAGTACTTTTCCAAAATAAAAGTGGTAGCCAGTAGCAACCTCGGTGCCATTTAATGTACATGATGCTTTCCAGCTGCGTACAAAAATGTGATTACTTACAACAAACAAAAATGGGAAAAGAGTGGGAAGACTCACAATTATAGGCAATCACCACACTGCATTTGTTGCTTTGCCTTCTGGGAGCTCTACAGACAAAGATTATCATGTGACAATAAAAAGCAGCCCCAAGAAGGCCTCAGCTCAGGTGGGAAAAGCACTTAATATGGAGCCACAGGAACGGGGCTGAGGTAAACAAAACAACAACAACAAAAATGGGAGGGAGGATTATTACCAAATTAAGGCACTTCTTCATTATCTCAGAAAATGCATTACTATCTATTATTAGTCTTATTAATTATTATTAGATTAATTAAAAAGAATTAAAGTTTCAAATAAGCATTTCCTTAGTAACTGTTTTAATAATTTTTTTTTTTCTTCTCTCTCCTTTCATTTTAGATATAACCTGGAAGTGTGAAGAGTTTATATTGAAATACAAATAATTTTCTTAAATGAGCAATAACCAATATGGCAAAAGGTCACATTTTAGGGTATATATATTTATATGCATTGTCTCATTTACAGAAAGAGAGATTTCTATAATTTTATAGACTGAAGCAAAGATAGAATAGTCCTTTCCAAGATCACAAAAAGAGCAAATGCCAGAGCCAGGATTCAAACCCAGATCTATCTTGGGGCCCAAAGTCTTCACTGGCTAAACCATTATGCCACTGTTCTCTCTTGCATGAATCATGAGCAAATAGACTTCACAATCTTTTGCATGGGCCTAAGACCATTCTAACAGTCAACCTCGTCTCTGTGTGAGTTCACAAACATATTCCTGGAAAACTCATTTCTATATTTTCTGAAAGGCATACCATATATTTGGAAGCCTACTGTAATATCTTTTCTTGGCACAACTGCCATACCTTTGACCCATCTGCATCTCTTACTGTCAGCCCTTTTCTTGTACTTAGTGGATTTGACCTAAAACTTTGAGGGACCCTGTTTGATGATCTATCACGTGAAGGTGGCCTGACCTGGTCTGTGAAATTGTCAAAATCTATCACAGAATTTTACCTCCTTGTAACATCTCTGTTAGAGACTATTTTTAAAACAGAATGATATGAGATTGGAAACTAGGTCAGTCTATTTTGCCCATTTTATATTAAAGACTTCACATAGAGCATCTCCTTCCTAATTCTTGAATTTGTATCAAGGAATATTAGAAATTAAAATTACTTTATGAAACATCTAGTCAAGCCTTTCACTTTACAGACAAGAAAAACAAGGTCAAAAGGAGATTGGTCTCCTGGGATAGTGTTTCCCATTCAAAATACAACTTCATTTGTTTATATCCTCGTTCAGAATTATTTTTGAGCAATTAAATATTCTTTATTTGTATGTACACGGTTTTAGCATGCATGAGAATTTACAATACTACCTAATCAACAAAGAAGGCATCAATAAGATTTTGCATGTAAATTACAAGAAAATACTTTTAGTTCTCTTTAGTGGCAGATATTCTTCCCTCGTGACAGGCAGATTTTCATTCCATTTACTTCATTTTTCAATCTTTGAGGATACCCTTTAATGCAAAGTTAGGTTTATCTTAGTTTACTCTTTTACCATTTTATAAATGTGATTCTGAGTCCCCAAGCAGGTTATCTTTGTGTTATCTCCTCTGAAATTTTGCAAAGTGCAACGGGAAAAGGAAACAAGATTAATTCCAGGAACTTAATTCAACTACCCATAACTCTTGTATAATTTTTTCCTATTGATATCTATAAGCTTGATTTAAAAATCTACTTTTATTTTCAAAGAAAGAGAAATAGTAGAGAGTATTTGGGGGAAAATAATTTTAAAAAAATAAATGGGCTAACAATCCAAAATGTAAGATACTGCATTTCCCCGAAAATAAGACCTAGCCGGACCATTAGCTCTAATGTGTCTTTTGGAGCAAAAATTAATATGAAACCCAGTCTTATTTTACTATAATACCAGGTATAATATAATATAATATAATATAATATAATATAATATAATATAATATAATATACCTGGTCTTATTTTACTATAAGACTGAGTCTTATACTAAAAAATAATCTTAAAAAAATATTAATTTTTGCTCCAAAAGACTTATTAGAGCTGATGGTCCAGATAGGTCTTATTTTCAGGGACACATGGTCTTATGTGTCTTAGTCTTATGTGATTCCAACCAAATCACTTAAACTTTTTAAATTTTGGCATGTTTATCAATAACCTAGTGCTAATAATACTTGTCTTGCTTACCTCACATGGTTTATTTGAGATCAAAGGCGATAATAAGTTTGAGACTGCTTTGTTAGTTGTTAATCACTATCCATTATGTGATTCCTTTATTCATGCATTTGTTTATTCAATATTTTAAAGCTTGTACCCTCTACCAGTCTCTCTGCTAGGCCTAGACACACAATAATGGCCCAAAAGATACAGACCCTGCCCCTGTGGCTCTTACTGTTACATGGGAGATACAGACATTAACCAAAAAACACAGAAATAAGTATATAATCAAATTGTGATAAGTTTAAGGAAAAGACCAGGATACTATGAAAAAGAGTGAGAATGGAAACCTAGTGTAGAGTTGGGGAAAATCTCTAAGTTAATAGCATTTAAACAAGCATGAGCAGGAGATGGAGGTGAAGAGCACTTAAGTGTAGAGCGCAAAGCAGATAAATACCTTAAAAGAGAAATAATTGTACGTTTTCCAGGAATAACAGCCGGTAGAAGAGAATGGTGTAAAATAATGTTGGAGAGATAGGCAGGGACCAGGTCGCACAGGACATTATACTTCTTGTGAAGAATTTTGGTTTCTATTCTAAGTCCAGTGGAAACCATTAAAGTGTATTAAGCAAATGCATTGACATAATATGAACAATGTTTCTAAACATTTCAATGCTTGTATAGAGTGTATTTGAGATCTACTTATGATTTAAAAAAAGGAAAATAACGGATGGTGAATTCAAAATTGAGACATAGTGAGGGAGAAGAAAATGTCAACAGGAATAATGTTTCATTCCTTGCTGAGGATTAGCTGGATGGAAATGCTAGACAGATAGCAGATTTGAAGGCGTGTCAGGAGTTAAGAGTTCATTTGGCAACTTGCTAAAATTGGAAATGTATGTTACCATAATGTACAAAAGTACACAGATGAAACTGGGGTCAAAAATTCTGAATTAATTTGATAGTGGATGATGTCACTAAATATCCTTTTTTGTCTGAGTTGGATTGCTCCAAATCTGTACAGTCTGGGCACAAGTGAAAACTTTCTCTCAGTATGTTTCACTTTAGTACAGCTAGTTTAGGACTATAAGGTTCACAATCTCTTATGTGAAATTCCAAAATATAAAAATTATAAAATCTAAGTGTGGTTTTATAACTCATTTATGAGCAAAAGTTGACAGAACCTAACCAAATTTGGCAACCAAACCCACCCTGAATTTATGGGAGGCTTTATAGCCTATTTCATCACACTTAGCTTGACTATTTGCGTATTTTACAGAAATATAAACATATTTGATTACAAGGTGTTACTCCAGACCCTGCTGGCAATGTTATGTAATATATAATATATGCACTTTATTGCCTTTCTAAAATCTTAAAAATTCTGAATCCAGATGCATGTCTGGCCCCAAGGTGTTCCGGTAAGGGAATGTGGGCCTGTGACAATATACACCTTTTTTTGAATCATTGAATATTTTTCAACCAATAAGTTGATTGACAAAAGATAATTGTTGGTTCTATTTTAATTGCATTTTGCAGATAGATTTGGGAGCAGGCTATCCTAACAAGTAGTTATTTATTTGTTAAGATAAGTATTTATTTGTTAGGATAAGACAAGTAGGTGACTGATCTTAACAAATAAGTCACCTACCCTCATCTCAACAAAGCAAAGGGGATTTGGACCAATTCCAAAACTTGGTTTGTTTATTTTGTTTTGTTTGTTTTGTAATTAAAAGAATCCAAAATACTAGTCAAGTGATGAGAAAAGGAAAAGGATTAATTATTGGTTCTTCCCCAAATCTTCATTTAGTTTGTTTCTGGTTTATAAAGAGGAAGAAACAACCGCATAGGAATTGCAGCTTAAATGTAGCTGAGTAACCCACGTAACCTAACCCACTGATAGAGTGAGAGGAACTTATCAACTTAGGCCTGTTTTTCTGCTTTGAAAGAAGTAAGGACTGCTACTGGATTCTCAGAAGAAAAAATTCTAACCACGTTCTTGCAGCAAGGGAATCAGATTCTCATACCAACTTTACTTTTGAGAGATCTTAGGTCTGTGTACCCAACACAGATCCCAAATCCTTCATCAAAAGTTAGAGCGCATCAAGCAAGAGAATACAGCCACAATGCACGTGCACACAGAGGCCAGAAAGTAGAAAAATAAGAAACCACCTTCCGATAACATGATGAGGTAAAGCTCTGCTGCTTTATCCAACCAGATGCGTCTACCTGCCCATTTAATCAGACAGAGAAAGGGCAATATCTAGAAACTAGATACAACTGCCAGGGGCCTATTGTTAGTTCCAGCCCTAGATAACTATAGCAAGGATACAAGACAGGTAATAATAAGGGCAATTATTTTTATTATTTTAATATTAATAATTAGCCTTACATTTTTTGAGTACCTACAAGTATCAGGCATGAAACTAAATATGTAACATGTATGATCTTGCTAAAATTTACACCAAACTTGCAAAATAGACATTGATTTCCATTTATACATGCAGAACCAGATGTCCAGAGAGATTAAATAATCTGCCAAGGTCCTACATCTTGTAAGCAGTGAAAGATTTCCAGCTCTCCAGAGCTCACATAGCGGTCCAGAATTTAAAACAAGGTCTGTTCTCAAAATAATCACAACTAACATTTGTGTGGCATTTGACAGTGTAAAGTGCATTAACTTTTCTGATTCTAAAAACAACATTTAGAAGGCCCATTTTTTAGGTGACAAAATGGAGACCCAGAGAGAATGAATGATTTCCCTTAAACTATCTAACTAGAGAGTGGTGGACCCAACACCACGAAGCAGGGCTTTGGCCCTAAGCTGAGCCCCCTTCTGTTATTCCATGTGCACCCCAAGTTCAACTGTTTAGACCTGAAAATCAGAACTCTACTGTCTTTTTGTTGTTAACCTGAGAGTTGGAGTCTTATAGAAGATAAGGATCAGAAAAATGGCCTGTGTGACAAAATGGTCACTTGTTTGTTTGTTTGTTTAACTGAATCCCAACTTGATTCACTATGGGTTCATGTGATATTTGTGGTTCTTTACCAGCTGCTTTAGTTCAATTCAGTATATCTGCTTGCAAAATCTCAAGGCACTCAAATATATAGGAATTATTGGTTACCATCTGCCTTCATCTGGTCTGCATTATTTCCCTCTTAGAGGAGTTTTGCAGTTATACAATACAATCAATGGACATGCCTAGAAATAAGCAAACAGCCAAATTAGACTTTCAAATAAGTGGGGAAACAATGCATCCAATCCAAATCAAGATAGATAGATAGATAGATAGATAGATAGATAGATAGATAGATAGATAGATAGATACAGACAGACAGACAGACAGACAGACAGACAGACAGATCTATCTATATATGAAGAGAGGAACAAATAGTAGCTCACATTGGGTCAGATATGGTCAACAACCTCTCCCACACTCCCCCAAATCCCAAATCAAGACCTAGAACTGATGTGCAGAGAGAGAGGGAGCTTGAACTGGAGACATTTGTAAGAATCCTCTTGGACTCACATTTCTTTGAGTCTTTACTCTCTAGTTTAGGCTAAAAAGTCCTCTGCCTTGGAAAATATTCATTATAGCAACCGATGGCTCAGTTGGTTAGAGCACGAGCTCTGAACAACAGGGTTGCTGGTTCGATTCCCACATGGGCCAGTGAACTGCACCCTCCACAACTGGACTGAAGACAATGAGCTGCCAGTGAGCTTCCAGAGGGGTGGCCGGATGGCTTAGTTGGTTAGAGCATGAGCTCTCAACAACAAGGTTGCCGGTTCAATACCCACATGGGATGGTGGGCTTCACCCCCTGTAACTAAAGATTGAAAACTGCGTGTGGACTTGGAGCTGAGCTGTGCCCTCCACAACTAGATTGAAGGACAACGACTTGACTTGGAGCTGACAGGCCCTGGAGAAACACACTGTTCCCCAATATTCCCCAATAAAATCTTTTTTAAAAAATAAAGTATTTATTCTATAAATTTAGAAAAGTGAGAGTAGAGTGCAGAGGGAAGGAAGCAAAGAGCAGAGAAGTGTACCCTTTGGAGACTCAAAGGCACAAATAACCTTTGCAAACAACTCACGTCAAGTTCTTTGGCTCCACTCAGTTTACTAGATAGAACAAAAAAGGGCAGCACGTTTAGGCAAATACTCTCTCTAGAAAAACAGAGCGTAATGCTGCATGCGCTGCTCCTTCTGCTCAGCACACCAGGTCCAGCTCAGACCAACTCCTCTCTCAAGACTCAACTTATAATGCATCTGTCTGAAATTTTTTCTCTCAATGCCTCTTTATCTTGGTTAAATGACCCTCTCAAGTATTCCTATGGTAACCTAGTTAATATCAATCTCTAAAAATATACAGTGTGACAGACTTAACACCTTGAGGACAGGCACTGCATCATGTCGTTTGTTTCTCCAAGATCTCCTGTGATCACGAATGGTGAAACTTTTTTGTGACACAACTGTTTTTATTTCCTACCTCACTTTAAACAGCCTCAATTAGGGAAAAATTTCCTCTGAATGAAAACCCTGGTAGGACTTACATGAATTTTCTGCATACTTTTAGACTCACTTCAACGAGAATTATTTTAGTTTATTAGTTAAAAAATCCCATCCAGTGCAATAATAAAGACTTTGAATGTGAATTGCAGTTAAATCTATTCTCCTCTATCAGCGAGCTCTAGATTCAGGCAGGTTCCTGCCTTTTGAGTACAATCTGCTTTTTCTCTCTTTCTCTGTGCTTTCTCATCCAGCTTGCAGTTTACACCTTCTATGTCCTCTACAATTTGAGTACAGGGAGAGAAAAATATATATCCTTTCCAGGAAGTTCAACTTGACTGGCTTTCTGGTCTCAGGGCATAGTATTGCTTAGAGGTGACTTTTTCTCTCACAGGTGATTTCTTGGTTCCTGGACCCTGTCCTTTAGGGCCCCTCTTCATCGAGCTGCTCCCCCTCCCACTCTCCTTCAACTTCTGGTTTTTTGGTGGTGTTAAAAAACAAAAATTCAATCAAGTAAATTTGAAGATCTTACTGGCTTTATTGAGTAATCCATGAATCGGGCAGCATCCCATCTAGTAAACAGAGAGGTGCTCCAAGGGGCTGTACAAAAATGGAAGGATTTTATAGGCAGAAGGAGGATGGAGAAAGGAAATTATTGATGAAAGAAAGAAAAGAATTGTTTCAGGCAGGACATCAGGAGAAGACACTGGTAACAAGTCTCATCAGGCAGGGCATCTCCCTAATGCTCATCAGGAAATTTCAGATTGACAGCTGAAAGATCACACTCCTGGGAGAGGTTGGAACTGCAATTAAGCCTTGGCTGGCTGTTGTGTGGGCAGATGGCTCCATTTGGGGCCTGTTATTTCTTTTGAACAGTGGTCATTGCAAAGAGTGACTTTTCGTTAGGATCTTTGCACCTCCGGTGGAAAGTTAGGAGCAGAATGCCTTTTATGTTGACAGGGAGCTGGCATTTCTAGCATAGGGTCCCCACTGGAAGAGAGTGGAGTTACTTCAAGTACAGCACCAACTCCCTGCCTCTCTCTGCTGTTCTACTTTAGATGTTAGTGGCAGCCTCCAGCCTTCAGATTACTCCACCATGTGTCCATGCTTCCCCCGTAACACCTGGAGACGTACACTCAGCTCTCCGTGAGAGCACAGACTTAGAAATTAACCACCGTACCACCACCCCTACTCCAAAAAATATCTTTAATTTTCAAAAGCTCTTTAATATTCACTCTTGATAATTTACTGGCCTCAAAGTACGTCAGAGATTGTAAGTGTTAGAAAATTGCATTTTGCTATTATTGCCTTTAAAAAGTCTCATTTGCACCTAGATCTTCACTTTGGAATTTAAATATTATATCCTAGTGTGCCTCAGTCAAATGCCCAATTTATTCTGCCCACCAGCAGAGGACATGGCATGTAGTATGCACTACTCAGTTTTGAATGAAAAGGTGCCAATTTTACAACACTCTTTAGAGCACATAAATTACTTCTTTTATGTTTTCCAGAGTGGACCTTCCTCACAGAATTAATACTTTTTACTGAGTTAATTAACAAGATCCATATCCTATTATAATAAACCTCTTGGCAAAGGCATGTAACAATCACTATCTTATTTTAATAACTGCAATCTTTTCTTATAGCTTATCTACCAGGCAGGCCAATGCTACAGATTTTTGCCTCTTTCAAAGTGCTGACGGAGCCACTTCTTTACATATGCGTAGATCTTGCTATTCACTAAATCAGACAAAATCAGGAACAAGAAATTGAATGTGATTAGGATATGCAGAGGAGAATTTGAAGTTGAGAAGATTGAGCAGACAACTTTTGAATTGAATTAAATGTTGCCCACCAAAACAGGCTGTACTGTGTACTCATGGCAGACTCACAGGAAGCCCCTTGAACTTCCAGAAAACAAAATTACCTACTAACCCAAAATAACTTAGATATGATGAACGGTATGCATAGGCATATTGAAATTATCTTTTACGATCTCTGGGGTTTTTTCCACTTTTTTCTCTTGGTCTTATGAGTAACTTAACACCTGCACACAATTGTTTCCTCCTGTTCCTCCTAATTTTGTGTTCAATGTAAGCATCTAGTATAAAGAAGGATATATTTAGATAGTTATGAATGTACTTATCTCTTTTGTCTTTAAGATTACCTTTATGAGGAGAGCTTTACCTATTCAGCCAAAGGCATCCATTTGCCTAGGAGATAAGATGAGAACTGTTTAAAGAGAGAGTAAAAAGGGATGGAAGAAGCTTTGTTAATATTTGCCTGTTAAACAAAATAGAATTTTGCAGAAAGAAAATTCCTTACAAACCAGGTTGTTGGCTTGCTGCTTTAAGAAAATATTTCTCAGATGCTCTTATTTCCTCCCCCTTAGCAGTATAGTAAAAATTAGCCTGGAAGCAAATTATGCAAAGCATCCCGTACTCCCACAAAGTAAAGAAAATATCCTTTTTTTTTGGAAAACAAGACCACGTGTTTGTTACCCTAGGAAGTAGGGTAACTAAAATAAAAGTATGTCCCCTTTTGGCACAGGAGGTTATTAGGGAGAGAGAAAGAAGAAGAACAGAGAAGAAAACAAATGGTTGGATGTCTGCATCCAGATAGCTTTCATGTCAGTAAAGGGAAATGTCCTCAATAGTTTGGGAGGTATTCGTGCACTGCTATGTGTTACGACCTATTATCTAAGAAAGGGAAAAGAGACTTCCTCTCAAACTGCTCTAAACCAACCCAAGGTCAGCTATTTGATTCTTCTTTGGATGGATAAAATCCAGAAGTATCAGATTAAGGAGGCAGACATGTGGTCTATCTTAGAAAACTAAAGTCCTTCATAACAAGAGCTGCGTAAGAGAAATCTACAACCCTACCCAGGCTCAGACTGAATAGAAATAACAACAAAAGTTCAGAGTAGTGCATGGTTAAGGTGAGATGGAGCTTTGCCCAAAATGAAAGTGACCAGATCACAAGTTGCACTATCCTCAGAACTGCATTATAAGTGCCAACAGGATAAACATCAGCCAAGTGGTTTATTCTACAGCAGGCCACCTCTCCTACCCGCCACTAGGAAACATAAACCACAACCTCTCCACAGATTATCTAATTATCATTCTTAGACAGAAAAACAAATGCTGTTAATCTGGAACCTAAAAAAAAAAAATAGTGTGTCTAAAATACTATTTCTCCCATGATTCTTTTATTTTTGTTAACTTCTTTCTGAATATATACACTCAAAGAATTTTAATAATTACAACTGACCTGGATGGTCAATTATATTTATAATTAATTAAACATCGACCTATTAAATAAATAAAAAAAACTGTAGTCAATTCACATATTTGAAAACCACTGACCCTCCTATTATAACACCATTATTTTATAATTACCATTCGAATGTTCTTGACAAGAAAATATGAAAGAAAAATGTATAAGATAGTTCATCAAAGAACTATACAGAGTAAAACAAAAAAAAAGGAGGAGCAGGAGAAAGAGAAGGAGAAAAAAAAAGCATCAGAGTCAATTTATTGTTTTAACATGGTTCTTCATACTCTCTTATCCTATAATCTCAACCAGGATTTGAGATATGAACATAAATTACTATAGCTAACATTTATTTAGCATTTGATATAAATAGGACACTGTGCATTGGGCTTTCCACACATGTTCTCATTAAATATCTTCATTCAGGATATATTGTATCAATGCTCACTATGCACCAGGAACTGTGCTAGTTACTGAGTAGAGAATCCAGACTACATAGTCTCCAGACAAGTACTTTTTCTGTCCTCACTTGGCTTAGCTTCCATGGAAAATACACACAAGAAAGCAAACAGATACATAATAAAATAATTGCAATCATAAGTATGATCATAGAAACACATGATAAAGAAAATCACACACAGGGATCTTTAGTTAGGACAGTCAGGGAAGACCTTTGAGGAAGACATCTTTAAACTGATGTCTAAAGTGACAAAACCACACAGAGAGTTAGGATGAAGTGTGAGGAAAGGGATGGGAGGAAAGCATGCCATGCACAGGGCACCCCTTATACCAAATGGCCAAGGTCAGAAAGAACTTGGTGTGGTCACAGGATTTAAGGAAAAAGAGTTTGGCCTGTGTATGGTAAGCTTGAAGGTGTATAACACACCATAAATTTGGCTAGATATGTACTACACAAATAGGAAGAGCCTTATGAGCCATGGTAGAAATATGTATGTTAAATTCATGTGAAACCCTTACAGAATGCAAAGCAGAAAAATTATGTGATCCACTTTCAGTGCAAAAGATATGAAAGGGTTCAGAACAGGTCTCCCCAAGATATGCTTCTTTGTGGATTTTTTTCTTTTTAATTTTCTTTTATTAAATTTATTGGGTTGACAATTGTTAGTAAAATTACATAGATTTCAGGTGTACAATTCTGTATTACATCATCTATAAATCCCATTGTGTGTTCATCACCCAGAGTCAGTTCTCCTTCCATCACCATATATTCGATCCCCCTTACCCTCATCTCCCACCCCCCACCCCCCGCCCCCCTTACCCTCTGGCAACCACTAAACTATTGTCTGTGTCTATGAGTTTCTGTTTCTCATTTGTTTGTCTTGTTCTTTTGTTGTTTTTGGTTTATATACCACATATCAGTGAAATCACATGGTTCTCTGCTTTTTCTGTCTGACTTGTTTCGCTCAGCATTACTCTCTCAAGATCCATCCATGTTGTCACAAATGTTCCTATATCATCTTTTCTTATTGCCGAATAGTATTCCATTGTGTATATATACCACAACTTCTTTATCCATTCATCTATCGAAGGACATTTTGGTTGTTTCCATGTCTTGGCCACCGTAAACAAAGCTGCAATGAACATTGGAGCACATGTGTCTTTATCTCTAAATGTTTTCAGATTTTTTGGGTAGATACCCAGGAGAGGGATTGCTGGGTCATATGGCAATTCTATTCATAATTTTTTGAGGAACCTCCACACTGCCTTCCATAACGGCTGCACCAGTCTGCATTCCCACCAACAGTGTATGAGGGTTCCTTTTTCTCCACAGCCTCTCCAACATTTGTTACTATTTGTCTTGTTGATGATAGCCATTCTGACTGGGGTGAGGTGATATCTCATTGTGGTTTTGATTTGCATTTCTCTGATGATTAGTGATGTTGAGCATTTTTTCATATGTCTATTTGCCATTTGTATGTCCTCTTTGGAGAAATGTCTCTTCAAGTCCTCTGCCCATTTTTCAATTGGGTTGTTTGTTTTTTTGTTAATGAGTTGTATGAGTTCCTTGTATATTCTGGATACTAGCTCCTTATCGGAGGCACTGTTTGCAAAAATCTTCTCCCATTCAGTTGGTGGCCTCTTTATTTTGTCAATGGTTTCTTTTGCTGTGCAGAAGCTTTTAAGTTTCATATAGTCCCATTCGTTTATTTTAGCTTTTACTTCCATTGCCTTTGGAGTCAAGTTCATAAAATGCTCTTTGAACCCAAGGTCCATAAGTTTAGTACCTATGTTTTCTTCTATGCAGTTTATTGTGTCAGGTCTTATGCTTAAGTCTTTGATCCATTTTGAATTAACTTTGGTACATGGTGACAAATAGCAGTCCAGTTTCATTCTTTTGCACGTGGCTATCCAATTCTTCCAGCACCATTTATTGAAGAGGCTGTCTTTGCTCCATTGTATGTTTTTAGTTTCTTTGTCAAAAATTATCTGTCCATATTTATGTGGTTTTATTTCTGGGTTCTCAATTCTATTCCATTGGTCTATGTGTCTGTTTTCTGCCAATACCATGCTGTTTTGATTATTGTAGCCCTGTAGTACAAGCCAAAGTCAGGAAGTGTGATACCTCCATTATTGTTCTTTTTCCTTAAGATTGCTTTGGCTATTCGGGGTCTTTTGTGGTTCCAAACAAATCTGATGATTTTTGTTCTATTTGTTTAAAATATGCCATTGGGATTTTGATGGGGATTGCATTGAATCTGTATATTGCTTTGGGTAATATGGCCATTTTAACTATGTTGATTCTTCCAATCCATGAGCACGGAATGTCTTTCCATTTCTTTGTGTCTTCTTCAATTTCTTTCAAAAATGTCTTATAGTTTTCAGCATATAGGTCTTTCACATCCTTGGTTAAGTTTATTCCTAGGTATTTTATTCTTTTTGCTGCAATTGCAAAAGGAATTGTTTTTTGTATTTCTTTTTCTGAGATTTCATTGTTATTATATAGGAAGGCAATGCACTTTTGTGCGTTGATTTTGTAGCCGGCAACTTTACTGTATTCGTTGATTGTTTCTAATAGCTTTTTGGTGGAGTCTTTAGGGATTTCTATATATAGCATCATGTCATCTGCAAAGAGTGATAATTTAACTTCTTCATTCCCAATTTGGATGCCTTTTATTTCTTTCTCTTGCCTGATTGCTCTGCCAAGGACTTCCAACACTATGTTGAAAAGCAGAGGTGATAGAGGACATCCCTGTCGTGTTCCTGAACGTAGAGCAAAGGGCTTCAGTTTTTCTCCATTAATTATGAGATTAGCAGAGGGCTTGTCATATATGGCCTTTATTATGTTAAGGTATTTTCCTTCTATACCCATTTTATTAAGTGTTTTAATCATAAATGGATGTTGTATCTTGTCAAATGCTTTTCTGCATCAATTGATATAATCATATGATTTTTGTCCTTTATTTTGTTTATGTGATGTATCACATTGATGGATTCGTATGTTGAACCATCCTTGTGCCCCGGGATGAACCCCACTTGGTCGTGATGAATAATCTTTTTAATGCATTGTTGTATTCGATTTGCTAGAATTTTATTTAGGATTTTTGCATCGGTATTCATCAGAGATATTGGTCTGTAGTTTTCTTTTTTGTGCTGTCCTTACCAGGTTTTGGTATCAGGGTAATGTTGGCCTCATAAAATGAGTTAGGGAGTACTGTCTCTTCTTCAATTTTTGGAAGAGTTTGTGCAGAATTGGTATTAGATCCTCTTTGAAGGTTTGGTAGAATTCACTAGTGAAGCCATCTGGTCCCGGACTTTTGCTTTTGGGAAGGTTTTGGATGACTGATTCAATTTAGTTACTGGTGATCGGTCTGTTTAGATTTTCCAGTTCTTCATGGTTCAGCCTTGGAAGGCTATATGTTTCTAAGAACTTGTCCATTTCTTCTAGGTTGTTGAATTTGGTGGCATATAGTCCTTCATAGTATTCTTGGATGATCCTTTGTATTTCTGTGGTGTCCGTGATAACTTCCCTTTTACGTTTCTGATTTTGTTAATCAGTGTCTTCTCTCTTTTATCTTAGTAAGTCTAGCCAAGGGTTTGTCAATTTTGTTAATCTTTTCAAAGAACCAGCTCTTTGTCACATTAATTTTTTCTATTGTCTTTTTGTTCTCTATTTCATTTAGTTCTGCTCTAATTTTTGTTATTTCCTTTCTTCTGTTGACCTTGGGTTTCACTTGTTCTTTCTTTTCTAGTTCTTTAAGGTGTAACGTGAGGTTATTTATTTGGGAGTTTTCTTGTTTCTTGAGATAGGCCTGTAATGAGATAAATTTCACTCTTAAAACTGCTTTCGCTGTATCCCAAATATTTTGGTAGGATGCATTTCCATTGTCAAATGTTTCTATGTATCTTTTGATCTCTCCTCTAATTTCTTCTTTGACCCAGTCCTTCTTTAAAAGTATGTTGTTTAATCTCCATGTATTTGTGTTTTTTCCCGCTTTCTTTTTGCAGTTGATATCCGATTTCAAAGCCTTGTGATCAGAGAATATGCTTGGTATGATTTCAATCTTCTTAAATTTGTTGAGACTGATTTTATGTCCCAATATATGGTCTATCCTTGAGAATGTTCCATGTACACTAGAAAAGAATGTATAGTCTGATGTTTTAGGATGAAGTGCTCTATAAATGTCAATTATGTCCATTTCATCTAATGTGTCATTTAGGGCTACTATTTCGTTATTTATTTTCTGTTTGGATGATCTATCCATAGCTGTCAATGATGTATTTAAGTCCCCTAGTATAATTGTGTTTTGGTCAATTTCTCCCTTTAGTTCTGTTAGTAGTTGCTTGGTGTATTTGGTGCTCCCTGATTGGGGGCATAAATATTGATGACTGTTATGTCTTCTTGTTGTACAGTCCCTTCACCATTATGAAATGTCCATCTTTGTCTCTTGTTATCTTTTTCACCTTGAAGTCTGTTTCATCTGATATCATTATGGCTACACCTGATTTTCTCTGGGTACCATTTGCTTGGAGTGTCAATTTCCACCCTTTCACTTTGAGTCTATGCTTGTCCTTGTAGCTGAGATGTGTCTCTTGGAGACAGCATATGGTTGGGTTTAGTTTTTGATCCAATCTGCTACTCTGTGCCTTTTTATTGGTGAGTTCAGTCCATTTACATTTAGGGAGATTATTGATATGTGAGGATTTCCTGTCATTCTATCTTTAGTTTTCTGGTAAGGCTGTGTCTCCATTGTTTCTTTGCCTTTTTGTTGTTGTCTATTATTTCTGTGTGGTGGTATTCTATGATGTTTCCCTCTGTTTCTTCTTTTATTTCAGTATATATTTCAGTTCTGGATTTTTTTGAGTGGTTACCCTTAAGTTTATGTAAAAGAAAGTTTGAGATTTAGAGTATTCCATTATCTTCAGCACGCTTACTTTCTCCATTCCCATATTCCAGTTCAGGCCTTTACTCTCCCCCTATTTTGAGTTTTGGTTGCCACAAATTGTCCCTGTTGATGGTGGTCGAATAGCCTCCTTTAGTATTTCTTGTAGTGCAGGTCGTGTATTAGAAAATTCCCTCAGCTTCTGTATGTCTGGAAAGGTCTTTATTCCTCCTTCATATCTAAAGGATATCTTTGCTGGATATATTATTCTTGGCTCATGATTTCTCTCTTTCAATAGTTTGAATATGTGGTTCCACTCCCTCCTGGCCTGTAGAGTTTCTGCTGAAAAATCTGATGATAATCTAATGGGCTTTCCTTTGTAAGTTACCGTCTTCTTTTCCCTGGCTGCCTTGAGGATTCTTTCTTTGTCGTTGATTTTAGACAGCTTCAATACAATGTGCCTTGGAGAAGGCCTGTTGGGATTGAGGTAACTAGGTGTTCTATTTGCTTCTTGGATTCGAGGGTCCAGTTCTGTCCACAAATTTGGGAAGTTCTCATCGACAATTTGTTTGAATATATTCTCTGTTCCTTCTCTCTTTCTTCTCCTTCTGGTATGCCCATTATTCTTATATTGCTCTTTCTGATGGAGTCAGAAAGTTCTTGTAAGTTCTTTCATTTCTTTTAAGTCTCAAGTCTCTTTCTTCTTCTATCTGTGTCATTTCCAGGTTTCTATCTTCGATGTCACTGATTCTTTCCTCCATCTGGTCAACTCTACTACCTAAGCTGGTTATTTCATTCTTAATTTCTTCTATTGAGTTCTTAATCTCCAGAAATTCTATTTGGTTCTTTTTAAGATTTCAATCTCTTTCGTAAAATGCTCATGCTGTTCTTTGATTGAGTTTCTGAGTTCATTTAACTGCCTATCTGTGTTTTCTTGTATCTCGTTGAGTTTTTCAGAACTGCAATCTTGAATTCTCTGTCATTTAAGTCACATATTTCTGTATCTTTAAGTGCCTTCTCTGGAGATTTTTCACTTTCTTTCTGAGCTATCTTGTTGCCTTGGTTATTCATGGCGATTACTGGTTTACTATTTCTCTTCCTAGACATCTACAGGAGTGACTTCTGCAACAGGTTGATAGAAAGCGGTCTTTCTTTTGTTTGCCAGTACTTGTTGGTAGAATGTTTTATTATTTCTCCAACTGCAACTTATTTTCTTCTCCCACACGGTAGTGCTATGTTTTCTCTGCACTATTCCAACTTCTCACACAATGGGGGATTCCCTGGGAGACGGGCTTCTCCTCTGTTAATAGTTCGTCTAGGTCACAGGGCGCAGTGTCCCAGTGGGTATGCGGAGAGCTTTTGATGTTCCAAAGCTCTTCCAGCTCCTGATTCAGAGCCCGTATGTTTCAGCAGTTCTGTTTACTCCTGCAGGGATCCGCCCAGATAGGTGGGGTCAGGGGCGGGGTGAGTTGTGAGAGGTGGCCCAGAGCAATGGCAGCGACCACCACCACAGCTGGTCCTGCTTCCACAGCTCTCTCCCTTTGCTGGAACTAGTTGGGCTGTGAATTTGTGTTTATGGTCCACAGTTCTCAAAACAGCAAATTTTCTGTTGTTTTGATCTGACACTGCTACTGTTTCGCTTCTAGCACCGGGCAGGTGGGGGCGGGCGAGCTCTGGGAGGGAGGGGGCGGCTAGTCTCAGTGCCTAAGGCTCCGTTCTCTGCTCGGCAGTGCGGGCTTAAACCACCGTTTTCAGCCTTTTTCCCTCAGTCTTTTCTCCGAGGTCTCTGCCGTGAGCGTTGGGTTCAGCCGTGTTATATGCTGTCCCCTCAGCCCTGTGGAGCCCTGGCGGAGCCCTAGCAGTCCGAGTTCTTCCCTCTCCCGCAGCTGCGGTAGTTCCAGGAAGCAGCGAGCTCAGCGCACTAGCTGGGTCTGCGTCCTGCGCCCGCATGGCTCCGTCTCTGCGCACTTCTCCCTTTCCTCCTCCCTCCACTCGCGCGAATCTCCCACCTGTAGGTGATTTCAGTCGGTAGTGGGCCTCTTCGTCTTGCCTGTCTGCTGTGCAGGGAGTCCTTTGTGGAGTTTTTGTTGTTAGATTCTTTGTAAATTCCAGGGGAGCTCTACAGAGGCTCACCTCACTCCGCCATTTTTCCGGAAGTCTCTTTGTGGATTATTTTGAGCTGAAGGCAACTAAGAGCCTGTGGGCTCAAGAGAAAAATTTACTTCTCTGTTTAAGAATTTAAATTGAAGCCTGGCATAATAAGAGTTACTACCAGAAACAACCCTTGACTTATCTAAAAAGCAGGACAAACTTCTAATTACTGAACATCTGTTCCTCTTATAGTCATTCAAATGACTTTTCTCCACTCTGCAGCCTCAGGCATCTTACTGAATGCTTAGCTCAAAATGTCATGTTTACCTCATTTTACCTGTCTGTCTCTGAACCTCTCGTGTGTGGGGTTCCCATATGTATGTATGCAACTAAATTTGGTTGTTTCTTCTTGTTAATCTGTTGTATGTGGATTTAATTATTAGACCAGCTAGAAGAACATAGAGGGCAAAGAAAAACATTTTCCTCCCCCATAGTATCATAGCTGCAACAATGTGGTGACTGGCTAGGAGGGACACAAGAATGGAAAAACAAGAACGAAAAACAACCCAGATTGTAGACACAAGCAATCTAGGCAGAATATCACTGTAGTTTGACTAAGGAGGTGGCACTGCAGATGGAAGGACAGTGAAAGGGATCAGAAGTTGTCACCCCAAAATATGCTACTTTGGTATAAGGAGTTTATCAAGCTAAGGTAATCAAAACCCAACAGATACAGGCAAAGCTCTTTACCTCCTTCTCAACTGCCAATATTTACATTGGAAAGGGGGCCTGTACCAGGAAGAAAGCTATTACCAAAGGTAACTTTCTACCTAAGAAATGTATCTGCATATCAGGGCACCCTTTGTTTTCCAAACATCTCCTCTTGTTTTCCTGTGAAAGGCCTTCCTTCCGTTTGTATCCTCAGACACCTACTCCTTTTCTTAGCTCAGGATGTTACATAAGCCTCGGTCACCATGGAGATTTCATGTCTGCTGTGCTCCCACACATACAAGATTAAATTTGTGTTTCTCCTGTTAATTTGTCTTATGTCAATTTGATTATTAGACCAGCCAAAGAATCTGGAAGGGTAGAAGGTAAATGTTTCTGCCCCTTCAATAGAATAAAATTATATTTTGAAAATAGAATCAAGCTATTAATGGCTTCAATGCTAGGATATGAAGGGAGGTAAGAAAAGAACATAATTTCTTTGGGTGAAAAACAAAGAATTATTTGAGGTATGGTAAACTGTAGATATCTGTAAGAAATCAAGTGGAGATAAATATGTTAAAAAGTTAGGAATGCAAGTCTAAAGCACAAAGGAGAGACATGTATTGGAGACATCATTATTATCTTAAAAATGGAATTAAAATCCATAATAATTGATGAGATCCCCAGGGGAGGGTAAATGGTAAAAGTAAGAAAATAAAAATGTTGCGCAAATACCACACAATCCTTTGAGATAGGTATTGTTTTATTATTCCTATATTAAAAGATGAAGAAACTAAAATTTAGTAAAGGTTATTTAAGTTGCCCAAAGGTTATACAGCTATTAAGAGACCCAAGGGACAAAGGTGAAGGCTAAGCTCTGATTCCAAGTAGTTCAAACCTAAACTTCCACTGAACAAATATACAAACAAGCAAAAAAAAAACAGTCAAACCCCATTCATTGGCCTCCTGATTTCACGTTTCTTACATAATTGTATTACAATTTACCTAAAATTTCTTGAGCATGACAGAGTATATATTTATCATACTTCCTAAGTTTAAATCTATACATCATGGAAGATGGAATTATTTGATTTCTCACATTCATCTGTGGATAAATCCTGTTTATTGATTTGTTACAAAACGTAGAAGTTGGTTTCCCACAGAGCCACCATATGTAACCTTCTAGGCATCACTTAATACAACTGCTACTATACTCACCATGAAATTAATTGCCTTGCTTATTTTTTACCATCATTTAGCATATACAGAGTGATTTTATTTGTTTGTGTTTTGTGGAAGATTGAATAACCTGTTATTAACATTTTAAATCAATCTATGTTGATGGGATACACATAATTTGTATTTATTTCTCAAATAAAATTTTCAGCAAACGTGAAAAAGGCCTGCTGTGTTGGGGTTCTTTTGTTTTTTGTTTTTGTTTTTGTTTTTTGTTTTTTTAATTCACAGAAGTTAATAAGGTTCAGAAAAGTTGTAAAAAGGTTAATCATGATTTTAACTTAAAGATTTCATCCCCATCCCATTCCAAAACCCAGTTTCTTATAAATGTAGTTTTGCAGACAAAACTTTTTGAATAAGAATGTAAAGAAGTTCTGGAAAAATATTCTTCACTTTTCTAAGGCGATTTGCTGTAATCACATTACTAACAGCTTTCAACAATGTAAAAACAGGCCACCTCAGGGATAAAAGAAGATATAAAGACATATACCACCTTGAGATTTTGGTGATTGAATAGAATCGCATTCATAGGACTTCTTGAATATACACTGATGACTACAGTAGGTTATAAAATCAATTTCCCATATTATCAAAACTTTATAAATTTGAAATATTCACATTCAGAGTTGTGTATTATAAAATCTCCAGAAACTAAAAATCTGGGTTTTGATACAATAATTTTCATATGGTTCAATGAATTGCAACTACTACAATAAAATATGAGCATTTTGGCCCCCAAAAGGAAGACTAGAATGTATAACTAAGTCTGAATAGATCATATGTCTATATCCAGTGAACTATTTCACAAAGTTGACATATTTTCAAATGCAATCCAGTAGATTCAATCTAAACTCTATAAAATGCATATGGATAGGAACAAATGTATCACACTTGAAGCACAATACATTATTCACAAACATACCCCAAGCATTTCTTACAGATTTATAGAGTAATTCATATGGAAAAATATATACATCTCAGCATTTCCATTCCAACTACCTCAATTAAACTCATACCACTTTAACCAATGTACTCTAAAAGTAAACCTGAAAAACAAAGTAGTATCTGTATGGCTTAGTTTTAAAAAATGTTTTCAAAAAGATGAACTCAAAACTATTTACATAGACAAATATTTTTAATATTACATAGTTACCAAGATAAATTTTTTTATGAAACGATAATTTGCAAATATTGAACTTAGTACTTATAGTTTTCACTATCTCCCAAAACAGAAAAATGTATTTATTTGTGTCTAAGAAATTTTATTGTTAAGCTTAAGCAGACCAAAACAATAAAAGAAGATTAAGTTCCTATGACTCAAGGTAATGAAACTGGCTTTAAAAGCTAGTGAATAAGCTTAATTTTGTTTTTGCAGCAAAAATGATGGCTTTCAGGGAATCTCAACCTTTAACAAGAATAATACACTTAACAAAAAGAATATATTTACATCTCCTCACCTGAAATTTCTGTACATACCATTTGGCTCCCTATTTGAAACACTTTTTATTTTATAATTTTAGAATCATTGTATGTAGAATTTAAACCTTATATGTTTCCAAAGCTTTATTTTCTTATCTTTAGAGAAAATATCAAGAGAAAAAGAAGATTAAATGAGGTAAAGATCTATTAAGATGAGTTAGAGAAAATATCAAGAAAAAGAAAAAAAAGATAAAATGAGTTAAAGATCTGTCTGCTGAGAATTGTATATATTGTTGCTTCATAATTCAGGTTAAATGTAAAGAAATGTTTCCTGATACAGAGTTCTTTGATTAAAAATAAAAAACTGTTCTTAAAAAGACGTAGAGAATTTCTTGCTCTGAAGACTTCTTAATACAGTATTTTTCTTTGTTTGTGACTGTGTATAAATGGCCTTGTCAATAGACAAGGAAATTACTAGATCTGGCTCTAAAGTAATGAGAAAATTCCATAAACCAATTGCCACAAACTATGTTACAACTCTGTAGTAAAAAGTGACTCTAAATGATCTTTCATGGTTTTGTTCAAGCTACTAATTCATTGCAAAACAGGAAATGATAACTCAATTATTATGGATGTTTCTGTTTTAAAAGCTGTCTACTAACAGACACTGCAAAGACCAAAGGTTCATGGTTTTTTGTTTGTTTGTTTTCTTCTCATAATTATATATATATAGCATGAGATCAAACCTGAATATTTTTATCCCCTCTGCCGCTAAAAAAAATACATACATACTAGACTTGATTAGAAGTGTATCTATGTTTGGAGGAAAAATAACCATTCTCATGGTTAACCATATGAATAAAAATGAAGTGAGTGGGAGGGCCAGAATTACTCTAATTTTGAAATGTAATATCCATATCTACACATCATACATACAGCCTCCATACTGAGGTTTATTATTCAATTTGTTCAGAGTTCATTGTTCTGTGGAGGAAAAGAATGTAGTAATGAGATTCATATATTTATAGCACCATTTTGGTGTACACAACTTGAACAAACGGGATTTGAATCACATTTGAATCAAATAGGGGATAACACAACTCCCTTGCCATCTTAGGAACAAGGAAGTAGTAATTCCATGGATAGAAGATGGTTAACCCTACTAAGGGCTATTGGGAACTTCAGGGCTGAGAGGATATTTAGTCAACTCCAGTATATTAACCAGTGCCAATAACTTCTGCTGTAGCCTGAAAAAAAAGAGAAGTGTCAAAAACAAGGCATTTTGCTTGATGGGAAATACAGAGTTTTCTATTTGAATAAAAGTTGATTCTGCTACCTCGTTATCAAGGATGAATAGAAGGAAAGGGGTACCTTATGGCTGAACTATCCAGAAAAAAGATTTTCAGATTTTGAGTGGAAACTCTAACTCTAGGAATCAAGAATACCCTTAGAGTTTGTGTTGCGAGCATGACCAAATCGAGAGTTAAACCTGAGCATTGTAATTTAAGTGACATTGGAAAGGCCCTCACCCAAATTATCTTCGAGAAACCTGCTCCTAATATTTCAAATTCTAGCAATGCAAATCCATTCTCTGCTACTCACTTGTGTGACCTTGGGCAAGTGATCTAACTTCTTTAACCCAAATGACGTTAAGATGAAATGAAATACTGCATTTGAAGCACTCACGAGTGTCTGGCACATATTAAGTATTTTAATAAGTGTATTAATAATGAGAGCTGTAATTAAGAGCTTCTTTCTGCAGAATGACTCTCAGAAGCCATCAATTTTGAAGGAGACAAGGGCAGAGTGAGAGAGAGAATTCATAGACCAAGGCAAGAAGGCCAACCCCAGAGACAGGCAAGGGGAAATAATCAGAGTGGAGAAAGCCAGAACAGACAGAGGTATAAGAGGAAATGAAGAGACTAAGGAGATGAAAAGAAAAAATAAATAAAAAGCAGAAGAAGAAGATTAAACATGCCAGAGGATTAAACATGCAGGAGGGCACATGAAAAGGGAGACAGAAAATAAAAATTATTAGATTTGAACACATTAAAATTAAAGGCTTTCTCTGGAAATTATGTCATAAACAAAGTTAAAAGATAAATCCAAAATTGTTAAAAAAAAAAAAAAATCAGCCCCCAAAAGTGCTTTCTTCCTAGCTTTATTAAAGAGGGTTGATTTTTTTCTTAGTCACTAATAAAAATATGTGCTCCTGAATAGAAAAACAAAATGGTTACCTTCATAAATTCATAATTCAAAAGGAAAAAATGTTCCATATACACATTAAAATTGCTCAACTTCACTAGTAATCAAAGAATTGCTATTTAAAGCAACAATGAGAAATCTTTCATTTTTTATTTTAAGACCAGAAAATTCTTTTTAAATATTCCTATTGCTGTTGAGGTAAAACAAGTATTTTTTTTTTTACACTGTTGTTTTGTGTGTAAACTGGATAAAATATTTCTTAGGATAATTTGCAAGAAAGTTAAATATGCTTAGAACTGTGATCTTGAGGTTAACACAAGGCAGCTGAGCACACACCTAAATTGCTTTCCCAGTTATGTGGTGTGATCCAGCTGTAACTAACTCCTACCAATGGAGTATGAGTAGAATTGAGGCAACCTCCAAGCTTGACTCATATAAACCTTCCATGCAATACCCTTGCTTCTCTTCCTCAATCGGTTGGTTACATGTCATCTCCCAGGGTGAACCATTGAAGCCATGTGTTGACAAGACTAGAGCCTGCCACCATTAGCCTAGGACTGAATACCTTTTGTACCACCACCAAAACCATACCTCACTCTGACTGACCTTTATGTGAGCGAAAAGTACATACAGCTAAGCACTGATTTCTTGGAGCTTAATTGTTGCAGCAGCTAGTACAACTAAGATAGACCTCATAATTCTACTTCTAGAAATGTATCCTTATTATGTTTAAGGATATATATCAACATACTAACTATATATAATACTAGGAAAAAATGAGAATCACCTATCTAACAAAATAAATTATAAAATGAAATACAGAATATTCATTTAAACGGAATATCCTGCCACAATTAAAACTCATGTTTAATTATATGGGGAAACATACACAGAATATCGTTTTTTGGTGTGTGTTTTTTTTTTAATAAAACAGCTTACAAAATTATGTATGATAGATGATCATAATTTACACACACACACACACAGTCCAACCACACTTATTTAGAGGTTTTGGAATTATGAGTAATTTTATGTTGTTATTTACATTTTTTATTATCCAAACATTTTAGAATAAATGTTTATTATATTCAAGAAAACATTCTCATGAATACTATAATAAAAGATGAGGAGAAAGAGAAGGAAAGAAGAGAAGAAGGAAGAGAAAAAAACCCAAAGTTTACATTCCTAGTAATGCATTAAATGATTTTGCCAAGGCTGCCCTTTATGCACAAATAGAGAGCTTCCCGAGGAGGGGGTGTGCTGTGAGGCACAGGTGTGTGGAGGTATTTATGCTTTCAAGGGGCAAGGCCCAGGGCTAGCCAAACCTCCAGGTGGTTGCTTCAAGGTCATCAGCAACCTTGTTATTGACCTTAGTGTGCTGTACAAATACCACCATTTTCTATTAGGTTGGTGCGAAAGTAATTGCGGTTTTTGCAATTATTTTTAAACTTTTAAACCGCAATTACTTTCACACCAACTTAATATATGTGACATGACATAAATAATGTTAGGAATTATCAGTTTAACATCCTTTTTGAAGAAAAGAAGTAGATTTCAAACATGCCTGTTTCCTTTTATCCAAAGAACACAATGTGCTCAATAAGTAGAATATTTAAGAAAAAATATTTTAAGATGTACAGCATCCATGAAATCATATAATCTAGATTAAATTATTATTAATAAAAGAAAAAATCTACCAATAATACAAATAATGAATCTAGTAATATTATTTTTCATTGTAGTTAAAGTGCTAATTTTTGTTTTTCTCTGACAAACTTACTACCAAAACCTGGGGAAATTTTATTTAATATTTAGATGTTATACATTTCTCTTCATTTCAATCAAATGTAACTGATGTGTTTCATATACACACTCCAAGAAAGAATTAATAAAACACTTTAAAATTGTACTATATTCATACAAATGCTACAATATCTTATCAGTCAGAAAATGACCAGAAAGTGAGCCAGATTTTTATTATTTAACTGTGTTTTGATGAGCATGAGTGAAGCATCTGAAGATAGAATAAAAACAGTTCTAGGACACATACTGAAACTTGACAGAACATTAGCATATGAATGACAAAGAACAGAAAAAAAATTAATTTAAAAGAGTTTCTTATCATGGCTTACCACTATGTGATATTAAATGAGTTCCAAAGAATACATTGGTCCCATTGAAATTTGCTTCATGAAAATAAAATTATATACTAAATGCTTTGCCAAAAATAAAAGAAACTGCACCAACATTATCATTTACACCTGCCAGTGATGATTAAACAAGCCAAAAAAAAAAAAAAAAAAGCATTGAAATGTGTGTCTTAGAAAGAATTGTGAGATGCTCTTTCTCCTTATGTGTTCTACCAAAACGAAAAAGTGAATTAGTCTTAAGTTTTCATCTTAGTTTTCAGACATTATGCTTAATATGTTATATTTTTAAAGGAAAACAAGAAGATAAATTTAGATTCTCCTCTAAAACTTTCTGGTGGTAAATTAGAAACTGAAATGTTTTAAAGAACCAATTTTCTGCTTTAAAAATATGCATGTTTTTTAAAAGAACTCAAACCCAGAAATGACTAGAATTCATGGAGATGTCCAAATCTCTTTTAAAGAGAGAATTGTGCTAAGAAGAAGCATTACTGGGCCCAGGAAGTAAAGAATTTCTCTGCCCATCCCCAACAAAAACCATCTGACCAGAACAACCAGCCAACTATAGACCAATGTAATCTGGGTGGACCCTAAATGGAGAAGTTGGGTGCCGCTGCTTGGCCTGTCCAACACCCTGGCCTCCCCTCTCATGACACTTGGCATCCTGCACTGCATTACAATTGCCTGTTCACTGATCTGTATATGCCTTCTGCATGGAAAGGACCAATGTCTCTTATATCCATCACTGTATCCTCAGTGACTAACGTTGTGCTGATACATACTGGACACTCATAAAATACGTGTGAATAAATGGGTTCATTCATTCATTCATACAATCTACACACAGTTACTCAATAGTTATTATTTGGCAGATACTATCACCAGCACTGGGATAAAGTGATGAAAAAGCCATCTAGCATTTTATAGCTAAATACAAGCCCATCAGCAGAGGGAAACACTATTTCTAAGGAAGGCAGCAACAGGAATAGCAAGCTACATCCCTCTGTGTCTCTATGGTCTCAGACAGTAAACAAACCATAGGCCCCATGAAATCTTGGTACAGGGCTGGGGGATTTTGACTAGGAAGCCAAAATGCTATGGTTATTTGGCAAGGTCCACAAGCAAAAGAATTGTGGGTATAAATAGTAATACAAAATAATCAGTAATCATAGAATGGTGAAGCCTGAGGATGTTAATGTTATATAAGAATTGATCATAAACCAAATTGCATATGCTTTGAAAAGCCGTAATCATGGAATCATTGGAAAGAAATATCTCCAATATATAAGATATTTCCTTTTTCATTGTTCCTATACACATTTAGTGGAAATGATACCTGGACAATTTTTTCAGTCAGTATTTGAATGGTTTTTATGCTTTAAAAAGTTACCAAAAAATTCAAGTCATGAATAATTTAAGAATATCACTTTTCAAAAGGGAAATGCATTTAGCACAGAGGAAATGCTGCTTCTTCCACATATGTATGCCATCTATGTGATTTTTTTTTCATAATAAAATCAAGCATACAGTTACATAGATAGTTAAGAAAGATAAAAAGAAAGGGAAAACAAAAGACTAACCTTAAAGCGTGTGTTTGTATGATTTGTTTTAAAATGAGCATTAAACACAAGTTGCTCAATTCAAAAGGCAGATAATGCCAAACTTTGAAGCACAAAGGAAGATATGGGAAGTTCTCCCAGCCCAGACTGAATCACTATGTATATATATATCACATGTCTAGTATGTGGATACAGGTACAGATTTATTTACAGATATAGATATAGGTTAGATACACTCTATGACCCACTGAAATTTTGTGTATCAAATACATGGACTGAGAGTGTTTCCAGGATTCAAGACTTTCAATGCTAAAACCAGCAAAATCCCTGCAAACAGGATGAATTGGTCACTGTACTTGAACATTCTCATCTCTGCAAAAGGATTTGCTTTCACAGATCTCTATTATTGGCTTTCACCCTATTCCTTATAGCAAACTATTTTTAAAAGGGTCTTAGGGGTGTGGGAAGTTCAATCCTCGAAAATTTCATGCAGCAAAAATAAAATAATTTCAAATTGATCGAATATAAAATTAATGTATGTATACAAAATTTTATACAACTAATCACAAGGTTGAAAAGAAATTATTTATTCACTACTTAAATTATCAAGACACTGTTACATGACACAATGATAAAGTTCATCATATTTTGTGTGATAAAATATAAGATGTGGTCCCTTGTCCAAGTTTTCTTCACAACATAGAAAGTTGAGGGATCAAGCAAATGTAAGAGTAGAAAAGACCGATCCCAGACTACCAGATAGTAATATTTTATTAGTCACAAACTGTACACTTCCATTGAAGACAATATACAAACATGTTTTGTTTACTTCTTCATAGAAAAATAGCTTAATAATATATCAAAACTGTTTTTACTACCCAAAATTTCATCTGAAAGATATGGAATTATTTTTTGTTCAATTATTATTTTCCTTTTCCTTCTCAAAACAAAAGTCTCCACTGGCCTCTTGGAGGCCATTACTCTTTTATAACTTATAAAATTGTATGGCTGATTTCCACAACCACAGCAAATTTTGCTTACCAATAAAATAAACTGCAATATTTGATTTCCTTCCAAAGGAAGTGTTAGTGTCTGCATGAATGAATGTGGTTTCTTGCTCCTTTCATAAAATTTGAATCTGTAGCAAACATAATTTGCTCTCTTTTTTATTCTTATAAACATCCACTCAGGTGAGAGGCCATTCCAGAAATCACCTGATTCATCATAAACCTTTACAAATATAATGCAAGAGTCGTTTTTACTTTTGAAAGCTATCCAAGGAGGAGCAATAAAACTTATAATGTAAGAATTTAAAAACAAAAGGTTGGAAACATTGCTTAGAAACATTGTATATTTACTTAGTTTTCACCTAATATTTTTTTCTTCCAGATTTTGTCTTTGGTAGCACAAGAAAATAATGAGTTTGAGTTTAATCTTCCTCAAAGAAAATAAATAAAATACAGATTTTTTTCCTTTTCATATTTCCCTTAAGGGTAGAAAGCAAGTGCAGCATTACATCCATAAGCAAACCTGAAGACGCAATTGCCAGGTAGGGCTACATCAATGGCTCATTATAGCCAAACTCACTAGCCAACAACATGACAGGTAAATTCTATCAAAAGGATTTTGATACAATAAAACTTTTGTAACAACAAAACCTTCAAAAATGCTTCAGAAAATTAACCAAGAAGAAACAAAGCAAAGGCCACTGAACATCTTGAAAACTTGAGAAGATAACTAGCTATATGCAAGCTTCAACTGCACCATAACATTTTCATGATGCTTTAAATCAGCCATAGTATCCTGTATCCAAACAGAAGCCAAATGCACATCTTAAAGTGACTCTAATTAAAGCCTGCGTCCAGGAAAGTCTTCAGCAAACCAGAGCACAGCATGTGGTGACTTGGGATTGCCAGAGAGAGGAGGGGGGAGGGTTTATTTTGGTCTAGGATGGCAATGTTTGCTCTGATAAGTCATGAAACGTCACAAGAAAGTCAAACCTCCAAAATCCCTCCCCCCGAAAAAACACTTCCTCCTTCACTCAACCTTTCCCAAAAAAATACTTGAGAAGGAGTCTATACCTAAAAGTTTTCCTCATGTACTTGCTCTATAATTTATCCAGAACTTCCCTCATTCGTAAACTTCCCTATGTGCTTGATCAAGAGGAAGTGTAAATAATTTTGACTTGCATTTCACCCTGGTGACTTTTGTTGTTTTTAGCTTTCTTGAAGAACTGTACTATGTATTTTGACATTTTTTTCTGCTAATCACATATACTTCAATTATTTATTTTTTCCTGTTATTTGTTATAGGCTTTAGGTTCTAATAGGTTTTCATATGGTTTAAACCAATGGAAACCATTCATTTTCCATCAGGTGAGTTAGATTTCTAAATGAGTAAATGTTGTGCTATCCTTTTAAATTAGCGTTACCTTTCAACTTGTCTGTGCCTACACAATTTAAATATTTGATGAAAGACTACATTTTATATAGTAAATTTGGAAAACCTAGATGATAACTAATATGTTCTTATTTCAACAAAATCAGCAATAAAGTTAGTTAATAATACATAGAGTTCACTCATGTAGCAAAAAAATTATTGAGCATGTAACTCCATGCCAGTTTTGGAGTTATATCAATAAACAAAAAGATATGATTTCTATCCTCATGGAGCTAACAGTCTAGCAACTTGAGAAAAACATTTTTTTTAAAAAAAAAAGCAAGATTATAAAAATAAATTTCCAATATTTTTAATCTCTGAATCCATTAATGGAAATATTTTTAGCAAACATTTACTGTAGTTACAGACTTATCAAAAGATAGATATTTTATTTTATTGAGAGTAAAGCTGAGCTACGTCATTCTTTGATTATCTTTTCAAAAATTTAGCTTTGCCTCACTTATTAAGATCCTAAAACGTAGGCTTCCACTGTACTTTCCAAACAGGAACACTTAGAAACTTTATAATACATTGAACAATCAAATTTCTTGTGCAGAAACTTATACATAACATATGTAGAGCAATCCTTTAATAGAAAAGCATACTTTAAAGTCAAAATATATTAAATTAGAACATTTTAAAAGACTTATTATTTCATTTACTATCTTCAATAGACCATTTATTTTTGGAGAAATAGTATTCTAGGGCACTTTATTTTCCCCTTGCAGTGATACTGTAAGTATGGAAAGGAATAGAGGTACCTTTTATATATGCCCTTGGTATAGCCGTTACTCTACCAAGTTGTTCATACTTCTTCAAGGTCAAGTTTTGCTCCATCACCACTAGCCAACTAAACAATAGGGTACATGTACCTTTAAATTTACTCATCTATTCTAAAGCCAAAAACAAAACAAAACAAAAACCCACTAGTCACCACTATGTTTAAAGGATTTCCAGATTTGGCTCTAACACTTAAAAAGAAAAAAAGTTAATAAATAGATTCGGCTAATAGGCTAATGGGAGAGAAAAGGAAAGACTGAGGAATATATTTCCTTAACTAATGCCTAAAAAAACACCTGGTGTATACTAGGTTGTCAATGTATATTGTTATATTAATGAACAAACAAATGCAGTCATTAATAACTAAGAAAGGACAGAGATTCAAAATAAACACTGTACCTGCTTCCTTCCATGAACACATTAAAATTATAACTAAATTATAGAGCAATTGACCTAGTGAACAATCTGATAGTTTTATAACCAAGCATATAAAGAAGAAGCCACATCAAGACTGATAAGAGGGCCAGAGATGCAAAATAGGCCGGCCCCACACCTCCGTGTGGAGGTTGAGAATCAGGAGGGATCTCTCAGCCATGGAGGTCCCCACAGAGGGAGCTAGAGAACCCAGGTACACCAAGCTCCCCAGCCTGGAGCCCTGGTGCCAGGAAGAGGAGCCCCCACAATATTTGGCTATGAAAAAGAGTGGGGATTCCAACAACCCAGGTGGAATGGAAGGCTTCCAGAAAACACAAATGTCCTTTTAAAGGGCCTACACACAGACCCACTCGCTCACAGACACTCACCCTGGGCTCTGTAGGGACAGTGACTCAGGGGCATCGGAGGCATAGAGGAGAGCAGACTGAGGTCTATTGCTTTGATTCAGAGCACGGGCTGGAGGACAGGTGCCATTTTCCCTGTGTGGGGGCACTCCTGCCGTGCAGCCAGTAGGCAGCCATCATCTTTACTGTGTTGAGCCTGCCCCCAAACAGCTAAATCGGAATCTGATTGGCCTGGTGAGCTCCGCTGCTCCATCCTGCTGACTCACTGACCCAGCCCCACCCAACTCCCCCAACAGCTGAGGTACTTTCTCTGTGAGCAATCAGCCCCACCCACATTGCACTCTTTCTTAGAAAACTATCAGCATCTTCAGGCCCCATGCAGGCAGCAACTGGGTACAGTGTGCTCTGAGAATTTTGCTAAGTAGCTTTAGGGTCAGCAATAGCACCAAACGAGAATCCACATTAATCTGGTAAACAAAACCCTTCACACTCTAGTGACTCCCTGAGACCCTGGTTCATCCAATTTGCATACTGTACTAGGCTTTGTCACTAGCTGAACCTTAAGGGAGTTGGCAGGTGGCAGCAGCCTTTGGGGTATCATGGCTTTTTGCAGAGCTACCCCAGGCCGAGTACTGGTAGCAACTCTCTTCGGGTCCCAGTGTGGACTCTCCCACGTGTCTCCAGGTTTAGCACAGGCTGTGAACAACCTCAGATCACTTTGTAGCTCCTACCAGGTAGTCCTTGGCTAGTCACAGGCAGTGGGTACTTGGACCTGCACTGGAGCCCCTCCCAAGTGTCCCCATAACCAACATACTAGGAGGCTGGCTTCAGACCACAGCAGAGCACACACAAGTAGCCCCACAAGTAGCACACCCATAGGGCAGTCTCAATAGGCGCCAGAGGGTGCTGGGGTGAATCCCACTCAGTGGGGTAAGCCCCTGCATAGCAGCCCATAAGCTGTGGACCTGACCAAAGCCCACAGCCAATCACCGTGAGGGCCAATCCGACTGATGTGCCACCCTCTGATATGCCAATACCAATTAAGACTCAACTATAACACGAGGGCACACAAAACCCACACAAGAGACTCCTGGAACAACGAGAGCAGGTGGCCAGGAAGACTGCCACTGGGCCCCAAAGCACCCCCACTGCATAAGGCCACCCGGCCAAGACTGAGAGAAATAGCAAATCTATCTAATGCATAGAAACAAACACAGAGAGGCAGCCAAAATGAGGAAAGAAAGAAATGTATCCCAAGTGAAAGAACAACAGAAAACTCCAGCAAAAGAACTAAACAAAATGAAGGCAAGCAACTTACCACATACAGAGTTCAAAATAATGGTTATAGGATACTCAAGGAACTTAGTGAGAACTTCAACAAAAAAATAGCAAGCATTAAAAAAAAAAAAGGACATAGAAACAATAAAAAAGAACCAGTTAGAAGTGAAGGATACAATAACTGAAATGAAAAATGCATTCGATGGAATCACCAGCAGACTAAATGAAGCAGAGGATTGAATCAGTTATTTGGAGGACAAGGTAGCAAAAAATATCCAAACAGAACAGCAAAAAGAAAAAAGAATTCACAAAAATGAGGATAGTTTAAGAATCTCTGGGACAATATCCAGCATAACAACACTTGCATCATAGGGTAATCAGAAGAAGGACCTAGTAATCCCACTTCTGGGTATGTATCCAAGAAACCCAAAACGCTACTTCCAGGGGACATGTGCATCCATATGTTCATTGCAGCATTATTTACAATGGCCATAATGTGGAGGCAGCCTGGGTGCCTGTCAATGGAAGAATGGATAAAGAGGAGGTGGTACACATATACAATGGAATATTGCTCAGCCACAGAAGGGAATGGGTTCTTGCCATCTGCAGTATGGATGGACCTGGAGGGTGTTGAGTGAAGTATCAGACAGAGAGACAGATGCAATGTGATTTTGCTTATTTGTGGAATCTAAAGAACAAAATAAACAAACAAACAAAACAGAAATAAACTCATAGATATAGGGAACATTTTGATGGTTGCCAGATGAGAAGGGGTTTGGGGGTGTGGGTGAAAAAAGGGGAAGGGATTAAGAAGTACAAACTTGATGTTACAAAGTAGTTACAGGGATGCAGGGTACAGCATAAGGAATCTGGTCAATAATTGTAATGACTATGGTGTCAGATGGGTACTAGATTTGTTGGGGTGATAGATGTGAGGGAGTTGGGGGCAAGGTGAGAAAGTTGAAGGGATTAAGAAGTACAAATTGGTAGTTACAAAATAGTCATAGGCATGTAAAGTACAGCATAGAGAATATAATCAGTAATATGACGACAACTATGTATAGTGCCAGGTGGGTATTAGACTAGTCAGGGGGATCACTTCTTAAATTAGATAAATGTCTAACCACTATGCTGTACCCCTGAAATGAATATAAAATAATATTGAATGTCAGCTGTAATTGAAAAATTAAAAAAGAAGAAAATGTGAAGGGGAATAAGAGGTTCAAATTTCCAGGTATAAAACAAATAAGTCATGGGGACGTAACATATAGTATAAGGAATATAGTCGATAATATTGTGATAACATTGCACAGTGTCAGATGGTTACTGGACTTATGGTGATCACGTCTTTAGGTACATAAATGTTGAATAACTACTGTGTACACCCAAAACTAATATAATATTGTGTGTTAGCTATATTTTTAATAAAAATCTTAAAATAAAAAAAGCATGAAATATGTATCACACACACACAAAAAAAGAATTAACAAAGAGAAGCAAGGAAGAGATCACAAAAAAGGCTCTGGGAAATACTCCAAGTGAAACAGCAAAGCAAAGTCACATGAGCTCCACAGTCTGGTAAAATAATCAGAAAGGGAAAAAACACACTCCACAGACACTAATACTAATGTGTCTAAACGCATTCATTCAAAAAATAGTTATTTAGCTTTTACTGTGTGCATGCAATATTCCAGACAATAAGGATCCAGCATTAAACAAAGCAGGCAAATTTTAAAGTCTCATGGTGCATTTATTCATTCCAGAGAATGAAAGATCACAAGATAAAGCACGGCAGACTTCTGCTTCAGCCTACGAAGTATTCTGCTCCAGGAATTGCCCTCTTGGCAAAAAAAAAAACAAACAAACAAATACAGGACAAACATATGAAACAATTGTTTTCAGACATTGGACATCAGATAGCACAGGACTGTGAGATCTCTGAGAAGGGAGGGAAACAAACAAGGTTAGTCTCAGAATTGCCCCAGCTTCCTGCCTGGAGGCAGTTTCCAGGATTCAGCAGAGCTTGGCTCCATTCAGTTCTCTGAATGGAAAGACAGGTAAAAAATGTTCAGGAGATTCTGGAATTTGCAGGGCAGAGTACACCACAGAGAGGGATCTATACAAGGAACGAGTTCATGGTCTCAGCGGAGTCCTCTCAAGTCTTTGGCAGAGTACTGTTCTGAGCCAATGTGGTGTGAACTTCATGAGACTGAGGAGGTAACCAGGTGAAGAAAGTAGGTCTCACAATTCCTACAACTTGCGCAGACCTGCAAAGTGACAGTAATCAAAACAGCTTCGTATTGACAGAAAAACAGACACACAGACCAATGGAATAGAATTGAGAATCCAGAAACAAATCCACATATATATGGGCAGATAATTTTTGACAAAGGAGCCAAAAACATACAATGGAGAAAAGACAGCCTCTTCAATAAATGGTGCTGGGAAAATTGGAAAGCCATGTGCAAATAATGAAACTAGACTGCTGTCTATCACCATACAACAAAATTAACTCAAAATTGATCAAACACCTAAATATAAGACCTGAAACAATAAATTGCATAGAAGAAAGCACAGGTACTAAACTTATGGACATGGCTTTAAAGAGGATTTTTTGAATTTGATCTCAAAGGTAAGGTTAAGTAAAAGCAAAAATAAACGGATGGGGCTAAGGCAAATTAAAAAGCTTCTGCACAGCAAAAGACACCATCAACAAAACAATGGGGCAACCAACCAAATGGGAGAAGATATTTGCAAATAACACCTCTGATAAGAGGCTAATATCCAAAATACATAAGGAACTCATACAACTCAGCAACAACAACAAAAAATAAACAATCCAATTAAAAAATGGGCAGAGCATATTACCCAAAGCAATATACAGATTTAATGCAATCCCCATCAAAATCCCAATGGAATTTTTTAAAGAAATAGAACAAAAAATCATCAGATTTGTTTGGAACCACAAAAGACTCCGAATAGCCAAAACAATCTTAAGAAAAAAGAACAATAATGGAGGTATCACACTTCCTGACTTTGGCTTGTACTACAGGGCTACAATAATCAAAACAGCATGGTATTGGCAGAAAAACAGACACATAGACCAATGGAATAGAATTGAGAACCCAGAAATAAAACCACATAAATATGGACAGATAATTTTTGACAAAGAAGCTAAAAACATACAATGGAGCAAAGACAGCCTCTTCAATAAATGGTGCTGGGAGAATTGGATAGCCACGTGCAAAAGAATGAAACTGGACTGTTATCTGTCACCATGTACCAAAATTAATTCAAAATGGATCAAAGACTTAAGCATAAGACCTGACACAATAAACTGCATAGAAGAAAACATAGGTACTAAACTTATGAACCTTGGGTTCAAAGAGCATTTTATGAATTTGACTCCAAAGGCAAGGGAAGTAAAAACTAAAATAAATGAATTGGACTATATGAAACTTAAAAGCTTCTGCACAGCAAAAGAAACCATTGACAAAATAAAGAGGCCACCAACTGAATGGGAGAAGATTTTTGCAAACAGTGACTCCTATATGGGGCTAATATCCAAAATATACAAGGAACCCATGCAACTCAACAACAAAAAAACAAACAACCCAATTGGAAAATGGGCAGATGACCTGCAGAGACATTTCTCCAAAGAGGACATACAAATGGCAAATAGACATATGAAAAAATGCTCAACATCACTAATCATCAGAGAAATGCAAATCAAAACCACAATGAGATATCACCTCACCCCAGTCAGAATGGCTATCATCAACAAGACAAATAATAACAAGTGTTGGAGAGGCTGTGGAGAAAAAGGAACCCTCATACACTGTTGGTGGGAATGTGAATTGGTGCTGCCACTTTGGAAAACAGTATGGAGGTTCCTCAAAAAATTAAGAAAAGAATTACCTTCTGGGTATCTACCCCAAAAATCTGAAAACACTTATTCATAAATCTATTATGTGCCCCTATGTTCATTGCAGCATTATTCACAGTGGCTAAGACATGGAAAAACAGAAGTGTGCTTCGATAGATAACTGGGTAAAGTAGATGCAGTACATATACACATATACTTGGACAGAAGAAAAGATGAAATACTGCCTTGGAACAACACGGATGGATCTTCCGTTAAGCAAAATAATTCAGACAGAAAAAGTCAAGAACCATATGATTTCATTCATATGTGGGATAATGTGAAATATAATGCAGAAAGCAATAAACAAATGCACAAGACAAATAAAAACTCATAAATACAGACAACAGTTTAATGGTTACCAGAGGGTAAGGGGTGAGGGGAGTGGTAGATGAGGGTAAAGGGGACCAAATACAGGGATGCCAAAAAAAAATGTATATAAGTGGAAACTGGTCAGTATTGCTCAAGCAGTAGTTCACCATAATCAGAAGTGTCTGGATGCTGATGGTAACCACTTTGAGCATCTCTTGCAATTGAAGAAGTCAAACATGACTTGCATTCATCTTTTTTTATTGGTGTATATTGACTGTTACAATTTTAATATAGTTTTTCTTTCCTAAAATATGTATACATATTTTTGGCATCCTCTGTATACAAGTGTGGTGATGGAAGGAGAATTGACTTTAGGTGATGAACACACAATGCAATATATAGATGATGTATTATAGAATTGTACATTTGAAAGCTACATAATTTTACTAACCAATGCCACCCCAATAAATTTTATTAAAAAAATAAATAAAACCATGAATCACAAATAATTGATAAATAAAATAAATTAAAACTCCTTTTTTTGAAAGCTTTAAACAATTAAGAAAAATTTACTTTCAGATTTTTTGTTGTTTGTTTTTTTAAGAATGAAGATGTGAGAATTTTTATACGCAATACCATCATTTTCAAAACAGGCAAAAACATCACGTAAGAATAAAAACATTTGGATAATTAGATGAACGATACTTGTGATTTACCCAATAACTAATATTCTCCTCTCCCTATCATTCTTTCTTCCTTTTTCTGTTATTCTTTCTGTATTTATTTGCTTCTCTTCTCCCTCACTTTCTCTCTCATGCTTAGGCCATAGACTGTCTGGAATACTGATGGTTTCTACAGTCCAATTGGTGTTGGAACAGCTACTGCCATCCAGGTCTGGAGAGGAGAATGACTAATGTTCTCCTCCAGGATCTTGCAGTTTGTCCAAGGACCATAGCAACAATCAAAGCATGAAACTAAGTGCAGATTTTTTATTTTTTTTTTTAGTCTGAAAAGGAGTGAGGCCCTATAAAAGCCCCCAAAACAAAAAGCCAAACTCTTGGGAAGAAAGTTGGACCTTAAACAGACTTTATAGTGTAATAAAAATTTGTAGACACTAATCGATCCTATACATAGCTGCCAAAGTAATCTTCCTAAAGTATAACATAGATATTATTACTCCAGGCTCCCACCAAGAACGATGTGTTCTGTCCTGGGCATCAGCCATTAAGAAGAATCTGATGTCAGATTTAAAACAAATGGGAGTGAATTCTGGAGGGAGAACCTTGCAGAAAAGTCTTACCATGTTAAGAACAAGGGACAATTCTATAATCCAGGAGATGGAGATAATTTAAAGAGTATTTTTTTATCAAAGTGAGAGGAGTAGCATAGTACTATTAAATCTGTATTTTATAAAGAAAATTGCCCAGCAAAAAAAAAAAAAGCAAACTCTTTCAGTCAAAATTTGATTTTAATTTTATCGTTTAACATATGGTTTGGATTTAAATTTGTTTTTAGCGAACCAAAAGCATAATGTTTGTGCTAACCTGCGAAATCTACTTATTTGTGCCTTCGTACTGTTTGTCTTCTAAAATTCCAAACAAATACAAGTAGTCTTTAATTACTATTTTCCTTCCTAAAAGCCCACAATGATGGGGGCTTTAATTTTGCCCCCATCAAAATCTTTACTGTCTGCTTTTAGTTCTACCAATTACAGTTTTGCTTCTGTTATGCCTATTCACTGCTTCTATTTGTTATCTTTTTCCTTTTTTTTTTAATTAGTTGTTTTAAGGTAAGACAGAGGTGAACCAGTCTTATGATGATGACATCATGAACAGAACAGGTCATCAAACAAAAGCCTAGAAAAACCACAAAAATAAGTAAAGGCAACATACTCAAGCCAAGTTAAAAAAAAAAAATATTGATCTGCTGTGTACCTGCCCTTCATCTTCTCCTTTAGTTTGTTTTTTTATTTTTTATTTTTTTGTCAGAAAACTCAGCTCAAATTTTTTTTCTTGCTTTCCTGCCTTCCTTTGAGCATTTCTTCCTCTCTTCCATGCTGTAATCTATTACCCTATTAGAGTCAGTCATTTTTTCACATCTAGGCACTTTGGTTCTGCCTTCAAACATGATTTCCCTCACATTTTCTCCTTAGTTTCTATCCATTGTTGTAATTATCACTCAATCTTCTTTCTGCCTCTGTTTCAATGTCCTTTGAGTTCACTACCTGTTCATTTTTCTCTTAAATTTTTCTCACTCCTTGCTTTCACAAGAAGAATAAAGGAAAGACGGGTTTGATTGTTGTTATTTTTAACAGAAAATCAGCTTTTATGGAGGATTTGGCATTCCCCTTTGATGTACGGCAAGGTGGAGTGCCCTATTAAAACTGGATATTTTTCCATAGAAAGGTCTACACAAAGCTTTCTTATAAAGCCAATCAGAATCTATTATACTGTAGCATTTTAAAAACCGAAAGAGACACTGACGGCCATCTAGTTCAACCGTTGTTTTATAGATGAAGGCAAACGGAAGCTAGCAGTTACCAATCCCTTTCATGTGTCAAGCTTTGTATTCTGTGTTGCTATTGTTATTGGTTTATATTTGTTAACAAATATATTCTCATACTCATCCCAAGAGTTAAAGATTCAATTTAACACCAGAAATATTTACTAAGCACCTCCTCAGTCCACTGTCCTAGGGAAAAAAGTATTTTTAAAACCACCATGCAAGGAGCACCTTTGATTTTCCAAGTATTTAATACCCCAGCTCATTGAATCATCACATTTTGACACAAACATTATCACCTCCATTTTTCAAAAAGTGAGCCTCAAAAATGAGGATCACGAAGTTATGAAGTATCTTTCAAATCAGGTCTGTCTCAATCCAGTGTCTGTTTTTATTTGTTTGTTGACTGTTTCCTTTTACCATTCAGAGTTGTCTATTCAGAATAAGTACAACCATGTCAGTTTCTAAACCAGAGATTGGTGGGTCCAGAGTTCCCAAATCAAATCAAATAACAATCGCCCTTCTAAAGCTTTGGTCGTTGTTTACTTTATATGGGCCATCGTACCCACGCCTTGGCAGCCTGGGCAGCCCCTTTGTGTGAGTAGGGTAGATGTTTAATAAATGCCTCAATGATGTTATCAAGGAGATAGAACGGAAACAGAGGCACCAGATTTGGGTAATTAATTTTAAGGAATCCCCTTTTAAAATTAATAATGATTAATGCTATTTTAAAAAATATAGCTTAATATTTATTCCACTAAACAAAAGGCCCTCCCACTCTTTTGTAATTTTACTTTTGGCGATTTTTGTTACTTTTATCATTTTTTCCTTCCTTTTCTTAACACTTAACTCAATAATATGTGATTTATCTTTCTGATCTAAGGATGTCTGTTGCTGTTTCTTTAACATAATAGCAATTCCCATCAGTATTAATGACATAAAGTCTTAACTCCTTCACCAAATTCTTTCTTGGAGATAAAGAATAGCAAAACATCACTTCACACTTGAGAAGTCCCTTTAAAAATATGACCTTGATAAATATGACCTATTAAAAACAAAATCCCTCACATTTAGTCTAGGTCTTTAACTTCTTGGTAATTAAACATTATTGACTAAATTCATATCTATTAGGCCTCTGATATTAGATCAAGACATTTTGGATGAAAAGAGTTTTCTCCTATTCATTTTCAGGCTCTGGCTATTAAATTTGCATTGGTATTAGTGCTTAATCCTGCATCCATATAAGGGAGTGTGTACATACACACTGATCATTTTTTTACAAAACCACTTAGATAGGACACTTGTTATGAATACCAGGACACCACTCTGTTTTATCTCATTGTGGTCAAGGGGAAGTTACTTGAGGGAAGGGATTTTGTTTTGATTCATCATAAATGCCACTGCTGCCATATATTCTTTTGCACAACTTTCAGGAACCAAAAAGCTTGAGGAATGAACAAAAGCAGAAGAGAACTGAATTCATTCACTTAACAATTATCCTTTAGAATCTACTATGTATCAGGAACTGTGCTATGAACTTCACTTACCATTATACTGTTTGTGCACAAAGCAATTTTGAGTTAGGTTTGATTATATTCATTTTTAGATAGGAAAACACATCTTGGGGTTGCTGTGCCACTATTTCCAGGCCTTATATTTATAAAATGGTAGAACTCAAAGTTGAACCAAAGTCTGCCGGTATCAAAACTCCATGCTCTTTCCACTTCACTAAGCTACTTCATGCATACAAACAAAACTCATAAACATAAATGACTTACTCTCTATTGATAAATAATATAGAATCTCATATAAACCAATTACCTAAAAATGCATTAGTGAACATTATTGCAAAACTACTAGCAACTACAGTCTGAAGCACTCAATAAAATGATAAATTTATTAAAGGCTCAGTCCTGCTGAATCTGTCTCTGTTGCCTCATATAAATAACAGTCTGCAGTGAAATCTCTAACAGTTTGAAGGTAAAGAGTCTACATTTACAGATGTCAGGGTCACCGCAGGAGCTAAATTCAGCACATGTTTCCACAAGATAGACATGTCTCTATCCTCTGCCACCTAAGACAAGAATGGCTAGGCCCTTCATCCTTCCTTATGCTCTGGAAGAATTCAGCCAACTTACTGAAATAATACCATTTTTTTTCAAAACTAACACTGAATTGAAGAGGGACTGTGTTGGCATTTTATAGGATCAAAATTCTAACTTATTTCCTCAAGAGTGAATCCAGACTCATCAATTTTACTTGTTTGTTTGTTTTAGTTAGGAAGCCCTATTCAAAACTGTGCAGGTGGTGAGATCGTCTTGGATCTGTTCTAGTCATCCTGAAGCTGCCAGCCAGCGACCCACATGAGGTGCAGGTTCCAGAGAAAGGCTCCTGTGGCAGTACCCGTTGTTAGATTTTAAAGGGGCCATAAATAATACCTTCTTAGTACTCTGATATGTCCTATGAGGCGACTGAGCCTTAAAGAGGTTAACGGTCTTGCCCGGATTGTTGATATTTATGTGGCAGAATGAGTCCTAGGAATCCTTCGACCACATCAAGTTGCCTGAGAGAGCTCAAGATACACAGCCCAAACCCCAGACACCCAAAAGGAGAAGCTGGCCAGGGCCGGTTTAGTAAATATACCTGATCTGACAGACATCTGATTCCACAGAAAGCCAACATGATTTCAGTTAATAATCCAAACAAGCTCATTATTCACATGTGATTTTCACTTTTCAATTGACGTTGATTTATACACAGTCTGCTATTTGCTTTTTGTTCTCCATTTGTTTGTGTGTGTGTGTTTCTAATAAACTTGATAGGATTTCTGATCCAGAATTTGCACACCCGCATTTCTCAAGGATATAACTTCCCTATTCTGTTTCACTCCTTATAGAGGAATGTATAGAGAAAAATCAATCTCCAAAGAATGAAAACTACATCCTTTATCCCAATAGAATTCCTAGTTACCGCTTTTAAAAATACGACATGTCAATCTAACGTGAAGAATAAAATGGATGCTGAATCTATTCAAATTTTTTAAAATAAGAAAATGAAGAAAATTATATCAAATAGCACATCTTATATTTTTCAAAAATGCCTGGGTATTGAAATGGACTGAATCAACCACACGTCTCTCTATTATCTATTAGCCAGTATCATTTTCCATTCCTCTCTAGTAACCATTCTGCATAATCGTAAATTGTGTTCACTTTAAATAAATGTTTCTGTTTCTCAAAAACAATGTAAAGAGCTTCTCTTCCACATATATGTTCCTCCTGCATGCCCCTTCCTTCCAACATCCTTCCAAAATCCACTCCATTTATCCAATTTCTACCTCCACATTTATGCTCATTCCCATGCCCTGTGTGACCAGAAAGACCAACATTTTCAAACAGCTACATCCTATCCAAACACTAGTGAGCATGTGAAAGATTCTTTCTTTCCCAAACTCTCAAACCATAGAAACCTCTCCTTCCTTTGAACATCATTAGCACTTATCATTTCTGTCATTTAATTGACACTTAGAAAACTCTACCCGAATTCAATAGATACAGGGAACGTAGCCCACAGGATATACTTTAGCCTTTGACATCACTGACAGAATCTTGGAAAGCACCATTTATACAGTTATTGCCTTTGGGGTGAACAGTGACATGAAACATCAAAGCAAAATGGACCCAGAGAAGGCAAAGATAGTAAATTCCATTTGGTAAATAAGGAGCCTGTTTTTTTCAGAGTAGAACTTGCCCCCAGGCCAGAAATCTGATTATTATCCTAGACTCCTTCAATCATCATTATCCAATTCATCAATTTTGCTTAATATTTCTCAAATCTAAATCCAGAACTCTTGCCCCACTAGTAACTATGTTATTCATTTTTTCATTCATAAAAGAAATATTTACCGAGCATCTACTGTGTGCCAGGTGCTGGAGGTACATAGTGAAGAATAATTTTTTACAAAGATCTAGGTGCTGGAGGTACATAGTGAAGAATAATTTTTTACAAAGATCATGGTCATATTGAAACATATTCTAATGGAAAGAAACAGATAAAAAGTAATAATAATAGTAAATTTAAAATGTATTAGAAGTTCATTTCTAAGGAGAAAAATAAAAGAGGATAGATGGTACCTTAGGAGTTCAACTTTTTAACTAGAATCATTGGGCAAAACCTCACTAAGAAAGTAATATTTTAGCAAATATGTGAGGAGGGCTAGGAATAAGTCAAGCAGATATCTGATGGAATAGTATCCTATTTTATGCAAAAGGAACAGAAAATGCAACTTGTCTGAATCAGGGACAAGTCTGTCTGGTTTGAGAAACAGCCAGGAAACCAGTATAGCTGAAAAGAAGTGATGAGAGTAGGAAGAGAGGAAACGGGTGAGGGGGAAGATCCAAGAGAACTTTGACTTTACTCTGAATAAAATAAGAATCCATCAGAAGATTCTGAGCTGGGGAATATGATATGACTTGTATTATTCTCTAGGGAGAACAGACTGTAAAAATGTTCTACATTCTGTTGTGACAGATTAAGTAATTCATAACAATCCTCCTGCTGAGAACTAGAAAAGCAGGATTAAAAAAACATCAGGTAGCACATTTCCCTTAGGAGCGAATGTCTACTTAGGAAGAGATTTCTGAGAAGATGAGAAACAGAGCAGAGCTTTCGATGGATGCAGAGGGCCAGGGAGCCAAAAACTGGAGTTCAGAGCCAATGCTGGTGGGGGAGTTGCCAAATGCCCAACCTATGAACTGGGAAGAGGAAAAAATACTAATGTATAGTAGACTTTCATATGTGAAATATACATGTTGTAATTCATTGAATAGTCAATAAAAGAATAGTGAAAGGATGTTAAACTACCAAGGAGGATAATGTAATAATAAAAAAATTAACTCAAAAAAGATCAATAAAAGAGAGATAAAGAAACAAAAGAGGAAGAATAAAAAGCAAATAACAAAATGGTAGGTCTAAAGCCAAATATGTTAGTAGTGAATGTAACAGTAATCATACGTGATAGATAATGACTAAACTCTGTGGTGTAAAAATGAAGACTGTCAGACTCAACTCTTTAAAATGCAACTATATGATGCTTTAAAAAAATACTTTTACATTATAAGAATATAGAGAAGTTGAAGTAAAGGAAGGAAAATATGTATCATATTTGCTGGTTACTTATCATCTCTCATTTCAAAGAAAAACAACTTTTCTATTATATATTCTACTCTGATCCTGGGGCTCGGATCCTGCAAACTACATTTACAGACTGCCAGCTGGATTTCTGCTAAAGTTTTCCAATAAGGGTGACTAGAGAGAATTTGGAAGGCCAGAGGAAGGGAAAGGGGGCTTACTTCCCTTATTCCTATCTCTAACAGTGATCAGTGTTAGATGGCCCCAGAAGTGCAGGCCAAAGCCGTCAGCTTCCATTGACTCTCCCAGAACCAGCCCCATCATGACTTCTCAGTGTACAAGCAGGAGCTTGGTAGAGCTGGCTCTTCAGAGGTCTGGGCAACAGTTCCACTGGGCAACTCCTCCTCGCTTTGAGTGGCACCTTTTTTTTCAAGATCTTAATGCCAATTTTACAGGGCACTTCCTTTTACCTCAATATTGTGCTTTGGTGCCCCCAGGCTAAGAAAAGTAGCTGCTTCCTACACTTATTATCTTTGGGTTACCTCGGTATTCCTTTTTTGAACTTCAGCTCTTGAAACCTATGTAACCAATTCCCTTTACAAAATCTTTTGTTCAAATATCTAATGGGGTTCTTGTCTTCCTGACTGGGGAAAAAAAACATGAAAATACTAACCAAAGGAAAGCTGGTATAGCTATATTAATGACTGATGGAGTGCAACTAAGTGAAAAAGACATACTAGAAATAGAGATATTTCATAATAGGAATGCATTAGTAAAATATTACAATTCTAAGTATATATGTATCTAAGAGCATGTCCTCAAAATTTATAATGCAAACCAGAACTCAAGAAAGAATTAGGGAAACTCATCGTTATAACGGTCGTCTTTAACAAACTTCTCTCAGGAACTGACAGAACATCCTACCAAAAAATAAATACATAGAAATAGAGATTGATTGTCACCCCAATAAATTTTAAAAATAAATTAAAAAAAAAAAAAGAACTAGAGATTGAGCTGAATTGAGTGAGCGTCACAAGAGCAGAGGTGGGGAATGGGAGGCAATGATGGAAGGAAGTTGGAATCCTTTACAATAACGAGGCAAGAGATGGTGGAGGAAAGGATTGGAATTAGAAATAATGGAGGCATGGAGAAGAGGTTGGATTCTGGATAGATTTTGAAGGTTGAGCCAAGATTTCTTGACATGGGATATAGGCTATAAGAGAAAGAAAATTTCAAAGATGACATATAGGCAAATGGAAGGCTGGAACTGCCATTCGCTGAGATGTAGAGGACTTGGCGATGATAATCGATAGGTTTGGGAGATAAGATGTGGAGCTTGGTTTGGACATCTGAATTCGAAATGCCTTTATTTCTATATCTACAACCATTCTGTTTCTAAGTCACTTACTTACTTCACTTAAATGTTGAGCCCCTCTGCTCTCAGGAAGTCCTTACAATAGTGTTTAGGGCTTTCCTGGGTTGGGTCCCTGCTTACCTTTCTAGTCTCATTTCTCACCTTTCCTCCGTTGTTCCTTATGTTTCTGCCATTCTGAACTAATGGCAGCTCCTCTGAGTCTTTATACTTCTAAGCCCTTTACACATTATTATTTTTTTTAACTTGGAAATCTTCCCTCTCTTGCTTGAATAGGTGGGTGTATTATTCAGCCATCTGATCATATTCCCTAGAAATCCTTTGCTGAAGACAAAGCCTGGCCTGCAAACTGCCTTTTATACACTACCATCATCCTTGTGTTTTCTGCCATTGTAACACTTACATTTTAATTGTTTATTTCTCTGCTTCTCTCACTAACCCAAAGCCCCTCAGGACAAGTAGCAAGACCTGTATGCATACCTGATACAAAAGTATCTGATATATTGCCTAGTGCTAATAAAAGACTGTTAGATAAATTCTCTATTAAGGCACACAGGCAATAACCGTGAGGACATATGGCTCCCAAAAGATAGGAAATCATGGCTTTAAAAATCTCTTAGTGTGTGTTCTAGAAATTTAATTTTTAAGGTATAAAGTTATCACATAACAATTGGAAAAACAACAAAGAGCAATACAGTCCTCAAGTTTTTTCAATATGATCACACTGAAAGCCGAGGATACACACTGGTTTTTGAAATGAATATAACTTGTACCATCACTGTCACTCATTATGTGAGTTCTGAGTGGCTCCTACTAAAAAACATGCAACAAACCATTTTTTCACTTCCTTTAGTTTGAGTGATGTATAATTTTTCATTCTCAAGCATGTGAAAATAAAGAAGCTAATTATGAATAATATTGTCAAAAGCTTTTCTTCTACAGAAAAATAGAAGATCTCAGTGTCAATTGGATTTTGAAAAAGAACGCTTACCTTCCTGACATGGTTGTTTTTCAATATTCGCTTCGGAAAGTGCTTCAATGATGCATGCCTCTTTGACATTTTACCTCACATTGATCTTGTCTTTCTGGCTGCGGCTTCAAATATTCCCATTTGACCATAAACCTGTTTCATCTTCCCTGGGATAAGATTTGCCAGCTAGATTCCATCTACTCGCCAATATTTCTCAGAATCAGGGAAGCTGTAGCTACCTACTTCCTTAGATGTGTAAAAAGATAAATCTAAGAACAAACACACAAGCAAACTTGAGAAGACACTGAAGGAAGGGGCCTCTACTTCTAAGAATCCTAGATTAGGAAGAAACCTCGAAATTAATTTTTCCCCCCAGAAAAAATGACTCTCAAAGCTGGTATGTTAATTTTTTCCTCTAATTCACGACTCTAATAATGTATGTAAAGGGGGGGAAAGCAACAAATCTCATCCAGAAATTAGACACAAACCTCTTATTATTGAAAGCACATGTAGCTATGCTTTATAACAATTTTACATGTTTTAATGTGTATAATTTTAAAAACAGGTAAATAGCTGTAGCAGTCTAATCATGATGAGCTTTTCATTACATTAATCACTTCAGGTAAGAACTGTACATCTAACAGATATGCTCTCCTTGCTCACTCTATACCAAACATCCCTAAAGTTCACAATTCCTTTGATGCTAGTGTTTAGCTTTGTGTTAGAAAGCTCAATGGTAGGGAGAAAAAGAGGAAAGATGAGTTCTAATGGAAGAAATCCATCTCACAAGAATCTATAACAAGAAGAAAAACAGGTGTGTTGCTAAGCAAAGTATTTTTTTCTACTGCCCTATTCATGCCCTTTTCAAACACCTCATTTATGAGTCCAAAGCAGCTGTCACTGCACTATTTTTGTAAGCCAGAGCTCATCTATTTATTCTCTCCCTGCTTCTTAGAGATGTACATGTCACTGATTTTTTTTTCCTCCTTAATATACTAGAAGCATGATACTAATAGGTAACACTTGTTAATTGCAACATAAAGATCTTTAATTTTACACAGCGGTTATTTCAGCAACACGCACTCATTCAAAGAATAGACATTTAGTATAAGATACGAGGTCGCTTTAAAAGAAGGGGAGGACACAGGCTTTGGCCATAAAAATTGTACAAAGACAAGAAGAATGGGAGTAGAGATGTATTAATGTTTGTCCTAATGAACCTTTAGAGGAACTGGAGGAGAAGACATGGGGAAGTAATGATCAAGGAACAAAGGTTGGTACTAAGCGTCCCTCTACAAGGACCACGAATTCGCTGTGCTCACAGAAGCACACGTCAGATTTCCTTTCATTTGTTTTCTTTTACCTTTCAAGATAATTTTAACAGATTGCCTACAATAAATTGTTTGGCCACTATCAATTCTCTTCCCTGGGCATCAAAGTGATTACACATATTATAAAATAAATGGTAGAAACACAATTTTAAATAACATAGAAACGTTCTGGGATATGCTATTTTCATCAACATTCACGTTCTATTAGGAAAAGTTGCAGCAGTATATTAAAAGGATTCTAAATTCCAGCGGTCTTGGTAAAACAGTTCTATCGTTTTAGGCAAAGGTGATACTTACGAGAATTACCAAACAATTTTATGCAAAAATAATTTTAAAACCATCAAAAAAAAAATCTCAGTTACTGAACCCAAAATTGACTTCCCTATGTTCTGACTTAAATATTTCAGTCAAATCTGCAATGCCTGTTAAAAAACTCATGACCAGATCTGTCATTTTATTATGCCAAATACAGCACAGAGCCATGAGTCAGTCCTGGGACTGTTTGCCTTGTATTTTCCGGAGAGGTGAAGCCTCTTAACTGAATCCTACACTTAATCGTCCCCAAATCCCAAGCTATATCTCCTGATCTCTATTTCGATTTAAAATAAAATTCGTTTTTTAGTGTTCTTGGTGAGTTTGCTTCAGGCATGACTTAGAGATTTATGAATAGCATTTACTGCTTGCTCGCTGACCACTTCAGCAATTCTGATGCCTGCAGGTGATTTCCACAAGGCTAGTAGTGGGGACGAGGTGGAGTGGAGAATGATTTCACGCAGCAAAACACAGCACCCTCATACGTAAAGCCAAAACAAATATTTTGAGGATGAAGTAAACTCCTGGATTGAAGTAGCACATTTGATGTGAAATACAACCACGTCTGAAACTTACGCTGTTTCCAGTATTCCTGCTGCATTCTACTTCTGGAGGAAGTGCCCCTATATTGCAGAGATGAAACATGGTGAGTCCTCCTTTATTTATTTATCGGACAACATTCAATCTGATTTTTGCTAAAGATAAATTGTTTTCTCGCTGGAAGTTAGTGTCCAGAAATAGAGAATGACGGCAGCATTGCCCAATCAACGTCCTGGAGTATTCGTTGCATTAAAAGCATGTGGGGGGGGGGGGCGTGAGGGGGGCAGCATGTTGTACTAGAAGGAAACAGGGCTCTGTGTGCCACCAACGTAGAAAGCTGGCCAAAAGCCTGCGACATCCGGTAGGAATAAGTAACCCCTTAGGCCCCAAAGCTTAATATTCTCTGAAATTTTCAACAGCATCGTAGACGATGATGCCTCACTTCTCTAACGCCTCTCCTCCCTTGGCCTCTGAGACTGACACTTCCCTCTTACTTTTGCTACCATTTTAGTCACCTGTCTGTCAGACTCCAATTATTCATAACCTACACGAATGTTTCCCAAAGTGTTGTTCACTTACATGAGACTCCCCTGAGTGTGGATCAGAATGCCTGGAAATAGAGTCTGGAAAGCGGTGTTTGCCGGGCAATCCAACTGGGATTTTATACACAGGAAAGAATCTCTGCCTTAAAAGTTCTTGCCCTCTATGTTTCATCTCTCTTCACTCACTTCTTGGACAACTGCATGCGTGGTATTTTCTTCCAGCTACCCCTTACATATTTATTAATCACAAATATTTCTCTCCAGACCAAAATAATCTCCTGGTCTCCGGGTCAACTTTATCAACATTCTGCTATATGTCTCCATTTAGATGTCCCGGAGGAATCATAATCCCCCAACACAGACACACAGGCACACACACACACACTACACACCACACACTACACAGACACTAGAACTTTTGTTCATAATTCACACTTCTTATCTCAGATGCTAGCAGTGATATACACCCTTTTTCTCCATTCACAAACCTTGAAGCAATTCTAGACACTTCTTCACTACATTCAATTATGTACCAAGCTCAGGTAATTCTATCTGTTCTTAGTTCTATATTTTAATTCAGGACTTCATGGATTCTCCTTTGGATGACTGAGATATCCTTTTAACCGGTCCTCCAGCCATCTGCAAGGGGTGTGTTACAATAAAAACTGCAGGTGTCACTTCCTCTTTGTATGACTTTGGGTGATTTAATTTTCCTCCTCTTAGGATAATAACTATTAAAGTAGGTAAGTAGGTAAAACACTTATCACAAAACCTAGAAAAGATAAACAAGATACTTGCTACTTTGACTCCTTCGGAGTAGGGAAGCCTTCATACTGTTTTTGAAATGATTCTTCTAAAATGCAAGTCTTACCATACACAGTTCAGATAGTCATGTCACTCGCCTGCTTATAAACCTCCAATTCAGATAAAGCTAAAATTTATTAGGTTGGCATTCAAGGCTCTTCTTGTTCTCCTCCTCCTGCCACTGTTTCTCAGGCTTCCATGTGTCTTTGCACCAATTATTTCTCGAATGCCATCACTAATGTAAGAACTAGTTCAATCAAGCAAACTAGATTTACTTTGCTGCCCTCTCCCAGCCACTAAAGAGAAGAGCCAGTACTGGTTCATACTCGAAGGGACTCTCTTTGTAACTAATCCCAAGTAATCATCTGCTTGTATAAAAATGTATTTGAACATTCAAGGCTGGCTTTGCACATAATTTTCAGAATTTTTCAAAGTGACGTGAACTGAATAGCAGTGTGAATTTATAACCAGGCTTTCTAAGCCATTTAGCACTCTTCTAATGATGAAATACTGTCACCAGTCAGTGCCTCAGTCTTCATCAGTTTCATCTGTTCATTTTGCTCAGATCAGGACTGAAAAAGAAAACCCCACTTTTCTTTACAATGCACCCCCAGTACCTGTTCGTATAAAGGCTAGCCCTAGGATAGAAGAGAACTTTCATTTTGAAAAGGTCTGTATTTGGGGTTTGTTTGCAGAGGAGCTCCTGAAAGCCTTTTGTAGCTAAAGAAATTGCAGTTCAAAGAAGTGAACCAAAAGCCCAGTGAACCATTGACCTCTCATTCCCAAGGCTATCAGGGGATTTTAACCTGCAGAGCAAGTGTGGTGACTCTTGTACAAAGTGTTACGCGTGACCTTCTTTTTTTTTTTTTAATCATTCCAACGTAGAAAAAGATAGGTTAATACAAAAATTAAGGAGAACCAACTTTTTCCTGTGACATTTTAGTTTATCTTTTTAAAATACCCCCGATCATTCATTTGAATTTATGATGGGACCAGGCAACACTAAATATATTAGACACTCTCCTTATGAGCAGCATGTAATTTACTGTATTCTAAAGAATTCTAAATTTGCCTTGAAAGAGATTCTGATCACAATTTTTTTTTTTTAATTCTGATGTTTTGAAAATAAATGCACATGATCCAAAGTCTATTGACAATGTATTCAATAATCCATATTTCACAGTCAAATAAAAGTTTAGTTTTTTTTTCTTCCTATGACATTAGTGTTCCAAAATGCTTAGCTTCATCGCTCATGCAGCAATACATTTCTAAATATTAATTGGTGCAATTTACACCCTCCTAAATTCACCCCCACTCTGACATTAAAGGCGCTCAGCTATTTTCTGCTTTTTTCCTCAAAAGAAGGAGATGAGGCACAGGAGTCAGGGAAAGCAGGAGTTAATATTTTTCTCAGTTTTATGTTTGAAATAACACATTTCTTAGAGGAATAAGAAAACAGACAACATATTTGAGGGGGGACATACATTTCTTAAAAGATTCTGTAGGCAAAGGATGGGAAGAAAAAGGATGGGAAAGTGATAGAGAGGAGGAATTAATGACACCATAGATGAATATGGGTCCTGGATGAAGAGTTTCTGAAACCTGCCTCCCCAGGATGACAAGTGTCACTGGAGATGAGTGTGTGAGACCCAAGATCAAAGAAAGCCACTGTATCTTCCCTGGGAAGAATCCTCACAGGGGGGAGTGGTTGGGTAGTGCATCTCGGTAGTCTGGCCCTATGGCACTGACAACGCATGAAATCAGTCTGGGATGATTCTTATGTCCCCAAGAAAGGCCGAGAAGTGGAGACACCACCATGACTTACAGGGACCCAGCAGACAGGCCCAAGAGACAACTCAGCCTGATACTCAAATGGAACAACTGAAATCTCACTAGATTTTTGCATGGCGGAAAACATCTACTTTTTACTCTCTCAGTCTCATGGGATTTTGTTAAACCATTATTATTTTATTCCCCTAATTTTGATATCTATCAATCTTGGGTAGAGGATTCTGGAATTGGCCAAGATTAAGTTTTCACTGCAGTGTTATAAAAATTACGCTAAGTTAAAAAAAAATGGAGCTATTTTTTATAAATGTGAGTTTGTAGCCTTTAAAATTCATTATAAATTATCCATTTGAATCTATTTAATATTCTTTGTCTAAACTTGTCACTATTAGTGTTCCCATGTGCATTGTTTGTCATCATGGCCCACATACTTATTGACCATGATCTTTGTGTGGGTCATTGAGGTTATGTTGAACTAGAGTACATGAGTGGTGAATTTTATGCAATGAAATGTGTTTCTATGTTTTTAGAAGATTTAGGGAGAGCATGAGATAGCTAACAACATTCTTGAAGAAGTTGCTCAGTCTATGACAATACATTTCCTGCTGAGTATCAGAAGAGAGAATATACGGCCAACTTGAATTGCTTCAGAAGAATAAAGTGATGAAGACTTGAAACAAATATGTAATTAGCATTACCACAGCTCGTGAACCTGTAAGACAGGACTCGTGGAGTCCAAGTAATTGATCCAATTTTCACATGCATGTATTCTTTTAGTTTTTTAAGATGGTAGAAGTATTTCAATGTTTGAACCACTCATTAAGCTCCCGAAAATGCTAAAGTCTGACTTCAGAACTATTAATTAGAACGGTACTCTATTTTAGATTACACTGCCCTCCTCTATCTCAGTATCCTTAGATACTTCAAGATGTCGCTGTATTAAGAATGAATAGAAAGTTGTGGTGGGCTGGCACAGTTTGCAAGTAAGACTCACAAAGGCTGCCTTCTCTTTTTAGCTTCAGACTCTTCCTTCACAAGGGAGAATAGATCCATCTGACATATTTCTGAAGGATTTTTTTTATTCTGTCACTTTTCAAGCAGAGAGTAAAAATCACATTTCCTCTTCCCCTACTAATATATTTTGTGATTTTCCATCAGCCCACCAACTCTGCAAATCTGATAAAAGTGGCTTTAGTACACCTACAGAGGAAACTACATTTTTCTCCTAAAAGGAAAAAAAGTTCATTTCACTGTGAAATGTATATTTTACATCTATAGTATATGTATATATGTATATATATCATATGTATATATATCATGTGTGTTATATGTGAGATGATAGATAGATAATTACTTCAGGAACAAATAGATATTTTAACATGTAAAGATGCAAGGTAAGGAAAATAATTCAAGAAATATGGGATGTGAGAATGCAAAAAGGAAAGACCATATCCCAAATTATGTTTGACAGACATTTGTACAATGTTAAATAACATGAAAATCAAAAATTTCAAATGAGAGCTTCACATGCACCAAATGATATATCTAAACCATGAAAATATTAAGGCTTGTAGTAGTTAGGAGTAGTTTAGTTAACATTATAGCAAAAAGGCTTTAAATTACATTAACACAAAAAACAAAACATGTGCCCTGATGAAATATTAATAGGAAAATATTAATAGTCTTATAACATATGGGTTTCTTTCTGGTATAAAGCAATTAGAAAAGAGTGGGGAAGGAAATTGTAAGTAGAAGCAATAAAAATTTGGAAGTTTTGTTATAAAAATAAAATATTTTTAAATGCATTGCTAAAAGCACATTGTGAATTTTAAATGAATATGAACCATCAACATACCCTGTAGATCTTTAAAAGTCCATGTCGTCAGAAGCACTAGATTCCCTTGGCTATTTCTTTTTTCTTTTTTTTTCTTTTTTTAAGTTTATTGGGGTGAAAATTGCTAGTAAAATTACATAGATTTCAGGTGTACAATTCTGTATTACATATCTATAAATCCCATTGTGTGTTCATCACCCAGAGTCAGTTCTCCTTCCATCACCATATATTTGATCCCCCTTACCCTCTTCTCCCACCTCTCCCACCACCCTTACCCTCTGGTAACCACTAAACTATTGTCTGTGTCTATGAGTTTCTGTTTCTCATTTGTTTGTCTTGTTCTTTTGTTGTTTTTGGTTTATATACCACATATTAGTGAAATCACATGGTTCTCTGCTTTTTCTGTCTGACTTATTTCACTCAGCATTACACTCTCAAGATCCATCCATGTTGTCACAAATGTTCCTGTATCATCTTTTCTTACCGCCGAAAAGTAATCCATTGTGTATATATACCACAACTTCTTTATCCATTCATCTATCGAAGGACATTTTGGTTGTTTCCATGTCTTGGCCACCGTAAACAAAGCTGCAATGAACATTGGAGCACACATGTCTTTATGTATAAATGTTTTCAGATTTTTTGGCTAGATACCCAGGAGAGGGATTGTTGGGTCATATGGTAATTCTATTCGTAATTTTTTGAGGAACCTCCACACTGCCTTCCATAATGGCTGCACCAGTCTGCATTCCCACCAACAGAGCATTTTATGAATTTGACTCCAAAGGCAATGGAAGTAAAAGCTAAAATAAACGAATGGGACTATATGAAACTTAAAAGCTTCTGCACAGCAAAAGAAACCATCGACAAAATAAAGAGGCAACCAACGGAATGGGAGAAAATTTTTGCAAACAGTGCCTCTGATCAGGGGCTAATATCCAAAAAATACAAGGAACTCATGAAACTCAACAACAAAAAAACAAACAACCCAATTGAAAAATGGGCAGAGGACCTGGAGAGACATTTCTCCAAAGAGGACATACAAATGGCAAATAAACATATGAAAAAATGCTCAACATCACTAATCATCAGAGAAATGCAAAGAAAAACCACAATGAGATATAACCTCACCCCAGTCAGAATGGCTATCATCAACAAGACAAATAGTAACAAGTGTTGGAGAGGCTGTGGAGAAAAAGTGGTGCCCTTGGCTATTTCAAAAGTGGTGCCCTTCCATTGGGGGATTTTTTTCACCAATATGATCAAAATATCTTTTTTTAAGATTCAAATTTTGATTAGTCCTTTTCCTTTTAACTGCATGATACTAATAAGTTTTCTAATAATGAATGAAGAAGTATCTAAGTAATAGATTTTGTAAAAATATTGTATAATACAAACGTAGTCTCTTTGTAATATGTAATTCTGAAAATATTACTTATAATTCATACATCCTAGTGATATTAGGGAAAAAACCTGTAATCCACTCTAACTTTTTTAAGTAAATTATTCGCAAGGTTCAATATGTTCAATTATTATCTTTATAAACTGTGTTTCAATTGCATGACTAATTTTATACTGAACGACAATGAAAACATAGCAGTGAGTCAAGAAGTTAAGTAACACTGGTACAATCATAATCTATTTCATAGAAATAAACATCATTGATCCTCCTTCCTCAAAAGCTATACAAATTGAATACTAAAAAATTAACAAATCAAAATCTACTTATACTACACAAGTGATTTCTATATATTTTGAAAGATAATGAAACACTAAAATCTTCTCATTAATCAAACCACAAGAAAAGAAAAACTCAAAACAAAAACTAAGAGAAATAATCTATCATTGATAAAAATAAATATAAGAAATTCAAAATATATTTTCCAACTTCCCCTTAACAAATTAAAGTATACAGTAATTAAATAGAGAAATATGTATTAGTCATCTCCCCATTTGTAGAAACATTTGTTTCTTGGTAATAGAAACAATATCCATACATATTGGAAAACAATGAATTATAAATTCAATGTTTCAACATAAGGACACACTTTAAATTCTAATTTTTCAGACTTATTTTCCTAAATTTAATCCATATATAATTAACCCCAAATACCTAATGGTATATTAAAATGATTGTCAAAAGTTTTTTTAAAGTTTCATTTTTGAGATTTTTTTTATAGGTGCTTACTGTTTGAGTTAACTTGGTTATTTATAGATAATATAATATCTATTTTTCACCATTGGATGTACAAGCTAGAAATTCTGCATAAGAATCCACTTGATTTGTAACTCTAAAGTGTTCATTTTTCTCAGCTTGATAGTCTTTTTTTGTTCCTGCCTATTGAATTTTTTCGTAGGAAACAAAACATAAAAAACGATTACATGTTGCTCTAGGCAATTCTGAATCAGTTCAGTTGTTCATTCAGACCTGAAAATCCCCAGCACTAGAGATGAGTAGTCTACATCTAGACGATGAAGTGAAATACACATGTTTAAAAAAAGTCAGCCTTTTGAGATATGACAACAAGCCACTGATACTGATCGATGCCTTAGATCACAACAGTCACAAACTAATTGCTCTAGTACTTCACTCTGACTCATAAATATTCTGAGAATCCTTTTTCAAATGGAAATTCTAAAACTTACTCTCTCATAATATATTCAACAAACATCTCAAGACAACACCTACATTCAATTTATATTTCACTTGATAAATAATGGACCTTATATTGATCATATAACAGCAAACCTATCTAGGTGGGTGAACTACAATATGTATGTCTACAGATACAATAGCTACAATGCACTTAGTTGCCCGAACTCGATAGGAATTTTCTGATTTACAGCTGTCCCTGAGGCACTACACCTGTGATCCCCACCTGCAAACTGTCCCAGAATCTTATTAATTCCACCACTATAGTGACTCTCCAATCCATCTATGTTTCTCTATTCCTGCTACTACTGCTTTAGTCTTACGTTACGTTTTACTTGCAGTACTATAATTGTCTGGTCTCCATGCCTTCAATTTCTGTACTTTCTGATGCTGTTGTCCTAATTTTAGTCAGAGTAAGCTTTCTTTGACCCAAGTTCTATTCAAGTTATTCTCTACTGCTTACAGCATCCACATCCCGAGAATAGAATAGAGTAGAATAAAAGCATCCATGATCTGATCAGTCTTTTTAGCTGTATTCTTCCCAAAGCTCTCTCATCTCATATTTCATATTTTTAAAACTACTACCAGTTTCTTGAACATACCAGAACACTTCATGCTTCCAAGTGCACGAGGTCAGACAATTAAGTTCATGAACTCATCCTAGAAAAAGTGCTACATCCCTCATTGCTGAATATCACTATGGTCACCTTCAAAGTACTCCCTGGGAAGCTATGCAGTGATGCCAGCCAGCACCTAGTTCACCCTTCAAAGCAATTTTGGAACCCTTTCTGGAATGGCTATCAGCGCTGTCATCGTATTACCCTTGATGTCCTGAATGCCATCAAAATGTCTTCCATTCAATATTTTTTCTTCGGGTAAAGAAATAAGTTATTGGGGACAATATCAGGTGAGTAGGGAGGGAGTTCCAATACAGTTATTTGTTTACTGGCTAAAAACTCCCTCACAGACAGTGCCGTGTGAGCTGGTGCATTGTCATGATGCAAGAGCCATGAATTGTTGGCGAAAAGTTCAGATCATCTAACTTTTTCACGCAGCCTTTTCGGCACTTCCAAATAGTAAAGTTGGTTAACTGTTTGTCCAGTTGGTATAAATTCATAATGAATAATCCCTCTGATATACAAAATGTTAGCAACATTGTTGCAACAAGTTCTTGAACTTAATTGTCAGACCTCATACGTTTCATCCTTTGCCTATGCAATTCTTCCCTCTGTATGCCACTTCACCCTCAGCCACAGATATGAGAAACAAAGCCATTCAAAACTGCTCAAGGACTCGAGAATAGAAGTGGTCATTTATTCCTGCATTTCTCACTGTGCCCTGCACACATGTTTAGCATAGCCCCAATAGCTCCTCACTGCATACTTACATGTTTGATCTCTCTGTAAGTCCTTTGAAGATGGCGTCTGTGTCATATTCATCTTTGCATCCTAAGCACCTGATAAACTGTCTGGATCATAGTACTGAATCAATGTTTATTGAATGAGTCACTGAATCAATAAAATAAAAGTTTATTCTGTCTTTCTCGGGTGAGATGTATGCCAAATTACATATTGAAATATCTCTCAAAACTACAGACTGGCTCAGTAAGGAATGCTATTGGCAGTCCATGAATTGCCATCCTTTAAAAAAAAAAAAAAATTGAAAAGACATCATGGCTAATTTAAACTACATAACACAGTCACAGAGTGAATAAAAGCTTCACAAAAACATTTCCCTTTGGTCTTTTGGAGGTCTGTGGGCACAATCTAAAATAAGCACTTCTTATTTTTCTGATGTCATCAATGACCTCAATTCTATACCAACTGAATCAAAATGTCCTCTACTTCAACTTTACCTACTTCTTCTCAGTGCTCTAAATTTAATAATACCCTCATAAAGACTTAAAATGTGGTAAGATTATTGTGTTCTAGAAAGAAGATTGATATGGGGTCAGGAAATCTGTGTTCTACACTGGCTTTTTCTCATATAAACTTTGCTATTTGATCAGGTTGTAACCTATAAAACACTAAAGTAAAAAACCTAACAGGATACCTTCACGAGCTTTATTTTTAAAAATGTAGATATTACTGAGGCTCATAAAACAGAGAGTATTTAAATGGAAAAACATATCCTCACATATGAAACTTCATAAAAATATCAGTTATTTCTAATCTGTCTATAAATTTTATACAATTTCAAATAAAATATCAATAGAACTCTGTGGAATCTGAGAAATTGATCATAAACTTTACATAGCATAGATAAAGGACAATTTAGTAGAGAAGTTTTGGGAAATCTGCCCCCACCAGATGTCAAGAGTAATTATAAAGCCATAGTAATTCTGACACTGTGCAGATACTATGACGATCAACGAAAAGACCCACGGAACACAATACAGAGCTTGGAAACAGTCCTGTATGTACACGGACACTTGACATATGACAGAGGTAGCATTAAAAGCAGACGAAGGATGGACTATTCAATAAATGCTTCTGAGACATTGGATATGTGACCACATGGAAAAATTAGACGCACACTTCATACCACAAATAAATACTAAGTTTTCGGTACTTTAAAATACTAAAAGCAGAAATGTTAACACACATAGATGAAAATACAAACAAATACATTTATGGCTTCTGATCAGGGAATATTTTCTAAAATAAGACAGCAAAGCACAAAACATAAAGGAAAAGACAGAATTTTAACTATGTTAAAAAAATATTTCATTTTTCAAATGACACCATAAATAATTACTTCTATAAATGTATCTAATAAATAAGTAACCATGGATATGCACAGTGATCTTGGTATGTGCGCATTCACCAACGTATGTTTATAATAGTGTAAGAGTTTCCATAGATGCCCCCAAACCCAAGAACAATGCGACAGGAGCCACTGAGGCACCAATGTCTCTAAAGTCCTGTCACAATTAGCGAGTCACCACCCTTCCGAATGGATATTTAAAAGTGTAGATGGAAGACGCCTGCTGTAAGGAGGATTTCATTGAAATGGAGTTTCCAGTTAGTGAGTAAAAGATAATCTCAGCACTCTCTTTAAAGCAAGCGAACCACTGGCAAAACTTGAGATATATCCTCTGGAATTTGAAAGACATAGGGACTGGTGTCTGACTCACACATGTGAAGTTTCAATGGAAAGGGATGAATGATGGCCAAGCCACAGCAGAGAAAGCTTTGCTGGTAAGTGGCAGAGTTTGCAGAATTTGGTGGGACAACCCTGAATATGTGTATTTCTAAGGGTTGTGGGCTGAACTGTGTCCCCTAAAAATTCATATGTTGAAGTCCTAACCCTCAGCACCTCAGAATGTTACTGTACATGAAGAAAGCATCTTTAAAGAATTAAAATGAGGTCATTAGGGTAGATCCTAATCAAATATGATGAGTGTCTTTACATGAAGAAGAATGCTGGACACACACACACACACACACACACACACACACCCAGAGGGACGATCATATGGAGACACAGGAAGAAGGTGGCCATCTATAAGCCAAGGAGAGAGGGCTCATAAGAAACCTACCCTGCCGACACGTTGATCTTAGATTTCTAGCCTACAGAACTACAGAAAATAGATTTCTGTTGTTAGACCACCTGGTCTGTGGTATTTTGTGATGGCAGTTCTAGCAGACTAATACATTGGTTATCCAACTGTGGACTCCTTGGAAGTGGGCAGATTTTGCTATGTCTTAATAAGAACCCCACCTAACAGGACCATCGAGATGGGTAAAGGTACCCCCAAGAATAGGGGAGGTAAGAAAACAGGAAGTTATAAGCATGAAGAAAATTAACTTTGGAATACTCTAGCAGAGTTTTCTAGTCATCCATTAAAGGATCATACAAGAGAAAAGTAATCCTGCCATCTGCCATACCCAGGGAGTGTCAAGGCTAGATTATAACTGTACAGTGGAATAGAACCATTTTTTCTTCCTTCTCAATATTCCTTCCTCCCCTAAGGTCCTGACCCTAGAGTAAAGGTGGGGGTGAAATTAGCAGAGTGGGAAAGATAAATAGAGAAGTCAACCACACCATCCTTTCTCATTCTAGGTTGCCCAGTCCGAAGTAAACCTAATCTAGGGCTAGAGGAGCAGTAAATTTGATAAAGATTGGAGATGGGATAGTAGAGTGGGCTAGACTTTTTATCACCAGCAGCAGAAAGTGATGGAAAACACTACAAAAACGGCCTCAGAAGAAATCCAGAGATGAGACATTATACCCTACTTGAGAGAGTGGTGAGAAAGACTGAAGGCATCTTGACCTACAGGCAAGCAAATCCATAGCTTTAATAAGTTAGTTACAACCAATTAAATAACAGAAATCATACAAATGACCAATGTAAGATATTTATTATATAATGACATAGAGGACCAATATCCTGTCTTCCATAACTACACATAGCGTATAACTGACCATGCTGCCTCCAAGTGCATCTCTTAATTCACACACTTCTTCATTCTTAATTTATTCACTCAAATCGTTTTTGAACATGTCCCATAAGCCAGGCATTATACTAGGTTCTGGCAATAGAATGGTGAACAAAGTGCATGCCCTCGCTGACTTCAGCACACGCCAGTAAAATGCAAAATGGGATCATTCTTTTACAAATAATGCAGAGGATAAGATAAGCCACTTGCTCAAGCCTCCAAGACAGCAAGGAAAGCGGACAGGCCACGCTTAAACCCAGGATTGCTAAACTCAAATCCTGCACTCTTTCCATTATTACACTTTGATTCTTATTCCTTTGAAAAACAATTATAATTGAGTATCAGTAGAGCCTTTCTACCGAATAATACTGAAAAGTTAAAGAAATTCTGTTCTACTCATGTGCCATGAATTAGTAGCTACCGGTATGTCTCCAGGTATATAAAACTTACCAGGAACAGCTTTTTCATTGATATAATACAATGTTCAGACTAAATGGTTACTAACGCTTCCTCAAATTCTACTTTTTTTTTCAATTCTAAGCTAAAAACTAAATTGTAAAGTTTGACAAATTGATGTAAATATTAATCATAAAAAATTTAATTTTGAAGGTGTTGCTATTGGGTCTCAAATTTCATTAGAACTAAGACAGAGAGACATAACGAAAGTTATTATTCACAACATTATATTACAAAATGAGAGTGCAAGTTATATCAGGTGAAAATTTTGGAACCAATACTAAGATATATTATTACTATTTCACCGTAGCCCATTAAAAACATGAAATTACATTGACTGCATTTTTCTAAGGTTGTTAATATTATTATATTTTGCCTTTAGCCAATATCATTTCAGTGATTATTGCTGCCTCTGCAAATATTCTTTTAAAACTCTAAATTTATTTTAGTATTATAGCTGTACCTGAGATTAAGGTTATCAATCTTTTCCATAAGATAATTAAAGATCCTGGCTACCAAAGAGGAAACTTTTCAACTATTTTTATATACAGTTATTATTCTCTGAAACCTATAGAAGTGAAACATTAAGTCCTTATTGGAAGGTCCTATACTTAAAATGGATAGTTATACTTTTGCTCCCTTGATACTCTAAATGTGTTACTTAAAAAGCAAAAACCTGGTTATGGAGCAATTTTTTTTTTTCATCTTACCAGCTCCCTCACCACCCCAGAGAGAATAAAGCTAGTGGTACAAGGTAGTGATTATTTAATAAATAATAGTTGAATAAATTAGGAAGTAAGTAGCACAGGAAGAGAATATACTGCAGAGAACACAAGCCCATCTTCTAATTGAGCACCAGTGATTTAGGGAAATTCATTCCACGTCTATTTCTCATTCACTCATCAAATTAATTTGTCTATTCAACCTATTTTCTCACTATCTGAACACAGTGCTTGGCCCTGGAAATATAGAGAAGAATAAAATGGAGTTTTCCTTGGCGGAAGATGCTTACTGCTAAGGCAAAGAAATATAGTAGTGAGATGTTGAAATTGCTGTAACACAAGGAAATTGTTTCTATCAGTAAATGTTACTAATACTGCTTCTATGAATATGAGGACACTTAGGAAAGACAACGTAAGAAATAACTGAGCTTGCTCTTCGAAGGAGAGATTTTCCTACATGAGGAAAGTGGAGAGGAGGATTCTGGGCCAAGGGAAGAGAGATATAAAGGCAGAGGACTGCCCAATAATAATGGTCAGAAATAAAATTTGAGCTTAACTGAAGCTTACCTGGGACATGGTGTATTAGTCTGTGCACACAACTGGGGGGGCTTATATGACAGAAATTTATTTTCTCACAGTCCTGGTGGCTAAAAGTCACAGATCAAGGTGCCCACCGAACTGGGCTCTTGGTGAGAGGTGTCTTCCTGGCTTCTTATGGATGGTTGCATTTTCACTATGTCCTCACATGGCAAAGACAGAAAGACAGAGAGACAGAGAGAAAGGGAGAGAGAGAGAGAGAGAGAGAGAGAGAGAGAGAGAGAGAGAATTTTTTTCTCCTTTTAGAAATTATTATTATTATTATTATTATTATTATTATTATTAGGCCAGCAATCCAATTGGATCAGAGCCCCACTCTTATGACCTCATTTAACCGTAACCACCTCCTAAAGGCCCTATCTGAAAGTACCAGTCACACTGAGGGTTAGGGTTTCATGAATTTCATGAACTGAGGGGACACAGTTCAGTCCATGGCACCTGGAGTGGGAGAAAAGTAATAGCTGCCATAACTAAGAGAAAACTGAAGCCAAATTGTGAAAGGCTTAGATTCCATTTTTATTTAGCTAGAATTGCCAGTTAGATAGATTTGGTACAGCTAAAAGGTTTAGAGGAAAGAAACATCCACTTGAAGGCAGACAAATAGAGTGGGGAATGGAGAGTAAGGAGATATGAATAAGGAAAAATCTGCGGGACTAGATCAATTATGCATGGTTTGTGAGAGAGAGAGAGACACTGAGGATGAGTCCCAGGTCACAGGTTTGGGAAATGTAGGGATCAGTGGTAATGCTTTTAAGTGAAGTAGGAAATGTCAGATGGGAGCAGAATTAGGAGAGAGAAAGAGAGTGCGAGAGAGAGACTGAGCAAGTTTGAGGATGATGACTGAGCTATCTTTGGAATTTAACTGATCCAAATGCCTCATATACAATAGAAAATGCTACTCTGAGAATTCAGGAGAAGAGAGCCCAAGACAGAACTCTAGGGAACATTTAAAGTACAAAAATAAAATATAAGAACCTAAGGAAACTAATTTGGCGGTCCTGACAGCCAGGAAAATACCCAGAGAGAATGGTGGCATGAAGGTCAAGTGAGAATACAGTTTCAAGAATGTCATATATCTCAAACGCCTTACACATGGTACATAAAACAGAGAGAAAATTGGCCGTCAAATTCTCCAATTAGGAGATCACTGTAACTTTTATGGAAAGATGTTACAGCAGAATGGTGGAGGCAGAATATCCAGTCAGGTAGAGTTTGGATGTATCTTACTCACCACCTGATCCCATTACCAAGCACACTGCCCAGCACATATGCACACTCAATACGTATTTGTAAGGATAAAGTTAAATTAGAAACAGAGGAATACTTTAGAAAAGAAAAAGAGGAGATGGTGAATGTTCAAAACCTGTACTTAGAATAAAAAGAGCAGATAGATTCATACTTAAAAAAGAAGAAAGAATCAAAGAAAAGTTTCTTTTTTTTTTTTAGAAAGGGATAGAAGCCCCTTAATACCATTTATAGAGGATGAGAGGAAGTCATTGAAAATGGAGGGGAAAAAAAAAAAACAGAACAAATGGGCCAAGACGGCTAACAGGACCTTCATCTATATTCTATCAGAAGACCAAGATATTCATAGAAAAGTAAAAGTGATTGAGAGATTACTGTTCACTCATAATCATCAGGAAAACAATAATTGTAGCTAATACTTATTAAAGCTTAATAAGTGTTTTTTTTGTATTAAAAGCATCTATAATATTAATAGACATCATCTTAAAATGTAATACTATTACACTCTTTCCAGTTTGCAGATAAAGAAACTAAAACAAAGAGAAATTAGGCAACTTGTCTAAACAAAGCATGAAAAATAAGTAGCAAAGCTGGTTTGAACCCAAGGTTAAGGCTAAAATACCAATGCTATTGCTTTCTTATAGCACAAAGTCAAGAGCCATGTATTATTCCAGGCTGCAAGTCCAACAGACGAGTCCTGAACATGTGACCCTCATGGGAGCCACCCCTGCCGAAAACAGTTTCTTCCATGGGAAACAAAGAACGATTTTATTTCAATAGCCATCATAATTATCACTCCTTGGCAGATGTTTTTTTTTTCCTAAAAAGTAATTTTTGAACAGTTTATTTATCAATTACAGTTGATGTACAATATTATAAGGATGTACAATATTTAGTTTCAGGTGTACAACATAGTGACTAGGCATTTAGATACCTTATGAAGTGCTCACCTGATAAGTCTATGATAAGTCTAATACCCATTTTACACCATAGTTAGTACAATGTTATTGACTATATTCCATATGCTCGACTTCATGTTTCTGTGACTATTTTCATAACGGGCAATTTGTACTTCTTAATCCCTTTCATGTTTTTCACCCATCCTCCCAACCCCCTTTCATCTGGTGATCATCAATTTGTTCTCTGTCAGATGTAGTTTTAAAAGAACATTTGTACCTACCTATAGAAATACCTTTGAACAATCTGATAATATAGAAAACACATTATCATATTTTCATACCTCACAAGTATAAATTCTATTAGGTTGGTGCAAAAGTAATTTCAGTTATTGCAATTATTTTTAACCTTTTAAACCACAATTACTTTTGCACCAACCTAATATAACATCAACTGGGTAGGTGAACTTGAGTTGATTTCAGAACATAAGGTTATCAACCAAAAATTTTATCCTAACAATAGGAAGAATGACAAAATCTAAAAGAAAGTCAATGCCTCTAGATTTATGACAGATGTATTTTTAGTATGTAAAATTGGACAATGAGGCATATTTAAAGTTTGGTTGAAATGCTGGGAACATCAGGCAAATCTTGTATTTGACAACGTCTTTGTATTGCATCAGTGCTCTGCGAATATTCTCAATGGCTTTCTACAAAAACAGAAAGAGTTGAAAACATACAAGATGGTTTTTAAAAATGAAAGTCCTTAATTCCTAGTCAGTTTCATTATGACAATTTTTAAAAACATAAAAACTATAATATAGACCACTAATGTCAGGGTGGATGTACACTCCCCATACCTCCTATTTCCAGAGGAAAACATTCTATTAGAGTGATATTCTTGGTCTCACACAGCCTTTCTCTTGGTGGCAGTGACCTATGATTGGAGAAGAGACTGCATAAGCTTTGTCCATACCTTTCGTCTCTGTCTTGAGATCTACCTGACTGCAGTGAGTATATATTCTGTTCTTCTTCATGGTCATTCAAGGAGAAGAGACCTGCTGTTACCCAGCGTTGCCTTTGAAAGGATGGGTAAGGTTTTCTAATTTAGGAAGACATATGAACAAGCCCCACTTGGCTTTCACAATAAGCCTTGCCCTTCAGTATCAGCTTCACCAGTATTGATGTTGGTATATTCATCCCTATCTGTCCAATTTCTGTCTCTCACATGGTTACCAACTTGAATTAGAGAGAGGAGCGCTTTTTACTGGGTCCTCTAAAACCTCCATATTTAAAACAGAGAGAGATAGGAATTGTGACAAAAGTGACACTTCAACAGCAAACTTCAGCAAACCCAAGGGAAACCTAAGGACATTTATAAGGAGTTAATTAATAGGTGTACATATGGTAGCAAAAACACTTGGCATAAGCCTTGTGTTTGGATATATCACAGAGCAAATCCACTGTAAATGATGTTGATTTAGCTTTCAGAAAACATTTCAATGGAGGTGAGTCTTATTTTAGGGTTTTCACATTGACAGCGCTAAAATAAATAGGTTCCTTTAAAAATGTACACAACCAAATTTATTTGTATGGAATCAGGTAAGATTTTTAGGCCACTTTTAAAAATCATACTCATCATACAACCGTTATTGCCCCTCATTCTCTCCCTTAAGTCCTGAAAGTGTCCTCAGAATTTCACACAATGCTGTAGTCAGCACATGTCCCAGGTGAACAAATTCTAATTTACCAGGTTCTCTAAACAACTATGAGCCCACTGGTTCACTTAGAACAAAGGAGCTTCCTTTCTGACACAGTTTGAGCTCTGACCTCCAAATTGTACACTGACAGGTTCAGTACCTTTCTTTTCCCCAAAAAATTTAACCCACATATTTCTCATGAAAAGTACTCCACTCTATAAAGAAAGACAAAATCCCTCCATCCTAGCTGCCTATTCACTCCCTCTGCTTTTAGAAGCTACTTTGATTCACTTCTTATCTTTCAAGAATCCTTAATGTCTTCATCTCTTTGGTGCTTACTAAGGGATCAGTCTCCTGGGCACTTAGTAAACATGGCCACCAGAATGACATCTAGGAACACCGGTAGGTGGTTGTTCTCTATCTCCAACAGGGTCATCAGCTTGAAGGAGTTCAGAGCAGGCCTTTCCAGCATATGCCATTTTTGCATGTGGATTATTTTGAGCTGAAGGCAGTCTAGACCCTGTAGGCTCAGGAGAAATTTCTGCCCCTCCTTTAACTACCTAGAAGAATCTAAATTGGGGGCCTTGCCCATAAGAGTTTAGCTGGAAATAACATTTTATGACCTATCTATATGGCAGGGCAAACTTCTAATTACTGACTTTGCTCTTCCTATTGTCCTATGAATTGCCTTCCTCCCCTCGGAAGCCCCAGGGCATCTTACCTCACTCACTGCCTCATTGCACTTTCTGTCTCTGAACGTCTCATGTATATGGAGTCTCTGACTCTCTCATGCATGTGGGGTCTCTGTCATGTATGTGGGATACTCATACACATGTAATTAAATTTGGTTATTTTCTCTTTTAATCTGTCTCATGTCAATTTAATTATTAGACCAGCCAGAAGAACCTAGATAAGCAGAGGAAAATTTCTTTCTCCCCCAAATGCTCACGAAACAGGAACAATGTTAGTTTCAAGCCACGTCACAATCTGATTATTAACACTTAAATGTGTTTTGAGGGTAAGAGAATCTGTTTCTGTCAAAGGAAGAAAATCAGAAAACTGAGTATAATCAGTAATTGAAATAAACCATGAGAAATGAAGAATTAAAGTAATTATCTAAATAATTCAGGCAAGCAAATATTTTTGGCAAAAGGGAAAAGAAGAAGAAAGGAATTTGAATGACCAGGATTCCCTCTCTACAATCAGCACAGATAAATATTCAACATATAGGTCTATCCACAAAATAATACCCAAGTTCCTATTTCCAAATTAAGGCTGGATCACCCTGAGGAGTTTTAGAATCTTTATAAAATGTATAATGATAATTATTAAAATAAAAATTTTCTGTATCTTAAGACTTCTTAACATGTCATGAGTAGTTATAAATAGTATTAACAAATAGCTACTAATTTTAAATGCATCATGAATGCAATACCCATTCATTCAGTGAGTATTCACAGAGCATCTGTCTGTGTAAGATACTGTGCTGGGGAGGAAGTACACCGATGGATACGACATGCACTATTTTCAGGCAAATTGGAAAAAGAAGAGAAGATACATTAATGAGAGAAAACATATTGAATATTCTAGATCAAAGGATGAAGGGTTTTTCCCCCACCATCCCTACCATGGCAACTAAAGAGGTGGGAGAGGCATCATGAAGAATTTAAAAATTGGATTTATATAGGAATTTAAAAATTAGTAAGGATTTGAACTTGTAAAAACCTGGAAATGAATATTCTCAGCAAGGGACACAGCATGAGCACGGCAGTAGAAAAAGAGAGTATGTGTTTACCAAAACACATACTGGAAGATAGAATTGCTGGGTGCAGGTGCATGGTGGCAGGGAAGTGTGCCGTGCATGGGTGTATGGCTGTACCCATTGCACAGTACCTGGAATGGCAGGCTCCTCATTTGCAGATAATATGGCAAGTTTTTGTTTGTTTGTTTATTTGTTTGTTTTTTAATCAGAAAAAACAAAATTAGTTCAAATCTGTGTTCTTTATATATTTTTTTTAAAGTTATCAAGATTTATCATCCAAGTAATGTTGCTAATCTTAAGAGTCAAATAAATAAAACTAAAATAGTAAGAACTACGTATCATTGTGTTAATATATGCCAAGCACTGTGCTAAATGCATCACATTCATTAAGCCATTTATTGTTCATAAGGTTAGGGTTATTAATTGGCCCCTTCTTCAGATAAGAACTTGGAGGCTACACAGCCAAATAACATGCACAAGGTCATAACATTGTTAAATGGCAGAACTGTAACTTGACTTAAGATCCATCATATTTCAAAGCTCACACCCTTATCCACTATACTGTACCACTTCTCAGTGTTTTCATTAAGTAATGTAAGTAAAAACACTCGGAAAACTGATACTTTTTCTAGTACATTTAATAAAAAGACATATCTGGGCTACTTTCCACCATCAGTTTTCCATGTAACAATTTATGTGACAACACCGATATATATCTTCGAGACTGCCTTACAAATATGTCTTAAAAATAATTTCCCTAAACATATATTTTCTAGACATTTATAATGTATTAGAAAATTAAAATATTGATTTAATTTATGTACCTTGCTGATCATCTTGCTTCATGGAATTGCAATTTTAGAATGCATAGATTATTATTCCTCCAGAGAGGGAAATCTAATCAAGCAAAGACCTCAAGCCACACACAAAATTGTGTTTGGTTCCTTTTATAATTTAATTAATAAAAATAAGGTATATGTTCTGAAATTACTAAAGTCCTAAAAATATAATATTTTTAAAGTATTTTCTAATTGTCTCCTGTTTTTGAAGCATTTGCTATTACCAATCAGAATATCACAATGCACCATTCTGCTTTACTTAAATTGATGTAAAGTGTTTTTAAAACTGTTCTAGGAGGTGTGATTTGTTTACTGATGTAACCACTTTGAAGATTGTCACATAAAAGAATTAGAAGTAAAATATTTGGAATGTTAATGAAGTAACTATATAATCTAGTTATTTTTATTTTCTATATTAGAAGAACAGGAACTCTTTTTCAAAAGAAAACAAATCACTGTCCATTTCTAATTATGGTAAGCAAGGCAAAGGGTAATCACAGTAAACGTGATAAGTGACATGTTCTTTGACATGTTATCTGCTAGTTCCCTATCCTTAGAGCTTTCTCAGTGATATTCCCCCATTTCCTTGTGAAACTCCCCAACTGTACATTTACACTATTCTCCCTCCAACCACTGCTTTCTGTGTTCTTATTGTTGCCTAAGGGAGCTTGCTTAAGGTTGTACCAATCAATCTTATCTCTACTCAGCAGAAAAAGACAGCTCAACAAAGCACTGTTGCTGATTTGTACTTGTGATCTACAATTGGTTTGTTTTCTGATAAATGTGTTGTTTGTCGGGGCCATTGTCAGACATTTTGTATTTATAGCCTCTGGGGTGATCAATTCTAATACAGCGTTTTATGCTAAATTTTGAATCAAGATGACTTCTGACGTTTACTTAAACACAGAGCTCTCTACTATGGAAGCTCATTGCTATGCCTTTTGTAATAAAAGAAGGAGAAGAGTGACAGCTTTATATTTTACTACCATGACATAGGGCCACCATTTAAAGTAATGAGCCACTTCATACGTGTGCCACCTCTTCTATTTGTATTGGACCATAATCTAAATTATAAATGGTACCTTCTTTGAACATGAAAAGACTATAAAAGTGACTGTGCAACTTATTTTTTTTATGTGCATTAAGAATTTATACTTATTGATAAACTGGTATTTAAGCTCATAATTTGCAAAAATAACACAAAGTTAATGTAAATCATGTATTGCCATTCCTGTGAAATACACACAGTACCCATGTCACCCCACCACCCCCTGAGCTAATCTACTTCATATTGTAAAAGCAGTTTTTAGCAACTTCAAATTTCTCCTTATATGAGGTATAAAATAGATTAATAAAGACATCTGCCAAACTAGGATGGAGTGGCATATTTCAAAGCAAACGAAGCTTTTCTAAAAATTCTAAATTTATTTTCCCTTGCTGAATTTGATCAGTTTATTTAGTCTTGACTTCATTTCACTTCACTATAAGGATATGGAAAGATATTTGACTATAGCTAAGAATACATAGAAACCTGAAAGTATAAATAGAATGCACTAATGTTTCTATTGATCTGTTATAAAAATACTTTATGAATATATTACATATATCATATGTTTAAAAATGATTAAAGAAGACAATTCAGGTGGTAGCAAACAAACTTTATTTCACACTATATGAAGGACAGTCTCCTTTGGGAGAACTGCAAAATGGTGCGAAAGACAAGAAACTTTCATAGGATAAAGAATAAAGAACAAGGAAAAGACAAAGAGAAAATATCTGATTGGCTGGGCTCATATAGTCAACCTTGTTTGGAGTAAGAAGGCCCAGAATTGTCGTGCCCTTTGGAAATCATCTGAATATACTGCATCAAGCGGAGCATTTGTAGGAACACAAAAGTTATCTGAATTTTGGTTTGCTGACATGGCATTGCAGGCAGGAGCAGCTCCATCTTGGGCCTAGAAATTTGTTCCAACATATATATGTATGTGTATGTATACATATGTTTATGTATATGCATGTATACATATGTTTACATACACATACATATATAATAAATTAAGACAAAGGGATAAATGTTTACAAAACAATGCAGATTGAATATTCATGTCTGTATGATCACTGCACTAAGAATTGGACTTTAAGCCAGACTCTCCTAAAGAGGATACTCTAAATATATCCTTTAATTTTAAACACTGTTCTCTTAATTTTTTTAAATTTACTTTTATGACACACCATTTTTTTTCTTCAAGTTATTTTATAAACCTAAACAATCTAATCACATACTCGCTGTTGTCTCTAAAAATGCACATAGTTTGAATCTAACAAAAATTATTAAATTCAACTCTTAAACAGCTTAAACTAAATACCTATCTATTTGTGCATTTGGTACACACACAAAAAAACTGTTGAATGAATGTCAGCATTGTAGTCATTCACTTTATACGAAGTTTTATTCAACAGATTTCTATATTGCTTCACGCCATATATTTTCAAGTGCTAGAGTTTATAAAGGTAAATATTATCTCTTACCTTGAGGGAATTTAATTCCTTAGGTAGAGGAAAAAGTTTTCAATTGTGTATATAAAAACTGGCATCAACTTACTATAGGAAAATTCTATTCCTTGTGCTTTTTTGAGAACAGTATTGAATTAAGCAAACCTCTTTTCGGACCCAAGAAATAAGAAACCTAACAACTCTTTGAATACAATTAAAAGCATGAGAAAACATTTAACAATAAAAATAGTTGGGTTTGGACCAACTTTTGAGTAGAAGAGAAATTCTTCTTCTTTACCCACATTTCATAAAGATAAAAGATCTTAATTTCTCAAAATATTTTCTGATGGCAAAAAAAGGAAAAATAAAGGAGAAAGGATTTAATTTTTATATTTCAAAGAGAAAAAAATTATTCACCTGTATTAAAAGAATCACTTATACTTGTTCCATTCTGTCTCGTGGGCTGGCTCAGCAAACTGTCAGTTGAATTGAAAACTAAAGATGATTTTTTTTACAATTAGATTAGGTAATAAACTTGATTATGAAAGGTTTTTCTTTTTTTTTTTTTTTAATGAAAATAAAAAGTAAAGAAAAGTAAAGATGAAATTTACCTAGAGCAGTAGCGTTTACCTGCTCTGGTACATTCTAGAACATGCTAGGGAGCTTTTTAAAAATGCTGGTGCCTGGGCCCATCTTCAGACTGATTAAATCTTAAAAGCAAGTGGTAGCCACGAGTATTTTTAAAAAGCTTCCCAGGTAATTCTATTCAATTGACGACTCCTGTAATCCTCTCTTCAAAACTGACAGAACACCAAGGGTAACACAGCCATCTTTCACACTATCCAGAATATGAGCAGAAGGGCCAAATCTGAATGGATTTAGAAGCTTTGCAGATAGAGGGAAGGGAAGATATAGGAAATTATGATCATCTTAGGGGACCCTCAAACTTCATTTCATGTATTTACAATACCCTAAAAGAGCAAGTACTCTACTCTGAGCAGAAAAATTTGCAAACATACCTCAGCACAACCAGAAAAGACTGTGTGAATCCATCAGAGTGTCCAAAAAAAGTAGAAGGTATTGCAGCTGCCTAAGTCCCTGAGCATCTCAGAAATGGCCAGAATAATCTCCCTTCCAAAAACACAGAAACCCACAGGGGGGTGGGGGAGGAGGGGGAATCTGCGGGGAACAGAATCCAAATTAAACAGTCGGAAACTTTGGGTGTTCAGTTACTAGACATGAAAGTGGATCTCAGTTCTGAGGACATGTCTATAGAGAGGCCATATTTTTAATATTTTGTGGTAACAGTAGAGGAGAGAATCCTTAAGCAATGAAACTGAGGGCACTACCTTGGTCCAGCTCACCCCCCTGCACAGAAACCTACTACTCAGAATACAAGAAAACCCATCGTATTAAACATAAAAAGAAGAAAAGGATTGCTTTTCAAACCCATGAAATTATATGCTAAGAACAAAAGGAAAAAATCCCGATTAACGTACTAACAGGTAATGAAAGAACCACTGTAAAATATGGCTGCAGGAAGTAGAAGAAAACTGTAACCATATCTTAAATATGAGCTAAAGTCAGATAAGAAAGGGTTAGAAGTTATGAAATTAAAGCATAAATCAAAAATAGAAAAGATAAGGGAAAAAGGTGCCTATACATCAGGCAGTTGTGAAAAGAGAGTTTACAAAGCTCAGAAAATACTTAGGGAAGAAAAGAAAACTAAGTCATTTCTTAAATGTTTTTTAAGACTGAAAAATTTAAAAAGCCTGGCTGGAATTTCATGATGTGAATGGTTTCTCTTCTATTAAATATAGGTGCTCAGTGAATACCCTGGGTTAGCGTAGACATTAGGAATAGAACGTCTCAGTTTTCAACAGGTTTGTATAAAAATAAAATTTTAAAAATTGCTCTTTTGCCCACTTGGAATCCATGAAATACCCATACTATGTAGCACTGGACATATCTCAAGGCAGAAATAATGAAAGTAGACAATAACCATGATTACAATATTCTAATAGCGCCTTTACTGAGTTCTTATTACATAGTTGAGACAGGTACATAATGTATGCTTCACATACATCATCTCACTTATTCATCACAGTAACCCACACAGCTGATTATTTATACCCATTGTACAGAAGGAGAATCTCCATAAATAAAAATGAATTTTGCATGTATTGATCCTGTTTATTAGTTTCTATATTACTCTAAAATATCTGGATAGACTTTTGTGACATTTAACAGGGTACTATAAAACATGAGCTGTGTCATGCACACGAATTTTATTTCGGAAAATCTTTTAAAGCAGCTGACAATAAGGTAAAAACGCTAGATCTGAGTGTCTGCTGACAGGAAACGCAGTTTGTACTGAAGGAGTGACACAAAGAAAACAAATGCAATTTCAGATCTAAGCCCTAAATCAAAAGTCACAAGGACAGATACTCTGAGGCAATCACTTGCAATTGAGTTGCTTCTCAGGGGAGGTCCCCATGTCATATGCTCTGCGCTGAGTAGCCACAGAGATTGATCTGTCTAAAGATGGCCAATGATTTCTGATGGCAAGCCAGTTGGGCCAGCTAGCAAATAAATAACATGCAGGAAAAGTGATAACATGAATACAGCAGTTGGTAGTTGAGGTGTTCTCAACAGCTGCTACTCAAAATGTGGTCTGAGGGCTAGCCCTGCAGCATCACGCAGGTGCCTGTTAGAAATGCAGTTTCAGGCTCTTCCACAGATCCACCAAAGCTGACTGTGCATTTTAACAAGAATCCTCAGATGACTCAGCTATACACTAGGTAGGACAATTAAGTCCGCGAACTCATTCTAGAAAAAGTGTCACATACCTCATTGCTAAATATCACCATGGTCACCTTTAAAGTACTCCCCTTGGGAAGCTATGCACCGACGCCAGTGCCTAGTCCACCCTTCAAAGCAATGTTGGAACTCTTTTTTTCTGGAATGGCCATCAGAGCTGTCATCATGTTACCCTTGATGTCCTGAATGTCATCAAAATGTCTTCCTTTCACTATTTCCTTTATCTTCAGGTAAAGAAAGAAGTCATTGGGCGCCAGATCAGGTGAGTAGGGAGGGTGTTCCAATACAGTTATTTGTTTACTGGCTAAAAACTCCTTTACAGACACTGCCCTGTGAGCTGGTGCATTGTCGTGATGCAAGAGCCATAAATTGTTGGCAAAAAGTTCAGGTCATCTAACTTTTTCACGCAGCCTTTTCAGCACTTCCAAATAGTAAACTTGGTTAACTATTTGTCCAGTTTGTATAAATTCATAATGAACAATCCCTCTGATACCAAAAAATGTTAGCAACATCGTTGCAACATGTCCTCAAACTTTGTTATCACACCTCGTATGAAGGTTTGAGAAGCACTATTCTAAAGGATGTAGGTGATTATGTTTTGTTTTGTTTTGTTTTTTGTTTTGTTTTGTAACACAGTGGAAATTTCTGCAATAATCAAAAATAGCAAATTTTCATAATTTAGTCATTCATTCAATAATTATCCTTTTAAGTTCTTACTCTGTGCCACCAACTACATGAGGCGCTGACAATAAAATATTGAAAGAGATAAGGTTTTTGTACTTACAGAGTTGAAAGTCTAGGAGTAAATAACAAGATTAGTAAAAAAATTAAAAGAGTAATAAATGCTATGAAAGGAGAAATACAGGAATATATAAAAGGACCTAAGCTCAGTTTTGCTCACCCAAATTTAAGAAAATAATTGTAGCTTACTTAACGTTTCTTACAGATTTAGGGGGCCTTCTGTTTAAAACAAACTCACTTGACTTAGCTTGTATGTCAGTAGGTCGGTTCCACAGGTTTGACCTTCTGTCTCTTGCCATCACCAAGACAAATCCAGGCAAAACAGCGCAAGAGGTGGGCTAAGAACATTCCAGGCAACCACTGTGTGAGCTCACTATTGTACGAAGAATGACTACAAGAACAGTACAGGAACTAAAGGATTAGCCACTTCTGGTGATACAGAATGAAAAGAAAAATGACGTCGGACAGCTCTTACAAATAGGTAGCACGATAGCCTTCAGCAGCACTTTTATACTGCAATTTCCTTTGGCAGAAGTTTTGCTGGCTGCACTTTGAATGGCATCCCACATAATGTAATAGGCTGTGTGCTATATAGAAACTCTTTATAGATGCATGATTCTTGCAAGCCAAAGAAGTGGCATAGAATTGAAACAATCTAGGCTCACTTGGATTGTGTATGAGCGTTTAAAAATGACCTAAATGTTCTAGTAAGGAATCAATCAGTGAATGAGTGATTACATCAAATAACCATTTACATCAATCACTTCCTTCATACTGTTCAGCACAAGTAGAAGCACTTCAAAGACAGACAGATCTTAGTTTAAACCCCACTCTATTTTTGCCAGCTTTATGACTCCGAGAAAGTTACTTATCATCTCTATGCATCAGTTATTTATAACATCTATAAAATGTCAATAATCCCTGACTCCCAAGATAGTTGAAGAAATTAAGTATGAATAGAACACTTTTTAAGTGCCTGGTACAAAGTCACAAAATCAAGGTGGCTTTCCATCACATGTCACTTACATTCCTGAGTTTAGCATACCCAAGCTCCCTAATATAACTATCTGGCCTTCCAAAAAATGTTTCCAGCTTTGTAACAGTTAAGTTCAATTCAAGCTCCTATTATATGTCAAGCACTTTACTAAGTATAAGGAATACAGTGATCAATATGTAATACGACATGGTTCCTATTCTTGCACAGTTTGTAATTTTTGGTGATGCAAACACAAATGCAAACAGATAATGCCAATAAACTGTGGAAAGTACAATGATAAAAGGATAATCAAGTTTCAATGAAAGCACAGGGACATTAAACCTCACTGCAAAAGATTAAAGCAAGTGTTCTGCAGCAGTTGATGCCTGAGCCAAATTTCTAAGGATGAGAGAAAACTAAGTTAAAACAAGTTTGAGGAGGACTTCGTGTTAGACAAAAAACATCAGCAAAGATAGTGTAATGTGAAACAGCATAATGCATGCACCCAATTACTACAGTATTACTGGAGCATAAAGACAAAGAGATGGACAGGTGACAAGATTTTGATGACATGTTAAGAAGCATAGATACGATAGGAAACCACTGAATGATTTCTAAAATGGTAACAAAGCCAGATTTGTGATTTGCATCTTCCTAGCATCTTGGTAGAACAGCCATCCTCAATTCCAGTATCAAAACTCACAGATGTTTCTCCAATACGTGAAGGCATATTCAAAGTAATTCATTATTAATAAAGTAACAAAGTTTGTAAAACTTGTTCTTTAAAAATTATATTAGAGCAAATTAACAGTCCTCTCTATCAATAATTCACTTTTCTGGTATGCTCTGATGTGTTTTCTGATACGCTTTTCTAATTTCAAAGTCATTGCAATAATAAAAAAAGAACAAAAATTGTTATTCATCATTATTTTTCACTTACTTTTTTTCATTTTTTATTAGTTTCAATTTACAAAACAATGTAATAGATATTTACACCCCTCACAAAGTGATAATTCCCTTCCCTCAATCTACTACCCCTCTGACACTGTATCTAGCTGTTACAATTCCATTGACTCTATTCCCTATGCTGTACTCCACATCCTGTGACTATATATATATATATATATATATAAAATTATAGATGACATTCTTAGGTATCTATCCAGAGAAATCCAAAATGCTAATTCAAAAAAATATATGCACCCCTATGTTTATTGCAGTGCTATTCACAATAGCCAAGACATGCAAATGACCAAAATGCTTATTTGTAGACGACTGGATTAAGAAACTGCGGTACATTTATACAATGGAGCATTACTTAGCCATAAAAAAGAATGAAATCTTACCATTTGCAAGACATGGATGGACCTAGAGAACATTATGTTAAGTGAAATAAATCAGATGGAGAAAGACAAATACCATATGATCTCACTTACATGTGGAATCTTCACATACTTTTTAAACTGCTTTTCCAGTAGGGAAAGAGAAGGGTAGCTAAAATAAAATTTGCATAACTCTGGATAATTCCCTTAGAGTATGTCATAAAAACGATAATCTCTATTTCTCAAGCTAGTAATTGTTATGGAGAATAAATTGGCAGTCTAGAATTCATCAGTATCCATAACCTCCTCTAGAAAAGACATACCATCAATTTTGCTTATCTCCTTCCACATCACCCCACCCTGTTGTAGTATCTAAAGTCTTTCAAATTAGATAAAAGTCATGGATTCATAGAAAAGAAGTCACATTTGTGAAAAAGAGAGAAACATGCATTAATATTTTCCAAACTATGATTCCCATTGATGGTATGTCTTCTTCTAGAGGAGGTCATAGATACTTCTACATCTTTCAACTGGCTATAGTTCATATAACAGAAAGGAATGGATTTTTCTGTATTGCTATCTTATCTTGTCATAAACTTTTGAGATTCTGGAGGGTGGGTGTGGAGATCTACTCATCTTGCAGCACCCAAGACAAGCCTAGCAAGCAAGTTCCCTTGCTTACTACCAATGTAGTGTGGTCTGCCTCTTTCTTTGGTCTCTCCTTGCCCTCCATGCACAGTGGCCAGTTTCAGATTTCACCAGGGAACTGCCAAGGTTGAAAAGCAACATAGATAGAACTTATAGGTACGTGTTTAGAGGTAGAACTGAAATAGAAAACTAAAAAACAATTGTCTTCCACACTGAAAGCAGTTTCGGAAGAAACAGAAAACACTATGTCTCATGATTAGGGGCAGTGCCGGAAGAGAAACAAGCAAACAAAGTTCCTGGGACCTGCTTAAGGAAGAAAAAGAGATCACGGCAGTTGTTTGTGCTTGAGAAGGTACTCAGTGATTAGTAATAGGTGTGCATCTGACCATGAAATCAGGCCTCTTAGGAGTCTGCACCCAACCGAAGCATGGATATCTCGATTACGTCAGAAGAGTTCTTCACAAACGTCATTTCTTCACGGAGACTCTTTCCTATGGACTGTGATTTTAATGCCATTTGCTATTCTCCATTTATTCATTCACTCATTCAACAATGGTTAATTACTTATTATATACAAGCACTGTTGTAAACTCTGGGGACACAATGGTGAATAGTAATGACTAAATCATTGCCCTCCTAAAGCTTGTATCTACCTATGGGAACAGATGTACCATAGGTAGAAAAATAATTTTAGAATTTAATAAGTGATAAAAAGGAAATAATCTAAATAATAAATTTGTGGTAGTGTGGGTCTGAGGGGAGCTCATTTTAGGTATGGAGGTCTGGGAAAGCCTCTTGAAGAAGGTGATATTTAAACTGTTATCCAAAAGGTAAAGAACCAGATATACAAGAATGGAGGAAAGAATGTTCTATTCTTCTGCTCTAGATACAGAGCATGAGTAATATTAAGTGAAAAGCACCTCGAAAGGGCAAACTATGCTTAACACACACACACTATAATTTTCCAAAACCAGCTCTATGGTAATGACTGCTTTGATCTCTACAAAAAGAGCAAGTAAACCAAAAATAAGTCTAAGCGAAGAGAAAATGTGTGTATGGTATGTGTGTGTGTGGAGGGGGGGATCAAGGGGGGGGGGAAGGTAGGGGTCATGCTGTTATAATTGAATGTGACTGAAAATTAACAACCTGAGCAATAGAAAAGCAGTAAATTTGTTAATTCCAATATTTAATTCACTCTTGGCACAATCCCACCCTTTGTTAGAGGGAGACATCAACAGAACTATATCACTTAATAATGGTCCCCTGCATAGTCTTTGTATATGACTAGTCTTCAAAGGAAGTACTATTTATATCATTACCAGTACACTATGGTCAAGATGAAAAGTCTGGTGTCCCCAGAGCATCTGTCTAAGGCATCAATTCTTACAATACGCAATGAGAAGTCCTCAAAGTATTTTAATCAAGGAAGTGACATGATCTGATTTACATTTCTGAAAAATCACTGTACTAAGTGAATGAAAAACATAGGACAAGCCTGGAAGAATGTAGTCTAGTCTGGAGAATTTTCTAATAGTCTAGGCAATGAGTAGTGGTATCCTGGATTAGATGATGGAGGTGGAAGTGGAGAGTAATCTATATTTTAAGTAGAGATGATAGGACTGATTTTTTGGATATAGAAGACAAGAAAAAGGGGTAACCAAGCATGGGTACTAGGTTTTAAGATTATCCAACAGATTGAATGATTTCATCATTTACCAAGATGGAAAAGGCTGAGAGAGATATAATAAGAGGGCTGTGAAGACGGAATATCAGGAGTTCTTTTTTCAGATAAGCTACATACAACCTGTATATTAGCAGTGGTGTGCTGGCAAATGTTTAACAACATTCATTAAACTCTCCAGGGAAAAGAATACAAATATATAACAAACATAAGTTTATTATAAATTTTACTCACATAAAAAATAATAGCATATAATTTGCAAATAAAAAATGTGAAACACTCATTATAAAAAACATATAGCATTGTATATTAATTTAAAAAAAAAAAATCAGTTTCTCCAGGGCAGCCTCAGAGAAGAAAAATCATTTGGTATAAATGAAGTTTGGGATTTTGACAGGTGAGGAAATAGAGGAAGAAAGAGGCAAGAAGTTGAGATTGTTACAGAGGCCACTCAACTAAGTGTGAACTCTCTGATAGTTATGAAGAAAGCACAGATAAGAGGAGGATGAAAAGTAATGCATGCAGAGTTTTGATTCGATTAAAAGATTTTGAAATTGAGAGGTATTAGAGTAAGTGGATTGCAAAATCAGGAGCTTATGTAATTACCGATATGGAAAAGTTTAGGATATATATGACCATGGCAGAGGATGATGAAGGTGGAAAATAGATTTTTGGAAATGAGATTTACCATTTAGAAGGCCAGAATGTTGGATGAGTCATCCATGTGAATTTTAAATTTTGACCATGAATAAAGACTGTAATAGGAGTAGAGAGGAAGACAATAGTGAACTGGGAGCTAAATTTTTCAGTAAATGAGAAAGAGTGATCAGGAGGTTGGTAAGAGTTGTGGGTAGTGAGTGGTGTATACTGCGAAAGTGAAAATTTTTAAATGAGGAGGGAGGAACATTAGATGGATGTTCCAGTGATAAGCAAGGATGATATCTATCCCATCTCTTGGCCCTGGGAGTCACAGGACATGAGACATATAGACTTATGATGATCGACGATAGATAGATAGATAGATGATAGATAGATAGATAGATAGATAGATAGATAGATAGATAGATAGATAGATAGATGTGTTTCTACTGATGGCAACTTTGTATTATTAGTACAACAAGTTGAGAGATTTCTAATGATGGTGATATATAAATTTTGTGGGTTACAACTCATCATCGGATATGCTGAGAAAATTGATAGAGTGCTAAAAATATGTAAAAGCCCACAGAAAACCTTCAAAACTGTAAAATTGAGAAAAATGATGTTTGATTTTCAAAGCCTTCTATAAAAAGGTTATTTAAAACTGCTCTGACATGAAGAAGAATAGAAACTGAATTACAAGTGTCATATGTAGTTTATAAAATCAACCGGAGGCACTGTTATCATAAAAAGGTTAGGAACCAGTAGGATAAAATACCAAAGAGGGTGAAATAAGATTATAACCTGAAAGCATTTGAAAAGGTAAATGTTTATAGACACATACAAAGTCACAGTATTATTATGAAATGCAAATTGAATATGAAATAAAAGATTAGCCTTCTGGCAATTTCCTCTGTAGGTATATTGTTCATTTCTCACTTGTGTCTAAGCTCAAGTTGGAACACCAATCATTCAAGTATTAAGGGTCCCCAGCTCAGTGAGGGAGCACAAGTGTTTGAATAGGTTCTGACCTTAGGAGGTGAACAAATTCTGTATAAAAATTAGTAGAGGAAGAAACAGCATGCAGCCAACTATTAAACGGTGTGGTAAGATCACAAGCATAACAAGGATTCAGAAAAAGTAATAACCATTCGGAGTCAGAGCAAAAATTAGATTATCCTTGCACTAGAATTTGCCCCTCGATGCAATAATTTATTTCATTGACTGTCATTAGTTAAGAGTTCTTAACACAGGAAAAAGAAATTAAATAAAACTAGAAAAATACAAATTAAAGCACATCTTATCACCCTTCTCACCAAAAGGTCAGTCTGAAGAGTTGTTTGCTCATAAGAACCACACTAAATGATTTGTTAAAAAAAAAAAAAAAAAAGAAAAAAAAAAAACAGTCCAACATATCAAAACAAAATATCAATGATTTTTCACCTTTTCAACTCTCATGCCAAAAACCGAGAAACCCTCTACAATCAAGCACTTCATTCATTCAAAAAGGATTTATTGAGCACTTATTTCATATTCAGATGAGTATTAAGCGTTAACGGGCAATATTCATTCAATGTAAGATATAGCCTCTGTCTTTAAGGAATTTATGGTCAAACGAGGAAAACATGATTAAAACAAGTAGAATATTGCAAGACAATAAACAATTAAGTTTTCTTTTCTAATTATGTATTCAAAAAATTTGTACAGCAGCATTTAGTATTTTAAAAGCTAAAAAAGAGGAAGCCCGTGTAAAGCCTGAAGGATAACAGCAAGGCTTCAAGGAGGAAGTGGGAGATGGATTGACTTAATTCGAACAAGCAGCAAGGCTGAAAAGCATGATGCAAAGGAAGTGAACCATGTAAAGACAAACTTCTCAAACTGAAGATGTGTCCTGCATGAAATAATACTAGGGAATTCATCTGAGTCTTCAAAAGTCCACAAAATAAACATGATGAATATTTTAGAACTTGATTCACTGGCAAATGATTTGAAACGTTACTTTTCGGTGAACACAAACATATGATGGAATAGAACGCAAAATGTGTGGAAATTTTTTCAAATGACAGATGAAAGCTTGGTCTTTGAATCATCTCAGAATATGAAATAATTGCCTAGGAACTTAATAAGGGCAGGTTGTCAGAAAAGACTGCAAATTATTTCTCAGGAAAGATAGTCTAGCAGTGGTCAAACTAGATTTTTAAATAAAGGAAATACAGTGATAGACAAGGAAAGAAAAAAGAACTGAATAAGTAGGTCATTGAAGCCAAATATAGGTCTTTTACCTCCTGATACACTGCTATCTACTCCCTGAATTACATGAGATTTAATGTAACAGAAATATCAAAAATCTGTTTTTAAGTTCCCAAACAAAAATATATCAATCTGCCACAAATGTGTAGGATGGATTACAAGTGGGAATGGAGGTAGGGGTGTCTTGGGGATGCTAAGATGTAGAAGACTATTGCAGTCATCCAAACTTCCACTGGTGAAGACAGGGCTTGAAAGGATGCATGTGTGTTAACAAAAAACAAAAAACAAAAAAATAAGGTCTACAGAAAACAGGGGTAAGAGCACTCTGACATAAATATGAAGACTAATTATAATGTAAAATTTGAGTTATATGTAAATCTCGATCTATTTATTCATCAAAATGGCTTCACATAGCAGGAGATAATGCAGCCAGTTAAATGTTGTATTTATACTTTCTGTCTCACAAACCTCAAGGAAGAAATGTGTGAACCTAGACAGCTCTCTGTCCCCTTGAGCACTTGCCCTAGATTTCCTGTGGACACCTGTGTCCACACCTGAAAGCCAGAGGCAGGAGCAAGAAGCAGGCACTACTGGTGGGGGTTGGTTCTAGAAAAAGGATCACTCTCTACATGGTGATGCTTGGCTGGCAGCTTATTAGCGAGGGAGGGCATGATGGCAGGACTCACTGGTCAGCTCTGCTTGCTAAATTAATGTATTCCCTGGTGAAAAAGAGAAAGTAACAGTGGCTTAACAGTGAACACACATAGGCCTAGACTCGGAGACTATCAGACTGCATAATGCTATTAATTTTGAAAGTGGGAACTTCATCGACTACTGCTTACCACCTGTGGTTGATGTCAGTGCTTCAATAAAGGAGAAAAAGGGCAATCTGATGTTAGTGATCTTAGAGATGAGGGCTGCCTCTAACTGGGCCTCTTCAAGAGAGTGTTGATAATTTTACTATACACCTCTCTCATAGGGGTTTCTCATGTTCACCTATAATTTGTCATACCCTCACACTAGTGTGACTAATAATCTGCTTAAATTATCGTTGCCATGTTTTAAAGACAGGGAAACCAAAAGTGGCTTTTATAGAGCTGCTGAGATCACATGCTTGTTTTCTTTCTTTGCATTATTCTAATATAAAAGCAGTGGTGGAGAACAGGGAAGAGAGACTGAGAGCTATTTCTGCAACAATTTCCAAGAGACTGAGCCTTCAGCAGTGCAAAAGAACATTTTGTGCAAATTTTAAGATTCAGTACAGGATGATTCCTCTTTCATCTATGACTCTCTTAGATGTCACACTCATACTTTCTCCGAAATGACAAAGAGGGAATCATGACCTTCTCCCCTCCAGCCATAATGAAACCAAGATCACGGTATATAACAACATATACCAGAGAAAGAGTAAGACTTAATCTAACATTAAAGAATTCACCTTTCAGGGAAAGTAATGACTCATGTCACATGGAGTTCAGAGGGGCAGCAGGTCCCAGGTAAAACCGAATTCCAAACAACTTTTACAAATTATTTGATCATTGAAATAAAGTGAATAACTACCTTGATGCCTGAACAAACTATTCACTCTTATATCTCTGTCTTTGCTCAGGATGTTCCCTTTGCCTGAAAAAGAGAGGCCCACTTTACGTTCTTCTCCCTAATTCACCTACTCTCCATCAAAGAAAAAAAAAAAAAAAACTGGCATTCAGTATGAATTATAGAAATGTCAGCTACTAGTTTATAATTATTATCTTTCACGACTGTTTAAGAGATCAGAAATAATAGATATAAAACACATACCATAGTTTCTACGACAAAAGAAACACCCACTAAATGGTCATCATCATCATCATCATTACAAGCATATAATTAAGACAACTTTACACGTCTGTACCCAGCCAGACTGTTAGCTATTTGAGGGCAGGCATAATGTCTTCATTTATTCCTTTAATAAATACTTCTTAAACATCTGCAGTGTTCAAGGCAATGTGATTTGTATTGAGATACAATGAAGGACAAGCTAGTAGCAATCTCAGGATTTCCTAGACTGAACTACCTGCCCAAGTATTAGTACCACATCACATTCTATATTGTTTATCACTTAGCACTTGTTACACCATATTTAAAATATCCATTTAAATGTTTGTCTTGTGGAGTCAGAGAAGGCTTTCCTTGCCTTATTCATGATTGTACCAATTTCATAAATATTAATGAATTAATATTAAAATATGAATTGACCATCTTATGAAGCATTCTACTTTTATTTCTAGAAATCACAATTGTCTTTATAATTAAAAATTAATATTAAAATTCACTTGAAAAATCTCCCCTATAGTCTAGTTTATGAGTTCCCAAATTTTTGAACTAATAATGTATTGTGGCTCAATTAATTAATTTTCAATATTTCACATACATGATTGATTAAACACCGAAAATATATTTTTCTATCAATTTGTTTTCCAAAATACAGAAGGAGGATATAAAATTATATGAAGTTATTATTTCTAGGTTGAGATGTGAGAATTCCTTCAGTTCAAGATCTAAGTAAATTCTAAGATGATAATAAAGTAAAATGTAAAACTCCAAATAGTACTTAGCTGGGGGAGACTTCTCAGAGATCTTTAGATCAAAAATTTGCTGGAATATCACTCCAGGTTACTAACATCACTGATAACCCCTCATTTCTTTCACTCACACTGAACCTTGTGAAGCAGGTTTTCAACTTCGAGAAGAACTAATTGCTATACATTTATCTTAAGAAATTCTACTCACATTTTTTGGGAGGGTGGGGGAAATGAAACTGTAACCATATATTTAAATGTCTAAGTGTTATTGTCTATGTGTTACATTAAATGATGTAGAAGGCAAGTTACAATTTCACTCTAATTGCAATCACAGGAAATAAAAGGTGAACTTCTAATATTTTGATTTTATCCCCAACTTCTATTTAAGAGCCACTTTTCTAAACAGGATTTGAATGGCTTTCAGTGAAAGAAATGTATATCAGATTCTTAGGCTGCCAAAATAGATGCAGGCATTGAAGACATGTCTATATATCAGCAGAAATCCTGCACATATTAAAAGATAGGCAGAAATTAATAATCTTATAGTAATTAATTTCTACCTTTATTAACTGATAAAATGAATATCATATCTCAATATAATCATCTTCAACAATAGAATAAATTTTAAAGACTTTTAAGATATAAGTGTAACTTTAGCTTTTAAATCCTCTTAGAGTTTTGTAAAATTCAGCTCTATGCTCTGCTCACAACTTGCTCCACATTAAGACAAAACCCATTTTCTTTGATATCATCACATCATTTCCACTGACATACTAATGGATCCCTCTGTGTTACAAGTTTATGGCTATGTGATTCATTTCTATGATAATCTCAACTTTCATTAATATAACAGCTCCAATTGTAGTACATCAATTCCTGAGATATCCACATTCACATCCTAATGACTTTTTCAACCCTTAATGTGTTTTAAAAGAGAAGAGTCACTTTGTTCTGTGGAAAAGGGGGAAAAAAAAAAACCTATAGGAGACTTTGACTAACTACACAATGTCCTCTCCACAAAACTGTAAGAATGTAGTAATCCGACACTTTGCATTCACGCGCAACATCTCCTCAAAAAGATCTCAAAAAACATAATAGGAAAACTGAAACTACAAAGAATAAAAATAAATTTTCAAAGTGATTCAGTACATATTGCTACATATTGTAGGTTATAGTAATTGTACTCCCAGGGTGCTTAATCTGATATCTATGGGCGAGTATGTGGGTGGGCTTCAAAAAGTAGATAAAGCCTATGATGTCATAGAAAGAAATGTTATATGTGCATATATTTAAGGAGATAGTTCACAGCTTTCATCACATTCTGAAAGTGGTCTGGTCTACATGACCCAAAAAACAAAAAAGGTTAGCGACCTCATTCTAGACTATCCCTGTAACATGGACTGGAGGAAAACAGATTGGGAGTTTAGGCCATAAGAAGTGATTCATGTGTGAGTAGAATTCAGGAGAAAATGGAAATAGTACTTTTAACCCTAAACACCCATCTCATGAGCACCAAAATAAATTTGGAATTATAAAAAAAGAGAAGTGATACACAGTCATAGGTTTCACTTAAGAAGGCCAAAAAAAAAAAAGTGTCTTAAAATTAGAATACAACAATAGATGCTTATACTCTTTTCATAAGAAACACGCCTATTTGGATCAAAGACAGATAGTTTCATGAAAATACATTGAAGAGTCTGTAATCAAGGGTGAGAGGGAATGGAGGTAAAAATCTATGTAACTAGGTGGAGAAACTTTTTACCGTAAGAGCTGGCATGAGAATTCCTTTCTCTTGTGAGATCCATCCTTAAGAAAAGTAGCCTACCTAGAGCACAGTACACTTGAAGCACCAAACTTGTAGGAGAGAACTAAATTCATCCAAAGGAGACAAACAGACAATTGTCATTCGGAGAAAAAAGGAAGGAAGGAGGAGAAATAGAAAGAACTTAGAGACAGAAAGAAATTAGAAATATAGGGGAGTAAGGGTTAAGAAAACTCCACAGTGGAAGGACAACTGAAATAAATTAATAATGATTCCCAGAAGCAGATCTAAGTTTGGCAGGGATGAACTTACACAATTTTGAGGTCCTCGCTAAGAAAAAGGAACCTCAAACTTGAAATCTTCAAAATAGGAATGGATGTTTGGAAGAAACACATATAAGTCGAGGCCTATTTCATGGAAATCCATTGTTTCATTAGTTTCATGGAAATCCATAACTCAGCATGAAAGTTGTCTTCTCTTCAGCATGAAAACATTGTCTCAAATATATTCAGTAAATCTCTTCAACTCAAAATGTTTTGAATGAATTCTACTTTTGTGGGGAATCTAAAAAGGAGCTGAATTGCTCACCGGTAGAAGAGGGACGGGGCAAGGTGATTCGGAGAGTAAAAATCTGCTGGAAATTCACAGAAATTTTGAAGACGCCATGAAACTTGGAGAGCCGTGTCAAGTTAATTTTACTTAGCTCCTGAATGGCAGGGAGGCATCCATATAACATCTTGCTTACAAAACGTAAGCTAAGACTACAGGTCGTCTAGCCTAATGTGCAAAAAAAGGGGATATGTTACCACACAGATCAGAACTTACACAAAGGCAAGGTATGGGAGTGGAAATCAACTTTACTCATTCTTCTATGTGCAGATCATTATTTAAAATTCATGACTCCTGTACTAACCATTTTGTATTCTGAAAGTAACCCATAGGCAGGCATTGAGGCATCACATTAGACAGGAGATGCAACGTTTCTGATTTTCAAGAAAGGCAGTATACCATGACAGTTAAAGATGCTTGGGAGTAACTGCAGCCCCTGTCAATTGGCTAGTTTTAGGCAAGTTACTTAATGCTCTGTGATTCCATTTCCTCATACATAAAAGAAGGATAATAGAGAACCTACCTCATTAAGCTATTATGAAGATAAATGAAATAATCCATTTCGGACTTGATACTGAGTATGAAAGCTAATAGTTGATTAGTTAATGTTAGCTGTTACTATTACCCACACTACAAATACTTCTATTACTGTTACAAACCAGTGAATCACAGAGGGACCCTAATCCCAGGGAATGTCGTGGGATCTCCTAGAAGAAGGAGCGCATTTTCTCCTCAGAGCGACTGAAGTGACAACACAGGGAAAGATGGAAGGCATAACATATCTAGAACTCAGCCTCAATTTCAAGGTTCAGGAATAGTTATTGTGCTAGTTGACTGACATAATACTTATTAATCTATTAAAGTCATTGCTGCGAAAAGTTTTCAGAAATGTGCCACCCTAAGCCTTGACCTCTTTACTTTTCAATGCCTGGATGAAGCCAGAAAAAAAAAAAAAGTGATTCTATTTTAGAGTAATGTAAAGCCCCTAGAATATGAGCTTTTTGATAGCAAGCATCTCACCTCATTGTTTACCACGTTTGCCTGGTACAGATGCTCAGTTAATATTGTGAATGAATTGGAATCCAAAATTATTTCAATCTGGATATATGCAATAAATCTTTGTGAAAAATAATAGAGATAAATATAAGATTTTGACATTTAATTTGAAGGTAATATCTTGAAGAGGAAAAGCAACTGAGCTGCGGCAGCATATGTCAAAAAGAAAGAAGATTTTTATTCAAGACTAAACACCATTTTAGTCAATGTTACAACATAATCATTGAAATGCTTCTCTGATCCTGGGCCCTATTAAAATCAGGCAGTAACGAGAGAGAAAGAAGACTGAACTACTTGCTCCACTCATCGCTGGTTCCAGTCTCTGTACAAATTGCTCTTACTTCTCAGGATCATGTTTGAACAGGGAGAGAAGACACATCAAAGTTACCATCAAGCCAAAAGGTAAAAAGATCTGTAAAACAAGTCAGGTAAGAAATAAGGGAATTATGAACTACGTCCTGGAAAAGACTATAAACTGGCATGTTAGTTTTATTATAAACCTTTGAAGGGCTAGACACCTGAATTGCCCCAGGCTTACTGAAACAGGATCGATGGATAGAATCTATAAGAAATCATATTTGGAATCAATAAAAGAAAGAACACATATTTCTAACCAGGTAATAGTTCAAATCATAATAGTTTTGAGGGATTATGAGTTCTCACCACTGAATTTTTCAGTACTTAACAGAATTCATTCACTCATTCATTTAACAAGTAACTATTTAGTGCTTCCTGCATGCTCTATATGGCCTGTTCATGTTTAATTCTCCAGCGTTATCTCTTATCATTCATTCTTCCTATTAGTAAATTCTGGTCTTTCCTTAGTCACCTTAAAGGTCTATTCTCTTTCTTGTCCCAGATTTCCTGCCTAAAATACTCTTTTTTGTTTTAAATTTATTGGGGCGACATTGGTTAATAAAATTATGTATTTCAAGTGTACAATTCTAAAATAATCGTTTATATATTACATTGTGTGTTCACCAGCCAAAGTCAAATCTCCTTCCATTACTATATATTTGACTCCCTTTACCCTCTTCTACCTCCCTCCTCTCCTCTTATCCTCTGGTAACCACTAAATGGTTTTCTCTTCATCTTTCCCAATTCCTATTCATCTTTTAGGTCTAACCTTAAATATTATTTCCTCAGAGACTTTCGCCAATTTCAAAACCTAAATAAAATATCTCTCTTTTTTTCCTTCCCTTCCTCCTTCCCTCCCTCCCTCCTCTCTCCAACTTTACTGAAGTATAATTTACAAACAATAAAATTCACAAACTATCAGTCTACAAATCAGTGAGCTTTAGTAAATAGAAATACTTTTACAAACACTCCAATTCAGCTTTAAAACATTTTCATTACCCCAAAAAAATTCTTGTACGCTCATTTGTAGGCAATCTCCATTCCCAGCCCAGACAAACATTGATCTGTTTTCTGTCTCTAAAGTTTTGTTTTCTCTAGAAACTTCATATTTATTGTACCATTTAACATGTATTCTTTCACTTAGGATGTTTTTGAGGTTCAAAAGTGTTTTTACATGCATCGATATTTTCTTTCTTTAAATTGCTAACTAATATTCCATTGTAAGGATATGCCTCATTTTGTTTATCTACTCATCAGTTGGATATGGATATTTGGATTGTTTTCAGTTTGGAGCTATTATGATTTTTGCGTCTTTTGGAGCAAAAATTAATATAAGACCCAGTCTTATATTATATTATATTATACCAGGTATTATATTATACCCGATACATCATATTATATTATATTATATTATATTATATTATATTATATTATATTATATATAAGCCCCGGTCTTATTTCACTATAATAATTTTACTATAATATTTTACTTATTACTATTTCTTATACTAATTTTTGCTCCAAAAGACACATTAGAGCTGATGGTCTGGCTAGGTCTTATTTTCGGGGAAACATGGTATCAACAGCCACACAGAAGACTTTGTGTGTGTATTCGTTTTCATTTCTATTAGGTAGATATTTAGAAGTAGAATTCCTAGGACACATGCCAAGTATACACTTAATATTTTTAGAACAGGTTTTCAAAGCAGTTTTTCAAAGAACTGCTTTTCAAAGTAGTTCTTTTACATTATGGCCCCAGGAACAATGTATCAGAGCTCAGGTTTCTCCATATTCCTGACAATACTTGAAACCTGTCTTTTTAACTTTAGCCATTCTACAGGATGTGGTGTGGTATCTCATTTTGGCTTTGATTTGCATTTCTCTAATGACTAATAATGTTGACTATATTTTTAGGTGCTTATTTGCTACCCATATTTTGAAATGCCTATTCAAATCCTGTGTCCATTGTTTACTTGGGTTGTTTCTTATTGGATTGTAAGAGTTGTTAATATATTCTGGGTATAATTCCTTTATCAAATATATGATTCACTTGTATTTTCTCAAAATTCTCTGGTTTGTCTTTTCTCTTTTCTTACTAGTGCCTTTGAGGTGTAAAATTTTAATTTTTCATTTAGATGAAATCCAAGTAATTTTTTTTCTTTTATAAATTATGCTTTTGATCTCATGTCTAAGATCACCTTGCATAACTAAAGATCATAAAGATTTTCTCCCATGTTTTATATTATGATCCATTCTGAGTTTATTTTTGTTACTGGTAAGGTAAGAATCTAAATTCCCTTTTTTTCTTTTTTCTTTTCTTTTTTTTTTTTTGCATAGGGTGTCCAATTGTTCCAGTACCATTTGTGGAAGTAACCATCATTTCCCTTGCACTTTTGCCAAAATCAATTAGCCATAATAATGATGAGTATGTCAAAATTATGGACATCTACATATTCCTTGTTGTAAATAACAATTACTAATAAATGCAAGTTGTTTACCAGCAGAAGCATAAAAATGCATATGCATTCAATTTGTTCAATAAACAAATAATTGGTGTGTATTTACAATGTAGGCAATCTTAAAAATACAAAGGTAGTTTGTAGTGATCATTTCTTAATGTATATAACTATTGAATCACTATAATGTACACACGAAACTAATAGGATATTATATGCCAATTATAATTCAATTAGAAATACAGAGGTAAATCAGACATAGAACAAGCTATCAGAAAGTTTACCATTTAGACTAGGAAGTGACAAGGGTTTCAAGAGGGTAAACATAAAGTAAATATTTAGGCAGGAAGAGAGTACCTCTAAGGATATCTGTATAGGCTTCATGGAGACAGTGGCATTAGAGACAGAATTTAACAGATAGGTAGGTTCTGATTGTATAGAAATACACTGGAGGACATTTCAAAATGAGGATAAAGCCTGGACATAGGCAAGGAGGCAGGAGAGTAGGGAAAGCAGGACAGATACAGGAAACATAGGGAGATATAGAAAACATCCAAAATAGACAAGAATGGTAATATGGGAAACTAAATTTGAAAAGGTTAGTGGTAGACTAAACAATTATATTTTATTTTCTAAGCAATAGAAATTACTTAAGGTTTATGATCAGAAGAACGTCATGATTGATGCTCATAGCTATGCCAGTACCAATAAAATGAAACTGCTAAAAAACATGTACCTTGTCTATATATACATCTTTATCCAATCATCTATCGAAGGACACTTTGGTTGTTTCCATGTCTTGGCCACCGTAGATGATGTATTACAGAATTGTACACATGAAACCTATGTAACTTTACTAAAAATTGTCACCCCAATAAACTTTAATTAAAAAAGAAAAGAAAATGTACCATAATTTCTAAAATAATTTAATTTTACTTAGGAGAGTCTATAATTCGGTTCCTGCTCTAATAGTTTCTGTGTTTATTCTTATCATGAAACCAATTAAATTAGAATAAATTAAATCTCTAAACTTGAGCATTCTTTTTTCTTGAAGCTCATCATCCACTCATTCAATAAATATTTTTAGGTACCTTCTATGTGCTCAGCTGTGGAGATGTATTAGTTTAAAAATAAAAGAAAGAAAAGCCTGTTCTCAGCCTTCATGTAGTACATTTCCATATACACACAAAATACACTCACATAGACATCACACATGTAAACTGACATACATTACCTAAATTATTGTGATTGCTAAGGAACAATAACACCTTGTATTTAAATAGACCTTAATATTTTTAAATTTTATTTCACATGTCCATTAACTTGTTTAATTCTCAGAAAAGCCATTTTAGGATAACATTACAATCCCCTATTTACACATGAGAATATTAAAGAACACAGAATTAACTCATTCAAGGTCACAATGTTGGAATATTAAAAAGTCAGTACTCTAACGCAGATCTCCTGATTCTAAACCCAGTAATTTTGCTATAGTGCTTAAAAGTTTTAAATTACAGATTTTTTTTCTAAATTAGCATGGAGAAATTTCAGTGTCTGGTTTAATCCATGGTATGATACACAACACTGCTAAAAACATTCTGCTCATTGGGGTATGTTTCTTAGCCATTTTATTCTCTCTACCCAAACACCCCTGATCAACCCTCTCCCTCCTACACATACACACACACACACACACACACACACACACACACACACACACACTACAAGAGGATGCTTAATAAATGTGACTCTGGTCTAATTCTGATTACTTAATCTTAGGTTATATATACAGTAATTCATACTCTGAGCAAGGAGGAGACATGATCTCTTAAAAGATCAGTTATTTGTCAGAAAGTTTGGAAAGCTCAGCCCAAAGCCTCTCAGGGTAGAAAGATAAAAAAAAAAAAAGAAGAAAAAAAAAAGATAGAAGAATGACATGAAAGCTGAGAAAACCTGGAGAGGTTTGTAAATAGGTCAAAGATTTTTAATTGCTTCCAAACTGGTGAATTTGGCCCAGAAACATACCCTGAATTTAGGATGACTGGCCTCAAAGGAGATTCATTCTAGAATCACATAAGAGCTAAGATGTTGAAGTTTACTGCTTTCTTAAAATAAACACCTGAAACCTATGTAACTGTACTAACACTTGTCACCCCAATAAACTTTAATAAAAATAAATTTATGAAAAATAAACGACTGTTTTTTAAAGCCACAATTTTGCTGTTGTTATGACATTGTGATTCAAAGTTCGTCTTAGAGAATTAGATATATATTTTAGGTAAGCCACTTATATTTTGCTAGAAATTTCTAGTAATACCAATGGGATTACATGAGAAATTTATTTTGATACAAAGTTAACTTTTTCAAAAAGGATGCATTAAGAATCCTGCCAAGATCCCCAATAAACTTTAATTAAAAAAGAAAAGAAAATGTACCATAATTTCTAAAATAATTTAATTTTACTTAGGAGAGTCTATAATTCGGTTCCTGCTCTAATAGTTTCTGTGTTTATTCTTATCATGAAACCAATTAAATTAGAATAAATTAAATCTCTAAACTTGAGCATTCTTTTTTCTTGAAGCTCATCATCCACTCATTCAATAAATATTTTTAGGTACCTTCTATGTGCTCAGCTGTGGAGATGTATTAGTTTAAAAATAAAAGAAAGAAAAGCCTGTTCTCAGCCTTCATGTAGTACATTTCCATATACACACAAAATACACTCACATAGACATCACACATGTAAACTGACATACATTACCTAAATTATTGTGATTGCTAAGGAACAATAACACCTTGTATTTAAATAGACCTTAATATTTTTAAATTTTATTTCACATGTCCATTAACTTGTTTAATTCTCAGAAAAGCCATTTTAGGATAACATTACAATCCCCTATTTACACATGAGAATATTAAAGAACACAGAATTAACTCATTCAAGGTCACAATGTTGGAATATTAAAAAGTCAGTACTCTAACGCAGATCTCCTGATTCTAAACCCAGTAATTTTGCTATAGTGCTTAAAAGTTTTAAATTACAGATTTTTTTTCTAAATTAGCATGGAGAAATTTCAGTGTCTGGTTTAATCCATGGTATGATACACAACACTGCTAAAAACATTCTGCTCATTGGGGTATGTTTCTTAGCCATTTTATTCTCTCTACCCAAACACCCCTGATCAACCCTCTCCCTCCTACACATACACACACACACACACACACACACACACACACACACACACACACTACAAGAGGATGCTTAATAAATGTGACTCTGGTCTAATTCTGATTACTTAATCTTAGGTTATATATACAGTAATTCATACTCTGAGCAAGGAGGAGACATGATCTCTTAAAAGATCAGTTATTTGTCAGAAAGTTTGGAAAGCTCAGCCCAAAGCCTCTCAGGGTAGAAAGATAAAAAAAAAAAAAGAAGAAAAAAAAAAGATAGAAGAATGACATGAAAGCTGAGAAAACCTGGAGAGGTTTGTAAATAGGTCAAAGATTTTTAATTGCTTCCAAACTGGTGAATTTGGCCCAGAAACATACCCTGAATTTAGGATGACTGGCCTCAAAGGAGATTCATTCTAGAATCACATAAGAGCTAAGATGTTGAAGTTTACTGCTTTCTTAAAATAAACACCTGAAACCTATGTAACTGTACTAACACTTGTCACCCCAATAAACTTTAATAAAAATAAATTTATGAAAAATAAACGACTGTTTTTTAAAGCCACAATTTTGCTGTTGTTATGACATTGTGATTCAAAGTTCGTCTTAGAGAATTAGATATATATTTTAGGTAAGCCACTTATATTTTGCTAGAAATTTCTAGTAATACCAATGGGATTACATGAGAAATTTATTTTGATACAAAGTTAACTTTTTCAAAAAGGATGCATTAAGAATCCTGCCAAGATCCCCAATAAACTTTAATTAAAAAAAAAAAGAATACTGCCAAAATCAAAAATCTACATGTAAATCTCATATACCAGATGTCTTCATTTTTGATTCATAGTATTTTAGGGTTTAGTAGGAACAAGAGCTACATAACAATCTACTCGTAGATCAAATGGGGAAGGAAAAAATTACAGGCTACACTTCATATAAGACAAGGAAACATAACCCTAAGCAATTTTAAGTGAAGATAGTCATAGAATATCTATGACACAGTAAGAGGCTTAAGAGGAATACAGATTCCTGACAAAGATTATTTAAACATTTTTGCATTTAACACTTTTGCATCTAATAATGATGCATTTTTATAATCAAACATATAACTATCATAATAATAATAATAATAGCCTTAAAATAGAAATTAGTTTAATCTCTGGGAGACATTAGCATATACTTTTTTAACTTTTTATTTTTAAATAATTACATATTCATAGGAAATGGGGGAAAAAATGTTCAGAGAGATCCTATGTACCCTTTTTATCCAGCTTCCTTCAATTTTAACATCTTGTAGAACTATAGTAAAATATCACAACCAGGAAATTGACTGTGATCCAGTCCACAGATTTTATTTAAATGTCACCAGTTTTACACACAAGCATGCATATTTTTCATGCATGTTTGTGTGTGAGTGTGTGTGTGTCCATGCAATATTTATACATGCATAGATGCATGGAACATCCACCACCATCAAGATACAGAAAAGTTCCATCACCACGAGGCTCACTTATGACACTCTTTGCAAACCACACACACTCCCCCATTCCTAACCCCCTATGGGCAACCATCTGTTTTCCATCTCTGAATTTTCTTATTTTAAGAATGTTCTAGAAATGGAATTATTACAGTATGTAATCTTTTATGACATTTCTCAGCATAATCAGAGAATTTTGATTCACCCAGGCATTAATAGTGTGTTCCTTTTAATTGCTGAGTAGTATTCAATGATGTGAATGGAGCACACTTTGCTTCCCATAGACAGATATTTGGCTATCACAAATACAACTTCTAAAATATCCAAGTTCAGGTTTTGTTTTAATGTAAGTTTTTATTTCTCTAGGATAAATGTCCAGGAGTGCAATTGTTAGGTCATATAGCAATAGTATGTTTATTTTTATAAGATATTGCCAAAAAGTTACCCACAGTGGCTATCCCATTTTACATTCCCACCAGCAAATTGTGAGTGATCCAGTTTCTCTACATCCTTATCAGCATTTGGAGCTATCACCATTTGTATTTTAACCATTCTGATAGGGGTCTTGTGATAGATCATTATGGCTTTAATTTTCATTTCTCTAATGTTCAATGATGTTCAATATTCTTTGCACGTGATAATTTCTCATCTGTAATTCGTCAGTGAAACATCTGTCACCCTTTTTTTGATTGAACTGTTTGTATTTTTTTATTGTTGAGTTTTCATAGTTATTTGTGTGTACCAGTTACAAGTTCTTTCTCAGCTATGTGCTTAGCCAATATTTTCTCAAGTGCATAAATTTTATAAAAATGAAAATGAGGAAACTATTAAACATGATACTTAATTATCTCTTCCAGGAAACATCAGATCTAGTCGGTACTCATGAATTATGGTGAGAAATACAGAGAATCAATGGGAATCTCATAGAATCTCAGGGTTAGAAGCAATGCTAAAGAAGAACATTTTAAGGGTGGGAAACGCCTGCTACATTTTATCATCATTCTCAAGTTCAAACTCTTGTGACCCAGTAACTAAAAGTATCAAGCACCTGTGAAAATTTGTTTCTCCATCCCATTTCTGTGGCTGATATAACCTCAGGAGGTGATTTTTTTTCACTAAAATGTGTTTACTAAATATAATGACTACATTACTTCTGGATTCACAGAATATCCCAAGTCCAGGGAGTGAAATATTTCCAAACATTTTCCTATGACACAATGCAGATATTACTGGTTCGGATGTATTCTGATTATATTTGCTATAATCACTAAAAATATCCAACCTGAAATTTTTCATCAACTAAAATTGTATTTCAAGATGGCACACAGACTGATTCATTAATTGAATGCAAGTTCTATCTGAAAATCCTGTAATACTTAAAATATAATTCAAAATTAATCCCTCCCTACAAATGTTATTGTAAAACAAAATTGACTTTAAAAAGGACTCGAAACCAAACATAAAATGCCTGGTGGTCCAATTGAAAGAGTGCTTTCACTTTACTTTGATAGAGAATTCAAGCTTAAGCAGATTATTAGACATACTACTTAATGCCTACCATTCTGTCATTGTTCTTGACATTCAAATTCATATCGCTTCACATAAATGGTAGATTAAAGTAAAATTACATATGGCATAGAAGTGCAGTGTATATAGAAACAAAATTAATATTTTGCTTATAACACCACTCAATTGAGAAATAGCATGAAGTAGAGTTGTTTTATATTTATATCCTTAGATTTTATTTATATGAGTAATGCTAAATAGCAGATTCAACATATGAATGCCAGTGGAAGATTTTAGAATGTGTGTATGTGCACATAAAATTTATTAGGATGGAAACTGTAGTACGTTTGCAAATAATTGACATTGAATGTCTGAACACTGAGACATGTTAACACAAATGTGAATCAAAACAAAACAGCAAGAGTCCAAGGTGAATTCAAAATACATAGAAAACAACTGAAGTTTTTGAAAATTCAATGATTCTTAGAACTGGGAAAAGACAGCTGTGCTACCTGGTAACTGAAAAGCAGGGGCTTTTCTAAAGTTAAGAAAAAAATAATGGCAGGGTGCCATCTAGAGGCAATGAGGTCATTTTTAACAGTACGATATGTTTTAAAGAACCATTCCCTGACTGCAGATTCACATGCATGGAAAACCTGCAGTGCAATTTAAAAGTTTTTTGGGTTTTTTTTTTCTTCTGGAAGAGATAACAGAACCAATCCTTGGTTAGTTGCCAGGAAATGAACCATATTAGAACACGTGGAAAGGAAGTTGTTGCAGGCCGAAAGACAAATTATATGGTATGGTTTTCTGTGTCAAGCAAAATTCAGGAAAAATAAAAACATGCAGAATCAGACATTCATGTGGAATTGAGTTTGCAGATGTACTTGATCTTGTTAAAAGTGAACAAGAATGGAGATAAAGTTTCAGCCTGGAAAAGAGCCTATGATAGACAAGCATTAATCTATATTTTCACTGAAAATGGAAAGGAGATTTGACTTTGGATGGTGAAAATGGAAAGGAGATTTGCCAATGGTTTGGCAGTTTCTTATAAAAACAAACATGTCATTACCATAAAACCCAGCATTGCACTCTTGGGTATTTATTGAAAAAACAAATAATTGTTTTCATGCAAAAACTCATAAGTGTTCACAGCAGTTTAAAAACTGGAAACTACCCAAATCTCTGTTCATGAGTGACTAGTTAAACAAACCATGATGTGTACATCCATACGATGAAATATTACTCAGCAATAAAAAAAATGGACTATTGATACATGCAAATTGACTAGATCGCAAAGGGATTATCTGAGGGACAAAACTCAATCCCACAGGTTATACACTATTTGATTCCATTTATATAACATACTTGAAATAACAAAGTCACAGAGTTAGAGAAAATGTTAGTGGTTATCAGGGATTAGGGAGTGGGGTGGGCGAGTGGGGAAGGGTGAGGAGGAAGGTCAGTACAGTAATAAACAGACAAGGAAGGAATTATTTTCTGTCTTGATTATAGTGTTAGTTATAAGAATCTACTAATGTGATAAAATTACATAAAAGTAAAAGATACACACACACACACCCTCAAATGAATACATATAAAACTGGTGAAAGCTGAGAAATTTCTGTGGATAGTACCATTGTCAATTTCCTTGCCTGGTTTCCTCTGGACTTTGTCCCAACACTTTTTCTCTTTGCTGATTTTGCTTTGTAGCCTCTTGCTGTATTAAATCTTACCATGATGATGACTATATGCTGACTCCTTCTAGTGAATCACTGACCCTTCAGTGGTTTTGGGGACCTCTGACCATTTGGACAATTAAAAAAGAAAAAAAAAAACCCTGGATAATTTGTCTAATCATAGTTGGGAGCTAGATTTATTCTCTTAAGAAGCCAGATTTTTTTTCTTTTTTTTTTTTTAATGCTAAAACATTCCATATAAAATAACATTTTGGACAATATATTAACATCCATGAGCTTTTTATAAAAATGTGGCCCTATTACAGATAAGCAGTTTGGGGAGGATGCCTCAATGGCACAAATCCATATAAAGAAAGGGAAACACTCTGCCCTTTGATCTATTGTTCAGTCCAACAGAGCAAGCACTTTTCCAGTTTCCAATTTACTAACCTGAGGTGACACCACTGGAAAATTTCACATCAACATTAAAAATGTGTTTGTGTAAATCTTACCAAGATTGGGTAGGGATTAAATGAAAGTCTCTGTATGATTCTCAAAATCACTGTGCCAACTTTTAACTTCATACACAGGGATGCTACTTTACTATTTAAGCATTTGAACAAACACGATCTCTCATACATATCAAACATTTCTTTCAAACAAAGTACCTTTCTTTGACCATCTCTCCTCTGACCTCCTGGCAGCATGCACTTTCCAGTCAGAAACGTTTTCTGAAAAAGAAGAGCAAAATACCTTTCAAAATATATAAGATTACAAAAACATGATTTCTTTCTTTATGATTAGTCAATTAAAATATGTGGGGGGTAAAAAGGGAAAAAAATACACAAATCCTGATGACCTGATATACAGAGTAATGTAAAGACAAACTGACCCATAAATTTACCTCATGTCTGTCTCAAAATTTTAGGGAAATAAATATATTCAAGAATAATTCCAAAACTGTGTTGGAAAAAAAAGGGAGGGTGTTATCAGCAAATGAAAATAAACAGTGGATTAACCTACATCCCAACACAAGGACAGGTAGGAGCTTATGGAGATACTTCTGACCATTCTGGAAAACACCTGGGTGAGCGGCGCATGCAGTCCCGGAGCCGGCTGCCCTCCACGCCTGCGGCCCCATGGTAGGTAAACTTAGAAGGCGGAATTCCCCAATCAGGTTTAACAGCAAGGAAACTAGCATTTTGTTCACTATTTAACTCTTTTATATGTTTTCTCCATTAGTTCAGACCCTATAAGAGGAAATCGATGTGGTTGCGGTCACACGGACGTTCCCCACGTTTTACACACAGCGCCGAGCACACAGTGTGACGCTCAAAAGAGACGTTTAGTAAATGCTAAATAATTGACAAAACGTCAACCCTTCAAAAATGATCACAATTTAAATTTCATATGATTGACTTCTCAATATGCATAGTGTCGTGCGGGAGACCCTGCTCGCTGCGCCATTTGTCGTGCGCGGAGGCCTTCTCGCTGCGCCATCTTTCAGGCAGGGCGGCCTGCGGGGTCTCTGCTCCCGCTCCCCACACAAGAACGCAGGATATGGTGAGGCCAAAAAGGAACACCCACGGAGCCATAGGTAGGGGAGTCATACCACTATGGTCTCACTGGAGGCTGGGCCCACCGGACGCGTGACCTGCCCTCCGCCTTTCCGCCAACCGACCGACGACTCTCCTCCACTCTCTCGACTCTGTTCCTCTTTCTCGGCCCTCCTCTTCCGCTCTCCTCGGCTCTCCTCTTCCGCTCTCCTCGGCTCTCCTCTTCCGCTCTCCTCGGCTCTCCTCTTCCGCTCTCCTCGGCCCTCCGTAGTGTGCAGCAGTTATACCAGCGGCCAATTGGCTAACCGGCCACAGCCGATGGCCAATCAGCCACAGCCGACGGCCATTCACCACCCGAGCCAGTACCCCTTCACGTGAGGCCGAGAGCCTGTAAACTACTCTCTGGGGCTCTATCCCCACACATAGGTAGCCAAACTATGGCTTATAAAAGATGTTTCTACATTATTTTAAACACATTATTAGGTTACATGCAAAACAAACAAATAAAAGTCACTCTAAAAAGGAAAGCAATTTTGTTATTTACAAGGTATGGTGAATATCAATGATACAATTACAATTGTATTTTCCAGATAATTCTGATGAAAATAGGTTTACATGTTATAAAATTTCAAAGAGCCATAAACTCTTAGCAAAGGAAAAAATATTCCTTGCTTTTTTCCTTTTTTCTTTCTTCCCTTCCTTCCTTCTTCCCTTTCTCCCTCTCTTTCTCCTTTCTTTTTCCTTCTCTCTCTCTGTCTCTCTTTCTCTCTCTCTCTCTCCCTCCCTCCCTACCTCCCTCCCTCTCTCTCTTTCTGTAAGTCATCCAACAAATATTTTAGCGTCTTCTATGTCAGGCCCTGTTCTCAAAACTGGAAAACGTCATGGAAAAAGACAGATAATATCCCTGCTCCGGGGGAGCTTGCATTCTTGAGAAAAGTTTTTAATTCAAATTAGGTCTGGCCTTGAGTGACCAAAAAAAAAAAAAAAATCAAAAAAAAAAAAACCTGGTAAAATGTGTTTGCCGTCCAAGACCATTGCAGTGGCTCCATGATTATCGGGCAGGTTTATCAAGTATGGTACAGGTTTTGATTGCACAGTTCTAAAGACACTGTAGATTTTTATTAACAATGACAAAAATGGAACCAAACTTCCTAAATGAGGAACACCTTTTTTTCTATTTCACACAAACCACCATCAAGGATAGTGAAGAAACCTCAAAACCCTCATCTTGAAGCTCCCACTTTATGGTACTTCCAGTAGTCCAGTTCCACAGTTCAGCCCACAGAGGAGAGTAGGACATCCTTCCTCCTTTTACGGGCACGTTTTACAGGTTACACATTGTACTTGTGCTCATATGTCATTATCAGAACTCAGAAACATAACTACATCTAACTGCAAAAGAGACTGAAAAGGTGCTTTGTTTGGGTTCCATATATCCATAAAGATCAGGAGGTTTTCTGGTTCCTGTCAAAATGTGAAATAGAATAGCTGCTACTCTCTCCCCCAAAATAAACCATGCAGAAACTATACACACTCAAATACTTAGACATGGTAGATAATCAAGTTGGTAAACTGCATTTGATACTGCATACTTGCTGGGATCCCTATTTCTCTGTGTTGTCTATAGGATTTTTCACAGTACTATGCAAAAAATAAGCACTCCAAAAATATTTGATGAAAGACTTACCAAACCCACTAACTACTATACAATACTAGAAAGAAAGAGAAAAGTCACTGTGCCTGATAATTCTCTATATTATCAGATTGACATCAACACCTTTCAAACTTATCTTCTGAACCAACTCATCTCCATTCCTTTATCTTTCCTTATTGATTTGGGTACAGAAACCTCCATTATCTTCTAAGCATTACTATAGACTATTCCCACTTTGACTAAATAAACAAATTTGATAAACCCAACAGGCAATTACTCCACAACACAGATTAGCAGATTCCATCAACTGTCTCCAAAAGATTGAATATTCTGTAGGCATTTTTCAGCAATGCACATCTGTGGGTGGATGTTATTTATCACCGTTTTAAAGAGCATATACTCGTACATGCAATGAAGATTTTTGCTAAATTCTTCCCTACATTTTATTTGCTTTCATTTTTATTAATGTCCTAAAACAAAGTGTCCTTTTCTGATCAGAGCTTTTAGTGCTTTGCCTGAGTTCCCCATAACAAGTGGGTAGGCACGTTTGAAAATCCCTGAGAAACCTACAGTTTACAAATTTCTATTTCCATGTATTCTTTCACTGCACTTGACAGTAGAAATTCATATTTCTGAAAATGCTTCTCTTTGCACTTCCCTAATAGCTAATTTAGCAAAACCTAACTCTGTGAAGGGAATTAAGGGATCAGGAAAGCTACTTAGCCCCTTGAGTTTGCTTGCAGTACTCAACCACAAGAGCTACATTTTCTTGAAAAAAAAAAAAGAAAAAAGAAAAAGACTATTCTGCAAGGTGACAAGCCCAGGAGTCCTTAATATTTTTTGTTTAAAATTAGTAGACTTTAAAGAGAGTTTTTGGTGATGATAAAACACACCTTTTAATTTGAAAAGTCCTTTTAGCCTGCATCCTTACATTCATTATTCATTCATTCAATGTCGTATTCATTCATTCAATGTTGTAGTCTCTGCTGTGTGTCAGGCATTATTCTAGGTCCTTGGGGTAGTGATGAAAAAGAGGCCCTTGCCATCATAGAAGTAAAATGAAATTTCCAATCATTCTTAGCCTAGTCTTTATATATGGAATACTACTTTAGTTTAAGAAAGGATACATGCTTAAGTGTGTAAACTTTGTTGGCTGATATAGAGTTCCTGACATTTTTGTCAAAGATTTTTTTTCTTTTCTCTGGGTCACTTAGGGCTTTAGCTAAAATAATCTATATAAAGCCAAAAATAAGAAATTTCCAATAGAGGAGTAAACAGTATCTTAATTAATCACTACTTTTCCCACATTTGTAGGAAAAAACACCGAAATAGTGAAAATGAGTTCTCAAGCATCAGGCACATACATGCGCGTGCACACGTGCACACACCTATACACACCCAACATATTCTCATATCTTTAGTTTCCCATTTTATTAGGTATTTAGCCATGCAATGTTAAATGCATAGTTTGAATCATAACTACACAGTTTGAACTAACTGTGTTCATGTAAAACATTATATCATACTATGATAGGTAAAACTGCTAAAGGAAATGTTGTCAAACCTCATGGGTGTAGGTGTTGAAATACAGATAAGAAAAGTAATATTGAATAAAGAGAATCAACATTTTAGTTCATTAAGTGAAATTATCCAAACACAAACAAAAAACGCAGCCAAGGAAACATATTAAAACTATAAATACTTAAAGGGTTACTTGCAACATTTATTCTTGTGTCCCTTGCATTTAAAAGAAGAACATAACTGCTGTTATATACTCTCATTTGCAAAGTAGCCTTTTGAACTGTAGTTATTTACTTTTCTTATTAAGCAAAAGAAACATTCGTTTATATATTTGAACATTTCTTTTAAAATTTCATTACAAAGAGTTGAAATAGACACTTGACTTCACCAAATAATTTTATCCCGTTTTCCAAATTGTAAAGTGTCACACTGTTCAACCCCATAGGCGTCAAATGATATTGATTTAGGCTGATTGTTTTCAAATCTGCTTTCATTGCTTTCTGCTCACCTATTGTGTCAGAAACTCATTCTAAGTGGTCACTTTTAAGCAGTGTTTTTTCTTCTCATCTAGTCTTCATGAGAACAATTGGATGTGTCTAGACACTGGACAAAGACATACAAAACAATAGTATGTAATAAAGAAATGTGTTTATAATAGACAATCTGAAGCCAGACTGCTTGGATTGAATCCCCAACTCTCACATTTCAAAGCCCATTTCTTGAGCCATCCATACTCCTGTTTCCTTATCTGCAAAAATAGGAATAATAAAAGTATATACAAGGTGTGATCAAACAATATGGTGAATGTTTAAATTTTAAAAAATTATTACAGTAAAAAACACATTGCCATTAATCCCCCTCACTTCAAACACACTTATCCCATCATTCTTGCCACTTTCTGAAGCAATTCTGGAAGTCCTCTTTTGTGAGTGTCTTCAGTGGTGTTGTCGTTGCTGCCTCCATGTCCTGAATCATTTTGACTTTGGTAAAGAGCCAGAAGTCTCACAGTGTCGGATCTAGTGAATAACATAGATGAGGACATACTATAATGTTTTTATTTGATAGAAATTACCATAACCCAAAGTGATGTGTGATACAGAGCATTGTCGTGATGGAGGATGATTTATGGCACCCCTTAAAACACACCTCTCAACAGTAGCTCACACCCAACTGACTGCACCAAATAAGTTGAAACTTGTCACACACTGTGACTAAGATTTGATGTGCTGCTTCCTGTACTGAAGAGCCCTACCTTCCCATTCATTGGATGGCACTGGGCAGCAGCATTTTCTGTATTTTTTTATTACAACAGGAAGGCTCTGTGTCACACATCGCTTCTGGTACGGCAATTTCTGTCAAATGAAAACATTACGGTGTGTCCTCATCCACTTTATTCACTGGATCTGGCACCATGCGACTTCTGGCTCTTGCCCAAAGTCAAAATGACCATAAAAGGTAAATGTTTTGAATCAATTCAGGACATAGAGGCAGCCACAACAGCACAACTAAAGATACTCACAAAAGAGGACTTCCAGAACTGCTTCAGAAAGTGGCAAAGACGATGGTATAAGTGTGTTTGAAGCGAGGGGGAGTATTTTGAGGGGGATTAATGGCAATGCGTCTTTTAAGTCTTTTTCTTATTTAAACATTATATTACCATATATTTTGATCACTCCTCTACTTCATAGTGGTATTATGATAATTGAGTTAATATTTTTAAAGCACTTAGAATATTGCTGGCATTAAAAAAGTGCTAATGTTTGCTGATACATTAAATTGAATTAATAAATAGATTAATAATGTGTAGCATTACCTTCATTTGCCTTACTTCTACTTTAAAAACACACATGTACAAAGAAAGTCAGAGAAGTGTTTTACCAAAAATAAAATAGTACTTCACTAACAATCTACATTACTTAAATACCAGTTAAGTAGTAAGCAGTGTTTCTCAAAGTGTGTACCACAGATTAACAGTGATCACCAGAATTTTACAAAGTGGTACACAGACTAGAAGAAAATGTTATATTGATATTCTGTTGATGATTTTTACTGACATTTATTTAACAAATTTAAAGTGAACAAACCATTACATGTTTTATTATGTTCTTAAAATATGCTTTATTTATACATTTTTTACTAAGAATGCATCGGTCAGTTTATTTTTTTCAGCGAACATTGAGTCTACATAGTGGTGTTTGTCTTGATTAATACATTGTCATATTACTTGCGTACTACTGAATGTGTTTTCAAATATGCATTTTGTGTTGTTATTATTGGGTTGCAACAGGTACTTTGTCTGCAAAAAATATATCAGTGACTCAAAAGCACTTTACTGAAGCATAAAAGGAGCTATAAAAGTGACCCCATAAATACTGTAATATAGAATAATGACATAAATGTAAACAGCATTCCAGTGGAGAGATACAAAGGGAATCAAAATGGACCAGCACAAGTGCATCTGTGTGACGAATTCTCATAAGCAATGGAGAAAAACTGGGTCCTTTCATCCAGGATGAGGGCAAAGCAATGTTTTCCATTACAAAGTTGATTATTTGCTTGCTGATGATAGAAGAGTATGACCCAATTATAAAGGCAACATTCAAAGTTGAACGTCTTAGACAAAACCAGGCACGAATCATGCAATTGCTGAGAAACTATAAAAGCAGCCACAAAATTAATGGCAAAGATTAAAGTCAGAAAGAAAATAAAGCAAGTTATTGGCAAGATTCTTTCCTTGAATGACAGTATTGAATGGCACGTGATGACAAGAGCATATAATTTGAAAACACAAGTACATACGTGCCAAAAAGATTCCACTTTAGAAGTAAAGTAGAAAAAGCCACCCATGGGCAAAACCTGAACCATCTTTTTACCTATGCAGCAGGAATTTATGAGAAAACTTGCTAGCTTTTTTTTTTCTGTTGCTGAAAACTCATGACACACTAGAAGAGATTTTTCACTTTAGTTAATGATTTCTTTGTGCACCAAAATGTAGACTAGAAAAAGATAAAATATGTTGCAATCAGGACTAACGGAGCAGCAGCTATGAATACAGCAACAAAGAGTATAGCTACTAAAATTTAAAAGTTTGCTTCTTAATGCCAATTACCACACTCCATTAATCATAGAGAACAGTTGGCATTGCCCTCTAATCTTGATTCAACATACAAGGAAATTGTGAAAAATGTGAATGTAATTATATTGTGCCCCAGAGCATAAGTATTTTGAGGCTGCCCAATAAAAAATAAAAAATAGGCAGCCATATGAGATCCTGCTTTTTCCTGCTAGAGTATGCTGGCTATTAAGAGAAAAAAATGTGCATACGGGTTTGGGAATGAGGGAATAAAACTGTTTTTCAGCACCCTGTTAATGCCAGGGTATACATATCAGTGATGAATTCCCTTGAATGGCCTAAAAGTTGTCACTTCAGAGTAGAAACAATTAATAATTTTGAGGCTAGAATATGCTAAGAAGACTGGACAATAAAGAAAAATAATTACTTACTCATTAGAGAAAGTAACCAATGGCATGTATTTAAATAACTTCAAATGCTTCACAGAACACGAAGAAATGCTCTCCAGAACCAAATCCATTACAGTTTGAGTTATGAAGCACTTGACTATACCTTCTACATTAAAAAACAGTCAGAGCTCCAGGTGTGATGTGATATACTCATCGTAGTGCCATTTAGCATAGAACTGGAAGTATCCTTCCAGCGTATCTAAAACAATTTGACCCAGCCAATTTCTGCCATAAGTGGTGTCCTTCTAAATTAGTTTTTCTAATTTTGTAGCAATAACTACATGTGGCAGATTGATTTGTTGGACACAATATTTCACCCCTTTCTGCATACAACTCCCTTGTCATGGCCTCATTGTTGGGAAAAGAAGGTAGATAATGTATTCTCAGCACTTGACTTTGGGCTTGACCTTGAGACTTCTTTTAGTCAATGAGCTATGAGCAAATATGACACAGTGAGAGCGTGATAGGTGCTAATCCAGGCTGGGCATTCTTTTTCACATCTCTGCCATCGTGACAATTAACCTGCTGATCCAAGAAGGATGAGGGACACATGAAACAGAGCAACCCCACCTGACTCGGGGAGAAAAGTGCCAGAAACAGATCCAGAGGCACAAACCAGTGAACCAAACAAGGGTCATTTTGGTATATCACTGTGATTTTTCTGATTGCTATGCACCATTATTGTGGAAATAGTTCACTAACAAAAATGTGCAAATGGGAACATCTTTCAACTTTGACTATGGCCTATCAAGCAGAAATGGATATTTTGGTTGAAAGATTAAAAACAATATAATCCTTCTAAATGATTAAAAAAACAATTATTATCAATAATATTTTTAATTTTACTTGAAATTATAATAAAATTTCTAATTTACCTTATTCCATATATGTGCTAAAAATCTATTAAGTAGTATTTAAAAGAATAAAAAAACTGAATTAGAAATGTTTTGTCATGTATAACTTTAAAAAATATAAAAGTCAGGTACCTTGAACTGCTAAATTAGCAAAAAAATCTTTTCATACACACACACACACACACACACACACACAGTATTATCTTAAATTGTTAGGAGAAAAAAAATTTTCTCTTGTGCGTATATTATCCCAATTTAATGCATATGTTCATCTTATTCATGTGTACATAAACTATTTTTACATAAAATGTGTCCTGAACAATTCAGAATTCCTCCTTGAAAATTATACAAGCAATCAGATTTCATTCCTTTAACTGCCACTAGGGCAATGCTTTTCTTCTCTTTTCCAATATCTGCTCTAGAGCAAAGAATATAATTGAATTTATTCTCTCTACCAAATAAGCCAAATTGGCTTTGATGGTTCAGATACTTTATTGAAGACACTTGATGTGACCATATGGGATAGCAACAATAACTAGAGTGATCGCAGACATTTCAGATACTTTAGATTTTGCTGTATTTTCACATTATCCCTGATGTAGTTGGAACCATGGCTCATTTTCAGGAAGACAGATTGTTTTATAAAATTTCTGTAAAATTCAGAGACCATAAAATTATTCTTCAGATTTTGTTGTTTTCTTATATTTATTATGAGTTATTGTTGGTGAGGAAAGGGGATGGAGCAAGAATTAATGTTTAAAATCTTCAAAACCTCTAATACATGAAAATTTCAAAATATATTTTATAGCTAAAATAAAAGTTAACATTTTAAATGGTAAAAAATCTAATATTTGTTCTGGGAAAAAAAAGAATCAACACGAAGTCTGACTTCTCTCAATTAGACATACCCTTCATTAAAAGTTGATAACACATTCCCAGAATTAATTTAACTATATCCATGACCCTGACTTACCTAGCCCTCAGTTTTATTGCTGCTGCGGTTGGAGGTCATTGTGGTGGTGTTTTCAATGAATATAAGAGGGCAAATGCTCAGAACAATTCATTTAATTTTTTTTTTACCATAATACACATTATCAAGTTCAGAAGACATTTAAAACAAATTGACTCATTATTCTTTGTTCTATATGCACATCTAATATATGTAACATAAAAAATGTGTTTTACTGAATATATATTTATTTATATATATATATACACACACACACACACACACACACACATTCCTACTGGATATAGGCTATATGATATATTTATTTGGTATAAGACTGGTAGGCTAGTGAGTACATTTATCAAGAGATTTTTTTTGTAATCATATGCACAAGACACTTTCCTAAGCACTTTACACTCCTAAAATCTATGAGCTAGTTAATTATCTCCATCATTACACAGATAAGGGAACTGACACTCTAACAGGTAAATGTGCCCAAATTCAGATAGCTCATAGATACAAACTCAGACAGCATGACTTAAGAGATTATGCCCTTCTGCATTGTGCTATACGATCTCAAAAATGTTAATGATAACTATGTGATATGTTAGGCACAGTGCTGAGTGTAGTACATGCATTAATCTTCATAGTAGGTACAATTACTACCTTATTTTACAGCTGAGAGAACCACGGTACAGAGAGTCTAAATAACTTGCCCAAACTCACACAACTAGAAAGATGATGGTTGGGGTATTAATTTGTGTTTTATCTTGCGTTTTCGCTTTTATTTCCCTCTCACCTTTTTCCCTGAGAAAGCCATCTATCCTTCTGTGCCCTTCCCTGTTGGCTATGTTACAGGTCGAAAAGTAGAATAAGCCTGATGAGGGCAAAGGAGACTTTTTAGTTTTGAGGCTCTTTTTGTTTTGTTTTCAAAAGTAACCCCAAGGAAGTCATTATGCTAAGTAATTCCCTGAGGTATGGAAAAAGACAAGAAGAAATGAGTGCAAGGGAGCTTTCCACAACTGGGGAAATGACAGAGGACCATGGTTTCCCTGAGAAGAGAAAAACGTCATTTCATTCCCAGTAGGAGTCCCCAGGTAGTTGCAAGTACTCAGAGGGAAAAGGATTAGTTGTATGATCTACTGAGGGACCACTGAAGGCCGGACTGAGGCTCCAGGACGCTCAGGCCTGGCAGACGGACCCACCCATTCCCAACACGTCCGAGGCTCGTGCTTTCAAGGAAGCTGGGAGTTTGGACAATAAGTAGTAACGCGTACAGTCTAAAGCATAGAGGGCCCACCCCCACTGTAATACGCTTACGTAAGAACTCTAGTAACATGATTAGGGTGGGGAGAAAGAAAAACCTGGTAACTGAGTTTGCATTTCTTGCTACTTGAAATGAAATTTCGTTTTAGAAAAAGAACAGAATGTAATGTGACTGGCACAGCTGAGCTTCTGGAGACTGCTGCCCTGTCGCACTTAAACTTTATCCATTTGATAAACTGCAATAAGTGTTCCAGTACATGGGTCCAAGGAGGGTGTGTTTTCTTAACTAGAATTATTCACACCCATTCTAATTTCTGAAAGCATTTCAAAAAAATCTATATAAATCAACCTCAAAAAATCTAAATAACTCAGCTTTTTAATGCAGGAACCCAATGATTTCTAATTTTCCAAAATGTTCATTATTTATTCACCCTAATACCATATCAAGAGAAAGACTTTGCCTTGTGGTCAGTCTTTTCAGGAAACCATTTTGTCAAAATACAAATTCCTGCTTTTGAAGCGAAGTCATAAACAACCGTACAAGGAAGTCTGGATTTTAGTCTGAAGGGGTAAAAGCATAACAAAGTTTTTATTTCAACTAACTGTAGAAATGGTGAAAATGTCTATTTCCGCTCTGTCACCTATAGGAATAAGCTCCTACAAAACTGAAAACATACTCTTTTATAATTTTGCCCCCGACATACTTGAAATTGATCTACCTATAATTATTTTCTCTTTTTTTCCCTAAGCAAAACACTTTCATGTTTTTTATAAATGCCAAAATAGGAGGGAAAAAAACACTTGGATATCATTGCCACTTGCTAGAGTTATTTAACATTATGTAACACAGTTTTTGATATGACAGACAGATTACGCACACTACTAAAGCATAATATATAATAGGGATAAATGCTCCTTTCTGTTCTTGTTGAAGATTTTTCTCCATGACAAGACATAGTTGTCAAAGCTTCATCAGAACTCTTTTTTTTTTTTCTTTTTTTTTTTTGGCAGGGAAAACAATTACAATCTGAGGTTTTCTGATTTCTTTCCAAATATAGCTCCCTTTTCCACAAAGGTAGCTGACTGCCTGAGGAATTCTAACCAAACTGAAAACCAAGAAGGCACCTCTTGTTTCTAGAGAAGGTATGTCAAGTTGTCAAATTTTCCAGATAAAAGCTCACAGTCAGTTATTCAAGGAAATGCTTGGGAACTCATACCTTTTTTTAAAAGGCTGAAGAGACACCTTTGTTGCTAGTATACTCATAGATCCATGAACAAATGTTTTATTATTTGTTCCTAAGCAAAAATACGCATTTCTAAGCCAAGATGACAAACATCAATTGAGGGATGAATTATAAAATATTTCTGGTAAATTTTTGTCGCAAATCCACAAAGACTGAAAGTGATGCCTGTGTGTGTCAAGTTTCTCCAAATGTATTTATTTTGATAATCTATCTCTATTACGCTTTGAAGTTCTTACATGACAAATTTATTTTTAAGATAAAGGTTTAATTACTATTTAGGTGATGGCTTCCTCCGTTCTTCTAAGCCAGAATTACGAATGCCTAGTGGGAAGGTAGTTCCACGTTCTTAAGTTTTAGTTTTTCTGTTTGGTTTTTGTGTGTGTGTCCCTGTAGTAACATAGTGCAATGATTCATGCACACGGTTAGGGAGCCGTGGCTGGAATAGTGGCCGCAATTAAAGACCTCTCTAGACGGAGGCCTGTTTATCACTGCTGTCAATCACAGCAAGGTCAGGTGAGAAAGATGGGATTCTGGAAGTTAGATATGTTGTTTGCTTGATTGATTTTGGTTTAGTTTTAGTTTTAAGTTTCTTTGTCTAGTGAGGGTGAGATGGAATAAAAGAGAAGTTTAGAAACTCTACTACAGTTTTGTCTCTATTATAAGCAGGCAATAGAAGTTATGCTGCACTCAGATGTTATAATAATCTGAGCTACTTCAATATCCTAATGAAACTGATGTTAGCTAATTCAATTTCTATGGCACCCATCCTGAGAATTTTCATTCTATTCCAAAGCAAACCTATTAGAAGACAGAATATGAAAAGACTGGCCTTTGATAGTCTAGGGAATTCCAACATTTAAAGGACAAATATATCTCATAATTTTAACTTACATCTTTTTTTTTCTGATTCTCAAATTGGACTTGAGTCGGCTTATGAGATAGAATATATTTATTACAAGCTGTTAAAAAGTATACATATAAAACTTCGAGCCATTAAAGATAGGTAGAAATAAACATGTAACCATGAAATCTAAAGCAGTAACCATGACCTACCATTACATCTAGGTCTGAAGTTTCCCTGAACAAAGCAAAAATAGTAAGGTGTTTTATTTATTATTTGATAAACAAAAGAATTGTAGTCCATTAATAAAGAGTAATTTTCTTTACATCAAGTCCTGCAATTGATTTCAGAGAATTCCCACTTTTTAGGATTCCAGGAATGGCATCATATATTAGTGACCCTTACCATGGAATCAATAGGCAATTGATTTATTAAAAAGGTGAGTCTCTTATATCATTTGAACATATCAAATATTTGCATTGAAAAAGACAGAGATATCAAAAGTGAATTTATTATCTTGTTAGAACCTCATATTACAGATGCTTATATTCACGTACTCCAAGGGGTGGAATGCACCTACCGTGTTACCCCAAAAATAAGACCTAGCTGGACAATCAGCTCTAATGGGTCTTTTGGATCAAAAATTTATATAAGACCCAGTCTTATTTTACTGTAACATAAGACCGGGTCTAATATAACATAATGTAATGTAATATAACATAATACCAGGTGTTATATTAATTTTTGCTCCAAAAGACATATTAGAGCTGATTGTCCGGCTAGGTCTTATTTTCAGGGAAACATGGTATTCCAGAAGCAAAGTAAAAGCTATGCCTAAGACTATCACATTTCTGTCATGCTTTTTATCCATAAAGAGTAAAAACTCTTAAACCACTTCATTGCCATCATGAAAATAAAAATCATTTATAGCATTGGATTGAACAGTGATTTGGGAGATAATGAATCATTGAACTCTTAGTCTGTTCCAGTATATTATGAAGGCCAAAATTATCACGGCAAATAATAAATACCTCACCTTACAAGAAGGGTAAAGTGGGGAGACATGGCAATGAAATAATAGTTGTTTACCAAATGAGAACTTCTCAGCTACCAAAGGCATGAGTCAGAAATGGGTAAAAGAAAAAGTTTCACAAATATTTTCAAGAAGATGGTTTAATATTTAGACTCTTCACAAATTTCTTGACTGACTCTTACGTAAGGAGGTTTCAATACCCTTAATTATTTCACCAATAGACAGCCCTCGTGCCTTTTGCTTACATCTTACGAAGTGAAAGGTGAAAAGGGTATAAGCTGTTGACTCCTACCTCCTCATTCACTGTCTATAAGACTCTGGAAAACTTAGTTTACCTCTTGGTTTCCTCATCCATAAAATGAGAATGATAACTAGTCCCAAAAAAGTGCTGTAAATATTAAAGAAGGTAATAGATAGAAATAACAGAGCACACATTAGGTATTCCGCACGTTTTAGTTTTCTTGCCCTTTATTCCCCTGGATGGCTATAATAATGCCTGGAAAATTAACATTGAACATCAATAGTCTAAACTATCTTTCATGACAGATCACAAGTTATTCTGTGGCCTTCTCACTGAATATAAAAAATTTTTTAAATACCTCTTGTTCTTACTTGAAAAATCCAGTGGGTAAAGGAAGGATACCTTAGTAGATGAAACCAGGTAACTGATTAACAATTTGAAAAAGAAAATAAATGGGTACTTCATTACATATCACACACCAAAATAATTTTTATGTGTGAACTACCCATATAGAAAATATTTATTAATGAAAAAATAATATTAAAAAACTTCTACAAATTAATGAAATAGAAGACATTCTAATTGATAAATCTTACTATATAAAATTGCAAACATTTCTGGGTGAAAAAATGACAAAAAATTAAGATTAAGTAAATTAAAGAAAATAAGCTATCCTTAGTAAATATCCTCAATATCTATCCTTAATATAAAAGGCACTCACATACCAATGATTTTTAAAAAATAAATAAATTAAAACCCACGTAAAATAACATGAAAGATATAAACTGATGAAAAAGACTAAGGAGGGTTCCTAACCAGCATCTTATTCCCTCTCCTTTTTCCCCATATTACAGTGTATTCCCCTTACCTCTTCGCAAATTTGTGTTCTAGGGAAAGCTGGCTCTATTCTCAAATTGAGGATGGGTTCTGACTAGTCTGAGCACACCAAAGACTGGTCCTTGCTCTTGTTGCCTGCTTTTGTTCCAGGAGTGGTTGTGTAGCCATAATTGATCCAATATGGAGGAAAGAACCATGGTTACAGTGGAAACTCTCTCAATCTATCTTGCTGGATGTGAACAAGAAAGTGTATAGCTCTGATAAAGAATAGGGACAATCTCAAGATAAAGCCGACACTAAAATGGGAAGACACAAAGAAATAAGTTCTGTTCTTACTGATATTAAGTAAATAATCAGGCTGCTATGTACTTCATTATACCTGTTGACCTTTTCTAATGTGAGGCAACATAAGTAGAGACAAATATGAAATGAAAACTAAAATGATACATTATATATATTAACCACAATTATAATTAACATGTCAATGATTTGGGAATAGGGTAAAAATTGCTCATAAGAAAATTCATAGATTTACATACTTTTGTATTAAATCAAGGTTAAAAAAATGCAATAAACATTCAAGTTGAGAAACTAGAAGAATTAATTTTAAAACAAAGGCAGAACCAATATTATTGTAGAATAACTCAACTATCAAAATTGACTCCAGATATAGTTAAAAACCCAAGTAAACCCGTAATATTAAGAAATATAGAGAGATCAAAAATGGAGAAGCAGATAAACACTGTGCCTGCTTCCTTCCATGAACATATTAAAATTACAAGTGAATTACAGAACAATCAATCTAGAGAACCATCTGAAGTCTAACTGAACAGAAGTTGTATAACTAAGGATATAAAGAAGAAGCCACGTCAAGAATGGTAGGAGGGACAGAGATGTGAAACAGGCTGGCCCCAAACCTCCATGTGGCACTTCAGAAACAGAAGTACTATCTTAGCATGGAAGTCCCCCCAGAAAGAGCAAGGGAACCCAGACCCACACTGAGCTCCCCAGCCCAGAGTACTGGTGCCAGGAAGAGGAGCCCCAAAAACATCTGGCTGTGAAAAACAGCGGGGATTCCAACTATATGGAACAAAAAGCTGCAAGAAAGCCAGACGTGTTCTTAAAGGGCCCGCACAGACTCACTCACTCGCAGGCGCTACCCTGGACTCCAGCAGAAGGACAGTTACTCTGGGGTTGTCGGCATATGGTGTCAAACTGAGGTGTGTGACTTCTGTGAGAGGGCTGGAGGAGAGTCGCCATGCTCCCTCTGTGGGGTTTTTCTCCCATGCACCCAGCAGGTGGGCTCCATCTTTCCTGTGTCGAGCCCTCTCCCACTCAGCCAAATCTGAATCTGACTGGTCCGGTAAGCTACGCTGCTACCCCTGGCAGTTTCCCTGAACCCACCCTACACAATTCCCACAATACTAGAGGCATTTTCTCAGTGAGTGAACCAGCCCTGCCCTCATTGCACTCTTTCTTGGAAAACTATTGGCATTTGTGGGACCCAGGCAGGTGGCAACTGGCCTCCGTGTGCTCTGAGACTTTTGCTGAGTAGCTCCAAGCTCAGCACTGGCACCAAGCCAAAATCTACACTAACCTGGTGAAGACAACTCTTCCCACTCTAGTGACTCCCTGAGATCCTGCCTCACCCAAACTATGCACTGCATGAGGCTTTATCAATGGCTGAATCTTAAGGGAGCTCATGGTTGGCAGCAGGCCTTGGGGTGTTCTGATTCTTTGTGGAGCCACCTCAGGCCCAGTAGTGGTGACAGACATCCTCAGTTCACAACGTAGCCTCTCCCACGTGTCCCCAGGTCGAGCACAGGCAGCCAACAACCACGGATCACTTTATAGCTCCTACCAGGTAGTCCCCTGCCAGTCACAGGTAATGGGTGACCTAGGCCTGCACCAAGCTGCTCCCAAGAACCCCAGAACCAACATACTTGGAGGTGGGCTTCAGATCACAGCAGAGCACCACCCAATTACTCCACAAGCGGCACACACAAAGGGTAGTTTGAATAGGCACCAGAGCCTGCTGTGGCAAATCCCACTCAGTGGGGTAAGCCCCACACACAGCAGCCCATAAGCTGTGAATGTGGCTAAACCCCACAGACAATGAGCCTGAGGGTCAATCCTATCCACTGATATGCCAATACCAATCAAGGCTCAACTATGACAAGAGGGTACACACAACCAACACAAAGGACACTCCTGGACCACCCGGAGCAGGTGGCCAGGGAGACTGCCACTAGGCCTCAAGATATAAATTAGGGCATAATAGATACAATGTGATACTCTTTTGTATAAACACAGAACTACACAATAATGCATAGTTTTTTTTAATGAATATATAGCAACAAATATAGATTAAATCATCAAGAGGCTTTGTAGTGTTTCACAGCAAATTTTAATAGTGGTTAACTTTCAGGAGGAGGGGACAGAGGTAACTATTAGCATTGAAAATAAATTAGCCTTATCTATAATGTTTAATATATTTTTTAAGAAAATGTACTTCTGGGTTATTAATATAATAAAAGTTTTTAAACAGTGCCTTAGACTGAATATTTACTTCCTCCTAAAATTCCTATGTTGAAATCCTAATCCCCAAGGTGATGGTTTTAGGGGGTGGGGCCTCGATAAACACTCATGAATGGGACCCTTATAAAAGAGACCCCAGAGAACTCACTCAAACCGTTCCACCATATAAAGATACAGCAACAAGACAGCCATCTATGAACCAGGAAGTAGGCTCTCACCAGACACCAATCTGCCAGCACATTGATCTTGGATTTACCAGACTCCAAAACTATAAGAAATAAATGTCTACTCTTTATAAATCACCCAGCATATAACATTTTTGTTATAGCACCCTAACTAACATAATAGGAAAGGACAATAAAAGTAATATAAAATGCACAGGTTAGACAAGATGTAATTATATGACAGAAGTCACATTCAATGAGAAGAAAAGACTACAGCAAATGATGGTGGAACAACTGGCTAACCCAGAAAAAAATATTGTGTCCTACTGAACAATACATGCAAAACAATTTTTTAGATAAATCAAATATTTAAATATAAAAATGTTTGCGGTAGGCAAAACGTATTCCTAGAGATATCCACCCACCAATGCCTGGCTCCTGTGAATATGCTACATTAGACAAAAGGGACCTTGCAGATGTAATTAAAGGACCTTAAAATAGAGAGATTATTCTGTATTATCCAAGTGGGCCCAATCTATTCAAATGAGCTTTTAAAAGTAGAGCATTTTCTCTAGATGGAGATATACTGTAGAAGGACAATTTGGAAAGACCTGGAGCAGTCAAAGGACTTGAGTTGCACTTGCTGGAGAAGAACCAAATGGAAAGCATGGTATAGATTGCAGGCACCCAGAGGTAGGAAATAAGCAGCGATGATTGACAGCCAGCAAGGAAACAGAGACCTCAGCCCTACAAGCACAAGGAACTGAATTCAGCTAACTACCTGAAATGAAATTGGATGTTGAATCATATCCAGAGCCTCCAGAAAGGAAAAAAGCCCTCCCACACCTGATTTCAGCCTTGTGAGATTCTAAGCAGAGGACACAGCTGAGGCATGCTGACTCATGCCACATTTCCCCAAAAATAAGACCTAGCCGGATTATCAGCTCTAATGCATCTTTTGGGGCAAAAATTAATATAAGACCCAGTCTTAATTTACTATAAGACCAGGTATAATGTAATGTAATGTAATGTAATGTAATGTAATGTAATAATATAATATAATATAATATAATATAATATAATATAATATAATATAATATAATATAATATAATATAATATAATATAATATATAATACCAGGTCTTATATTAATTTTTGCTCCAAAAGATACATTAGAGCTAATTGTCCTGCTAGATCTTTTTTTCGGGGAAACACAGTAGAACTGTGAGATAAGAGGATGTTGTTTAAAGCTACTAAATGTGTGATAATTTATTATGGCAACAAAAAAACTAATATAAAATTCTATTAAGAAAATGTAAGTGAATACTTTTACACTGTTGGAGTAGGAAAGACATCTTTAATCATGCCACCAGAATCCAAATCAATGAAGGGAAAAGGCTGATAGTTTCAATTCATAAATGTTTACAACTTCTGCCCAGAAAAATATAAAGATAATATAAACAAATTGAAAATCACAGGACAAAACCTGAGATGTACATTGCACATGATAGACAAGAGATTAGTTCCTTTAATATATAAAGAACTTTTACAACCAACAAAAAAGTAAACACTGCATTAGTCAAATGGACAAAAGTTATTTAAAATTTAATAAATCTGAAACCTAGAGAAGAAATTCTTAAATGTGTTCTTGCTAGTATTAGGTTGGCGCAAAACTAATTGCGGTTTAAAAGGTTAAAACATTGCAAAAACTGCAATTACTTATGCACCAACCTAATAATACAGAAGTAGACATTAAATGAAGATAAAATTTTTCATGGATTAGATTAGAAAAATTCTAACGTTTTCTAATATCCAATGTTGGCACAGGTATAGAAAAATGAATATCTTTATATATTCCTAGTAGAAATGTTCATCAGAGCAATTTAATGATACATATCATATATTTAAATTAGTACACTTAATTTTCTTGCCTCCTTAATCTACCACCAATGGATTTTATGCACCTTCCTTACATCTTCTTTGATTCTAATGTATAAAACAAGCTGCAAAATTGCCATTCTCTGGAGCAGTTAAGACCTTGCTCCCTGGCATATGTCATCTGTTTTGCTCAAAGAAATTCATAAAAAATTCTCAAAAATAAATAAATAAATAAACAAGTAAATTTATTGTCTGAATTTATTTTTATATTTTCATCTTTAAGAACTAAATCAATATAAACAGGCATATAGTTACATTCATTATAACTGTTGATAAAAAAATCAGAAAAAAACATTACATGTTAATGACAAAAATAAATTGTTACATACGTATAATGATAAAACATGAAAACATTAAAATGAAACTGCAGATCCATATATTACATTTGAAGTATCAAGCAGGGATTAAGAATCTGATAGTTGTGGGTTCAATTCCTCACCCAACCAGTTCCTAGTTGTGTGACCTCGCATGACTTCCCTGCGTCCTGGGCTTCAGATTCTTTTTCAGCAAAGTGCGGATAATATAATAATACCTATCCAAGTAGTGGTGAAACTTAAATGAAATAAATACATAAATGCCTAGTTCAACCTCTGTTATATAAATGTGCTTAATAAGTATCTAAAATTGTGAGCTTTGTGTTCTAAAAAGAATTTTATGCAGAGTTTTAAAACACTGATTAGAAACTACAAAAGTACTTACTTTTAACTAAATTGATTTATAAATGAACTGCAGAGCTCAGATATAAATACACCAGCCATATTATGAGGCAGGACAATGATAATATTAATACTCATGCATGGACAACTCTGTTGGCAGCCTCCCCAGAAATAAAATGAGACAGTTGAATAACAAAAGATATCACTATACATTTGACCCTTGAACAACACAGGTTTAACCTGCATCAGTCCCCATACATGTGGATTATTTTCAATAAATACTGCAAATGCCTTTTCGTTTCCTTATGATATTCTTAATAACATTTTCTTTTCTCTAGCTTATTTTATTGTAAGAATACAGTATATTATACATATAACATACAAAATATGTGTTAACTTACCGTTTATCAGTAAGGCTTCCTTCCAGTCAACAGTAAGCTATTAGCAGTTAAATTTTTCAGGGATTCAAAGTTATATGCGGATTTTCAACGACACAGGAGTCAGTGTCCATGACCCCTGTATTGTTCAAGGGTCAATTTTATAATTATGTGTTAAGTAATATAATTGTTGTAATATTTCTGGGAGAATTTCTTTTGGAAAGCTTGTTTCTTGAATGAAAAAAGAAGTGTCTAGAGCTTAGATATTCTTATTCTGTCTCTCAAAGGTAGAGCGAGTTGTGAAACGTTGCTACTAACACCATTTCTTCAGTCATCCTTGCCAAGTACTTAAAGCTGACCCAACGTACCATTGCAAGAACTTGATTTCTGCATTACTCTGGTAATTCAAGGCATGTCATGATTATGTGGAATGAAGGTATCAGTCAGTACTAACATGAAATACTCTTTAACTCTACTGAAAGCTCTACCATATTAGCAACTGCCCAGCACTATCCAACGCTGGGAACTACGAAAGTGCAAGTGTTCTCCAATTCACAGCCTGCCCCTGCAGTTGCTCACAACTAGCCAGAGAATTACTTCTTTTCTCTGCTGGGTGCCCTATAATTTGGGGAAAATTCTATATACAGCCCTGGATTTTGGCAAGAGATTAAATTTCAGGCTAATATTTGCCTTAAAAGTATCTGTTGTTGTGACTGTATCACGGGCTGTCCATGTCACCATCAGACTTCTCTCTAGGTTTGAGGCACCAGAGTTTTGCTGCTTGGGCATTTCTACCCAATTATTACAAGGAAATATAACTATTTCTATATCCCATCTCTTTGATTCTCAGGATATTCTGTTTATCATTAAGAAAATAGTAATATTTAATTTTGAGACAACTAAAAGGGAAACTGTTTAAAAGGTATGTTTAGTGACCTTTAAGGAGATGATCTCTTCCACTGTTGGTATTCTTTATTTCTGAGAATATACCTTTTCCAGCTTCTAGAAGCCACCTGCATTCCTTGGCTTATGGCCCCTTCCTGGCATCATTTCAATCTCCTGCTTTGTTTTCCAGGTCTCCTACTACTGACTGGTCTGCTTCCCTCTTATACGGAACTCTTATATGACTACATTGGGCTCACCCAGATAATCTAGGATAATCTCCCATTGCAATATCCTTAACTTAATCACATCTGCAGAGACTCTTTTACAATATAAAGTAACAGGTTCCAGGGATTAGAATGTCGGAAATCTCTGGTGGGGGGTGGGGGGGATGCATTATTCAGCCTACCACACTCAACTATAAGACATTTTTAACAATTCATATACAGCAAAATCTGTTAAATTTTCTGTCTCTGCAGGAAAGAAAAATGCTATTTCTTTTAAATCAAGTCCCTTCTGCAACAGAGTTTTAAATGACTGCAAAAATGAGTTTGGCTGCTTGAAGGGTTTCTTTTTTTATATAATAATTTACAAATCTCATTAAGCTTTGTTATTGTTTTCCCAATTCTGAATCCACAGCTGTCACCAGAATGACATGCATGAGTTAGAGGGTATGAAAAACCACTTGTGGAAAGACTTCCTAATTCTTTTTCTTTTATATTTATGACAGAACATTTTTATTTTCTTGACTGCATCTTATACAATGATTAAGTGCCATAAATTATTGTCTAGCTAATAAAAAAATGTAAAATATAAAGTTCAGCTTCATCTCTCTAAATCACAAAGGGAACTCTTCTAGACCACCGTGGAATAACTATTCTTTGTCAACACACACACACAACGCACGTACACACAAACTACATTTTAATTTTCATAGTTGAGAGGCAAATTTAAAAAATACTAGGGTCTTCTTTCTTCTTACTCATGTTACAAATTGGCCCTTTGCAAATGAGTCATTTGGTCACTTCATGTTCATTGTAAAATTAAATTTAGCTGTAACAGTTCCAATCAGTAAAACCATTTTTATCAAGTAAAGCATTCAACTAAAATTATGACAGTTTCATATTTGATAATGATTGACTGTTGCTCTGAATTCACAATCAATCAGAAATCCCACCAAAACTCTGTATACAAGACTTTCAGTATTGGTTCTTCCTCACAGACATGACAGTGAGAAATATAACTGAAAATTGTGAAGGGTGACTACAAAATCACAAGACTGACTTTATATATCACTCAAACACTGCCTCTGTGTGTTACGGAAACATTTGTCATAATCTGAAAGATTATGAGAAAGAACCATTCTGTAACTTATTTTAACTGCTAAGCTGATTTTGTTGTTTACAAAAGCATGGGAGAGTTTTTGTAACCTCATTTCACATAGTTGAATTTTGTGTGCATATACTAATTGACACAGAAGGTTCACCGGTAATTCTGCTGTGTATCGAGAGAAGTCTCATATTCGAATTTTAAAAAAAAATAGTAGCAGTTATACTCAAAAGGCACTGCCAGTATTGATTTCATTATGGATACATTATGCAGTTAATTTCTGATAAAACCAAATAGGTCTTTTTATTCATTACATGATGCATAAATACTTTGAATGTTTGGATATGTAATACCTAAATTAACTTATTAAGTAGAAAATATATCTTATTTCAGTCTGAGTCTTGAGATATAAAGGCAAGTCATTAAATTGCAGAAGTTTTAATACCTTAATCAATTCCTAATCTAATATACTCTATAACAATTCAAACAATCAGATATGCAAGTATTATAATAAGATTATATGAAATGTGATATAATTTTCTAGTCACAATTGTGTTATTCAATTTAGTTAATATAGCTAGGCTTAATTTGCATAATAGGCTTATCTTTTTCAGGAAAAGCATCATGATTGCTTTAGGTACTGTTTCCCCTCTTATGCATGGGACTGCCAATCACCACCCCAGCTCCATAACTACATGGCTGGGCAAACAATCCAGCCAGGGCTATCCTTCCCATAGCATTATACTGAATGAGAATCAACGATAGAGTCCATTTTTCTCTGGTGGTGAAGCTAAAAATATATAGGTCATTTTCTTCCTAGCCCAGATTTATTCTTAATGGAGAAAACTAGCCTAGAAAAATTAATCCTATTTGCAAAATAAAGCATTAATAAAAGATGCAGAGCGGAGGTTATGGCAAGCACTTGAACCCTGGGTTGCAAAGGTCCCTGTGCCTCCTCTGCCTTGGATCATGGAGCCAACAAACTCCTTTCTTTGCTTAAACCAGTACAAGAGTCAAAAAGAAGAGGTGATTTTGTGGTAATTCGAAAGATTGGTAAGATTTTCGTAGCGGAGATGGAAAGTGGGGGCAGCTAAGAAAGAGTGCAAGGAGATAAAATGGGAATTAATTTAATGTGCAGTGGAGATGAGTTCTCCCATGCTGGTCCCACCAAAGAACGGGTGCTGAGAGCCTTCCTGCCCTAATGCCACCACGTCCAGACGTCATACTCGTCACCTATTATGTGGTGTGGCCTGGGCACTGGCAAAGGAGAAGGCAACTTGGGCAGTTTGGGTGGAACTCATCAAAATCTGTGGGCATGGAATGCATCCCCTCTGCTGGATAATCTATGGACAACATATAAGCTTCTCCTGAGAGGCAAGTCAACCGGCAGCAATGAGCCGATCCGCTGGAGGGACCGGCCGGCCCCAGCCGTATGCAGCGCTCGTCTGAATGAAAACGGACAGACATTTGTTTGCCTCCCTGGTACTGGTGACGTATGATATTCAGCAGTTTCTCCAAATGGCTCCCATTTCCCTAAATCCAGGCACCTCACACCCGATGCCATTGACCTCCTGCAACATCACGTTCCATGACCCTCTTACTCCTGCTCCCAGCACAAGTGACTGGCATCTCACCCGTATTCTCTGTTAAATTTAATGCAGTGGCATAGAGTCAGCCCCCTTTTCCTTCCAGGCTTCTCTTTGGTTCTTATGAGTTTTTTTCTTTTTGCTTTTCTTTTTTTTAGTTAAAAGGGATTGGAGTGACAATGGTTAGTAAAGTTACACAGGTTTCAAGTATACAATTCTGTAATACATCATCTATATATCGCATCGTGTGTTCACCGCCTAGTCTTCTGAGTCTTCTAGCAAAACTCCTATCTTATGAATCAAAGTTTGCTTTTTCCAATCTATTGTTTCTGGAGGGAGTTTCAAAAACCTACTTTAAAAATAAAGAAACAAACTGAACATTCTAATTCTCAGATCAATTTTGATGCCTCTGAATGACTTAAAGGATTATTTAGAAAGAGGTGCAAATGTTTATGAGCTCTTACTATATGTCAGGCACTGTTCTAATGTCAAAAAGAAAAAGAAAAAAAAACAGAGCTTAATAATTCTAACCATTGTTCCACAACATTCTTCACCCTGGTCAATTTTGCATCTCTATCAAGATCATTTTCTCTTATATTTGCTCTAAATCTCAAGGCCTAGTAACTTAATCCATCGCATTTGTGTAAATTCAGTTTAGGAATACAATTTTTTTTTTTTTTTTTTTTTTTTTTTTTTTGCGATAACATTGTGCTGGCTCTCTAATGTGGTATCACAGTTTCCTGGGGTGGGTAATACAATGGAGGCAGTGACACTTCCTTCCCTTCAGTCTAGTTATAGGTCTTTGTGTGTCCCCCTGAGGATGATTTTTCCTTCATTTACTCAGTCTGGTGGGGTGGGCGTTGAGGGTGAAAACACATCCTACCTCCTCTAGTTCAAAGGCTCACTCTGGACTCCCAGGGAACTTCATCTATCCTTGCTCCACCTGCTGGTGAAGACTCAAGCTAGTCCTCGCCAAGTTCTCCCAACTGTGCCACGCTGCAGTTCCTAAAAGATCAGTGTGGAAGAACCCTACCGTGGGTATCTGCCTTTGCGACACCCCTGGACCAAGACGTGGGCACCAGCCCCTTACCCTCCAGAATCACCCCCTAAGCTATCTAAGAGTTACCCTGGAGCATTCCTTTGGAGCAGGAAGAGTTCAAAGCTGCCCCTCATCATTCAGTAGAAGAAAGGGATTCTGTGCTAACACTATTTTTCTGTAATCTCTGTTCTCTGGAAAGAAAATTTTCTTCCAACGAACTTTATAGTCCTGCTCTAACCTGGGGAGAAGGAGGTGGGAACACACTTGTTGACCTTTCTTATTTACTCAGTTTTATCTCATGGCTCAAAAGGGATCACTTTTCTTATTTCTTTGTCCTCAGCAACTTTGGGTGGCAGGATGGTCACAAGAACTGAACCCAACCACAGGGATTTGCCATACGTAAATAGGCTATATGCCAATTCATTTTATACTGTTATTAATAGTTTTGAATTTTCAAACTACTAAGGTTATGAACTACAACATAAAAGGGAGAAAAACTTTGCAAAACCCTGAATACCCCTAGGGATCACTGCTCAGACTTCTCTTTCTTCTGCACATACTCCCAAGGTGATCTTGTCCAGAACCAAGCTTTAAATCCCAAGTATATAGTATTGACTCAGGAAGACAAAGATTCTCCTGCAAATTCCAGACCCGTGTATTTAAAGGTCCACTTGATATCTTTCATTTTGCAATTAGTTCAGCAAATATTTATGGACACTGACTATTAATATTTGCAAGTCACTGTTTCTACACTCCTAGGAAGAGATTGATTATTTTATAGTCATGGTAAAAAGTAACAACCAGACTGGATTAAATCTGTTTGCTCCATCAATGATAAATCACCTCAATGAACATGCTTCTGAAAGCCAGGCAATCAGTGTCATTCTCCTGCTTTTTACAGCTAGCCAATCACAGCCTCACTTCAATGAACTTGCCTCTGAAATTCAGCCCATCAACGACACCCTCAGCCCCGTGGCCAAGCTTCTCCAACTGAGTTCATTCATTCTTACCACTGAATGTTCACCAATACTTGCACTCCATGCTTCCCTACAAACCTATACAAGATTGGCAGTCTTCTTTGTTTGGAGAGACTGTGCCTAACAAATGCAGTTCTCTCTTTCTTACTACATAAGTAATAAATTCAGCTTTTTCATTTAGAATTGAATGCTGATCTCATACTTCAGGAACCGAATAAATTACTGATTGATGACACATTTGGGTAAGTTATCACTGCAAAACCAACATAGGATCAATGGAACTACTCTAAAGATAAGAGAGTGCTTCTGGTTAGGTCTCTCCCAACACTTACAAGAAACCACAAGAAGACAGTTTTCATTTATCTCAAAATTCCTGACAAGAACCAAGTTCATTATATAAGTTCTCCTACGTGGCTACATTCAGTGCATATTGAGTACTTCAGTTTGCTAGGACTGCTGTAAGAAAATATCACAGATTGAGTGGTCTTTATTTCTCACAGTTCTGGAGGATGGAATTCCAGGTTCATGATGTTGACAGGTTTGGTTCTTCCAGAGGCCTTTCTCCTTGGTCTAGATGGCCGCCTTCTCACTGTGCCCTAACATGGTCATTTCTCTGTGAGTACACTTGTCTGGTATCTCTCCATGTGTCCAAATTTCCTCTTCTTATAAGGACACCAGTCAGATTGAATCAGAGCCCACTCTAAAGACCTCCCTCACTTTAATTTAATCTCTTCTTTAAAGACCTTATCTCCAAATACAGTTACATTCCGAAGTACTGGGGGTTGGGACTTCGATATATGCTGCATTTGAAGGTACACAATTCAGCCCATAAAACTGATATACGCAGCCCAGATCCCCCACTAGTGCTAAAAGGAATTAGTCCACCAGATGCTGGAAGTGCTGCCAGGACATAGCCTTCAGTTATCAGGTCTTTTCAGGAAAAGTCTTGCCTGAAAAATCTCTGTCCCCAAGATATTCTTCTCAGAGTAGCTCATATCCCAAAAAATGATCAACACAGTGTTATAAAGGCCCAGCCCCAAGCTTCTGAAGGCTCATCTCAGCTTCAACTGCATCATGTATCAAGCTCTCCCTCTGCCCTATCCTGCTTCCTTCCCTTTCATAGGTTGGATTCCAAGAGTACTTCCTAGTACATTTCTTACTCACTTATCTGTCTCCAAGTCAACTTCCTGGGGGACCTAGCTTGTGATACTTCTGAAATAGAATCTTGATTACAATGGAAAAAAATTAGTAGAGGCAAATCTCGTTCACCTGTTATACTACTTAAAGTTTACAGAAAATGATATTCCAGTTTCTTTTAAATAATAGTACTTTCATAAATTATTTATCATAGGTCAGAAATGTGAGTCCCTTACGGGCTGTTTGCATAAAGTGATTACATTTAGATATTTTTAAGAGATGATGTTTATTTAAGTTATCACTAAAGTATGGAGTGTTCAGCTTTTGATAAATTTTCCCCTGGCTATAACAGAAGCATATAGTACTTAACAGAACATGAATTAAGCAAGGAAACTGCTGAGGGAAGAAAAAATTCTGGTCTGGCCAACTTTGCCTATTTATCCAGAATAGTGGATGTGTTTGCTAGCAGACATCTGTGATAGGAAGAACAGTATGTGACATTTTTGTTGTTGCTACTGCACACTTATTGAGACCAAACTTCTAAGCGTGAAAGCCAAAAGCTTTGGTTGTGGACCAAAATGAGGATCGAGCACTGCCAGTCGTACAACACGAGAACTGATCTGTAACCAACTCCCAAAGCAGAAGGCTCACCAGAAACCCCTTCCCTCTAGAACACAACTGAGCCTCTAAGTGAAGAATCCACCACTCCCATCCCACCCTCAGATAATGAGCACTTACTGTATCTATAGAGAGTGCCAAAAAAATGTATATACATTTTAAGAAAAGAAAACTGTATTAAACTTGCAGTACTCAATATATACTGATAACAAAAGATGAATACAAGTCACGTTTGACTTCTGCAACTACAAGAGGTGCTCAAAGTGGTTACCATCAGCGTCCAGACACTTCTGAGTACGGCGAACTACTGTGTGAGCAACGTTGACAAAGTGTCCACTCGTATACATTTTTTTTGGCACCACCGGTATATATACCATGATATTATAATATTTTGCCTCCATGGTTTTTGTTATTGTGAATTAATCCAAATTGTAGTCTGATTTCCAAAATCACCTTGAAGAAAATGATATAATCAGGTAGTTTCTGTCATGAGAGACGGCCGTGCTGTTGGCAGATCCCTCTATGCCCATTGCCACCACAACACAAACTTCTCCTCAGTGAACTAGCTATAAGATTCTTTAGTAGCTTCATGTTATATTAAGTATTTTAATGAACTTGGCCAGTTGCTTTCTTCTTGAAGTCACAGAACCATGATTAGACAACAGACTCATAGCGGAGGATCAGAAGCCTTCAAGGATGGACAGCACATGGGCAAACTTTGGACACTGTCATTAACAAGTCTACCATTCAAATCTCCAGAAATGATCACCCAATTGTCAGGCCCAGAGAATATACGAAGCACAGAAGACTGGCATGTTGTGCTTGCACATCTAAATATACTAGATCAGTACTTCTCAAACCATCTTGTGGTAAAAGATCAGTTTTGTTTGTTTTTATTTCCGATTCATTTTTTATATCAGTGAACTACTATTTTTGGTCTATATCATATTCAAGATGATGAGTCCACTAAGATGGTAGGGTATTTTGACAATGTCAAGTTGCTATGAAGTGTTTCTATTCACTGACACTGAGTTTCTCCACCGATCTTACTGCAGAATTGGACAAGCAGTTTGTGGACAGGCACCAGCCTGTGGGCTACACTTCGAGTAGCACAGCTCCATGTAACCTGTGTGCCCCTGAAATGAGGATATGAACCTCACAGAACACCATCTCTGTCTCACTGCAGAACAAAATGGAAATAAATAAAGCAAATTACCTTATGTGAGCTTAAATGCTTAAAACCTGTCTCCCTGACATTAGCAAGTTCAATGTGGGAATCAACTCATATCTCTCTTAATTTTTTAATAATACATCTGAAGTGGAAGGGACGTAAACCTTTAACAATAAAGAAATCCATTTTCTAAAAGTCTTGTCTTTTTTGAAATTCTGAAAGAATTGTGGCTAGATCAGTGTCAGTTCAGGAACTCTTTATTTAGGGCATACCACAGGTTCTAGATTTTGCACTAGACTTTGGACTAAGGCCTGTCGTTGAAGAGTTTCCTATTTAAAATCCCGTCTAGTAAAATATCAGATGAGAGATCTTAGTCAGTAGAAGAGTCCCAAGGTCCACAGCGGGTCAGTAAGGATTGTTCCCGTAGAGACACTACCAGTGTAGACCAATTTAAACAGCATTGCTGACCTAAAAATGATCGGTTCCTACTGACTGCTGGTCAGTGGCTTTATTGCTGGTTTCCTGCAGGACCATACCAATCATATGGTTAAAGCTGCAGGCAGACCCGCCTTTGGTCTATGCAATGAACAGGTTTAGACAAACAACTTGAGATTTCACAATGTCACATATCACATCACATAAATTACTGAAGAATTTTTGTAATATGGACCTTTTTTATTTCTTAATTAAAGAAAGAAAAGAATTTTTCTGACTGACTAGTTCATTTGCTTAAATTCAACAGATAGGTCTTTCATTTTGTCGGTTTGCTGGTCAATAACAGTCCTGTGCAATTTCATAAAAATCAATTTTGACTCTCAAACATTTTGGGAGTGACCAAACATAATTCCAAATCTTTCCTCAACAATAGACTAGCTATATTATAGCCAATAGTTTATTTCCATGGTACACGCGACAGGCTGACTATTCTTAAAGAGAGAAAAAAAGATATTGGTATGAAACAGCCAAAAGTGTAACTCCATAAAGAGACAGGTTTTAAAGGGGACTCTTGTAACGAATATGTGGTACATATAACCAGTTAAAGAAAGTCATGTGTGCAATATTTGTGTGGTTAAAATGAAAGTTTTCAGAAGTGGGACTTCAGGATAGAATACATGGATAGTTTAAATTTCTGCTTTAACATTTTTAAAATAACAAAATTGCATACAATAAGAGCACCCAGTTAGCTATTTAAGAAAATGAACAATGATCAAATCTCAAAATTTGTGATCAAACTTCAGTGGCCCAATATAAACTGAAGGTACAACCCACTTAGAATATTATATAGACATACACATAGACATGTAAATAGATAATGTTTGATGTGTTGAAAATACTACAAAATGAATTTTAATACAATGTTATGAGAAAAAGCATGATAAAAACATCTAACTATAGGATAATTTCAACCATGCTAAACAAAATGGCATGCAATATAACAACTTGTTAACAGCCTGTGACAACCCCTGAGGATAGAAATATTCATGAGTTAACATTATTTTTCTTTTTCTCCCTCCTGAGAGTCTATCCTGAGGATATTGCTTTGACAATTAGAAAAGAGAAAATGAACTTCATTCAAAAAAATAAAAACAGAAATTATAAATAGGTAACAACAAAAAAAGGTTGCAAAGGGCATGCTTACATTTTTTTAATTGGATAGGAAATGAAGACCAAGAGGATTATATTTTTTTTATAAAAGCAAATTAAGTGGGCAATGCCATGTTTCAAGATTTAACAGTGTGAAGTAAAGGAATCTAACTATCTTTGAATAAAGTTTCCCGTAGCTCTAATCTCTCCCCCTGCATTGTTTTCCCAAGTCTTAGGACTGTCAAGAATGTTTCCTTTAAGCATCTTTTAAGAAAAATGCATATTTATAATTTGAATTTCTAATCCCTTATATTAATTAGCAAATTTTCCTTAACAGTCTTCAAATTGGCTTATATGGACTTCTCAGGACAGGGTCTAAAGAACACAAAATCCGCACTTCCCTTATATTTCTCTCAACCAGGAAAAAAAAACACCTCACACTGATTTGCACTTTCATATTTTAACTAAAAAGATACATTAAACTAATAAATCTGAATTTAAGTTGATCCTTCATCATTTAGATTTATCATCTCTGCTTTATAGCATGCTACTAAATGTAACTGTAATCCCGGTCCCCAAAGAATGCTTAATATATGTTTAGCATTACCCTCATAGTCTCTGGAAACCTTATCCTTATATTTAGATTAACTAGCTTAAAGCCATTTTATGTAAATTCAATTTACATTTAAATAATAAGAGACAATGAATCATATTAGTAAAACAAGTCTTATAGCAATGCTCTGATATCGGCATAAATAATACTTTGGTTAATGTTTGATGGGTTAATAATAATAAAATCTATATGAACGAATACTATCTACAGGTACCAGATGTTCAATTAAAGGTTAGCTCAGTCTCCTGCCAGAATCCTTTATGATATTCTATATCAATTATTATGGCAAAATTGTTATTATAGGAAATGAGAGAAAAGGGGATTCTATCCTGGAGACACTGAGCACATACAATGCCATGCTAAGAAATTATGATGCGTGTTTCCTGCTTATCTTAGAAGATAAAAATCTGATAGAATCAGATTTTAATGGGAGAAAAGCCAAACACCTGTCTCCCATTTAAGCTCTGCAAACCATTTATGTACAGGTTGGTGACTTGTCACCAGAACGTTCCAGTTTGAACCATCAGATGATTGCATTTTCATAAGGAATGCGTTAGCCTCAAATAGAAGTGTCTGTAAGAAAATAAAAATCCGAAGTAACTGAAATTAAAAATTGCAACCTATTATTTATATAAAGAAAGAAAAAATCAAAAGACAAGAAACATTATTACTCATAATTATTGATTTCTGGGAGAAGAAATTGCGAGCAATTTATGATAGAAAAGTGTTGTAAAAGTCCAAGGCCAAATTTAGTGTAGTTTGTTGATTTAAACAAGTACTAATATCAAACAAATACCATAAAGAAAGAAAGAAAGAAAGAAAGAAAGAAAGAAAGAAAGAAAGAAAGAAAGAAAGAAAGAAAGAAGGTACCAACATCAATTTGTTATTTCCAGGGTTCTAATGTGATTTTTATTCATACCTACAGATATATGTGATTCCTGTTACTTCATAATAGATAAAATTCAAATTTCTGATAAGTAATTAGAATATAAATTTTACTGATTTAAATTTGACATGTTAACAGGTCTATTATAGCATAAATGCAAATTGGTAGTAATAAAATTTACTAAGTTAGATTAGACGTATGTTTCAAAGGAACTGTGGGGGTCCACTTATATGTAGATTTTTTCAATAAGTACTGTACATGTATTTTATCTTCCTTATGTTTTTTTACTAACATTTTCTTTTCTCTAGCTTACTTTATTGTACAAATACAGTATGTAATACCTATAACATATAAAACATGTGCTAACCTACAGTTTATGTTATTAATAAGCTTCCAGTCAACAATAGGCTCTTTGTAGTTAAGTTTTGGGGGAGTCAAAAGTTATACACCAATTTTTGACTGTGTGGGAGGTCAGTGCTCCAAACTCCTGCATTGCCAAAAGGGTCAATCGTACTTCCTAATACACGTAATAACCAATGTAATTTATTCTTCATAAAATGTAAAGAATCATGTAGTCAAATTATCCCAAATTCTTCTCAAGAACAATGTATCTTCTGAGAACATTTCACAGGTCTTTGTCCATTATGTTTCACTCTGTCAATAATTATTTTGGGTACATATATGACACTTGAAATGTGCTTGGATGAATAACTTGTTCCTTCTCTTGTACTTCTGCTTTTGCCAAAAAACATACCCTTCTAACCTGTTGGATAAGAAGCACTTGTTGTAGAACTCAGTGGGCTCAGTCACCTTAGCTAAGGCCAACTTCAAGCAACTCCTGAACAGATGAGACATCCCAGCAAAAGCCAGAAGTCACCTGTTCTAACCCTATCTGATCCCAGACACATGAGAAATAATTGCATCTTGCTGTATACCTTTGATCATTTATTGAGAAATTGCTAAGAAACAAAACTACTAAAGAAAACAGGTCAACAATACAGAGACCTGATGCTCAACAGATTTAACATTAAGCCTTAAGGTGAAGCCTTATGTTCCAACACAACATAAGGAACCCAAAAAAAGTTAACTTTTTCTGTGTCCAAAACAGAAACTGACATTGTCTCCTAAAGAATATCATTTAAATAACTCAATATCTCAATAATCACTTTTCTGTTCCTTTCCAGCTAATCACATTAGTCTGCTACCTACAAATTTTATTATTCTTTACATTAAAGTACAGTAAAGTACAAAGAAAATTACTAATCAGCCCCACTCCATAATTCCAGTCCTTACGTCCTTGTCTGTCCATATGTTCCATCTGCTTCAAACTATCTTCGCCACATTTTCATCTAACTTTCTCCAGCTCCTACTGGTCTACCAGGACTCAGCTGAAACACCTTCCCCATTGAAGCTTTCCTGTGCATCCTTATTTAAAAATGGTCTCCTTTATGTTTCCCACAAGATCCTTTAGAACAGTGGCTACAAGAAACAATATCTTTGAATAAGTGAATGCTCTGAAGAACAAAACACTGCACATACAGCTTTCTTCAGCATTAAAATGAAATACATCATTATTAAAACTATCACCTATTATTACAATGATGTTAAGCTAAAATAAAATAAATACAGCAAGGACAGCAAAACAACCATGACCAAGAACATGCATTATTTCTCAGGCACTGAGCTATGTGCTTTACGTGGATTATTTAATTCTCACTAAATCCATCAGGTTTTACTATTACTGTATTTCCCCGAAAATAAGACCTAGCCAGAAAATAAACCCTGCCATGATTTTTCAGGATGCTCGTAATATAAGCCCTGCCCCCAAAATAAGCCCCAGTTAAGATCATCAGCCAGACTGACACATTTAGTATGTCTGTTGCAACACACAATGTACGTATTGAATTATAAAATAATAATATTAATATATAATTAAATATAAATAAATAATATTATTGACATTAATACTTAAATGATAATATAAATTATAATTGTTTGTAAATACTCAAGTGGACACCTTTGGATGAGGTAAATGCCTATGTAAACAGATGAACTCAAGACTTATTGCCGAATGACCAATCGGAGTACAGACACAACGCACGAATAATGTGCGCACTTGATAATGAACTAACGTGGTTGTATCTAATATGAATCTTTATAATTCAATACATCATGTGTTGTAACAGACGTACTTAATGCACTTGTATGAATAAAGAAACGTTTTCTAAATTTTTGTGTCTGCAATTTTTCGTCGCTTTTGTGTGGACCATCATTTTTAACTGTTGTCATTTTTGCTGCCACTCCTGTCTCATAGCTCTTCAATTAACACTTGATTTAATGGTAGATTTAAAGGGAGTAATATTTTGACCCCCAGACAAGATGAGTGCAAAAAGAAAGAGCTATTCCGTCAAGTACAAGAAAGGAATCGTGGAGGACTGCCGGGGCAAGAATCTTATGGCTTTCTGCAAAGAGAAGAAGCTGGATCTCCAAGTGGTCCAAAAACGGCAAGCAGAGTACAAGAACCTCAGTCAATAAGTGGAAGAGGGAAATGCTAAGAAGCACAAGTGTGGATCAGGTCAGCAACCACTATTTCCTGAGCTGGAAGACATCATCTGTGAGTAGATTGCTGACAGGAGAGCAAAGGCTTTGGTTGTACTCAGGGCTGATATTCAAGCATATGCCCTTGCAATGGCACCACCATTAGAAATATCCCCAGAAGAATTCAAAGCATCACAACACTGGCTGGATGGCTTCCTTCAGCGATATGAACTTTCTCTAAAAAGATTGACAACACTGTTCAAGCCGGAAGATACTGAAGTTATTAAACGTGCACTTGCATTCAAGTCCTTTGTTGATGGCATCGACTTTTCTAAATACCAACTCTCCAACATGATTGCTATGGATGAAGCTGCGGTGTTTATGGGCCAAGGATCTCAAACGACAATTGATCAGAGGGGTACCTTGTCAATCTACATTCCCTCCACTGGTTACAAATGTGCATGTGTTACCTGTATTTTGGCAATTCATCTGGATGGAAAGAAAACCCCACTGCTAATCATCACTAAGGGCAAGAAAAATAAGGTTGAATGTATTTCAGGCATTTATGTTCTTGAAATCGAAAAAGTCTGGTGCACAAAAGCAGTGGGTCGATTTAATGCTGCCACTTGTTTTGTGAGGTAGTGGAAGAGGTCTGCTAGTCTGGGATTCAGCCAGCACTCACCGCGCTAAAAACATGAAGAACTTCCGTGCAGAGAGAAGAATAGATCAAATAATGATTCCCACAGGAGTGACTACCTATCTCCAGACTCTTGATATTGCAATACACAAGCCATACAAGGACCATTTGCACATGGAAATCAATGATTACATTGAAAATAGAATGGAGAGAAATCAGGATGGAAACTTTGTGAAGCCTAGCCTGCAAGACGTGGTGACTTGAGTGAAGACAAAATGAGACAAAATCATGGGATAAAATCACTGACAGCTGTGTTGCCAATGCACTACAAGCAGGCTACATGGACAAGAAGTGCTCATTGAAGGAGAGCTCTATTGTTGGACATGAGAGATTGGGGCCAATGGTTTCACAGGAAATGGAGTCACAAGAAATTCAGCCATAATTCAGGGTTTGGAGAGTTATGACGGTGTTCCAGAAGATGATATGACTGTATTTAAATAAATGTAGATTTTTGTACATGAATAAATGAATAAATGTAGATTGTTGTACATGAAAAAATAAGACATCCCCTGAAAATAAGCCCTAATGTGTCTTTTGGTCTTATTTTCAGGAAAATACGATACTATTCCCACTTAATGATGAAAAAATGAAGATTCAAAAGGTAAGCATCATAATCAATCCATATATGCAATGCTATTGGTCATTTCACCAGTAAAACAGTCATCGGTATTCCATTTGACTCACAAAGGACAAAGATGTTGGTATATGGATAAGTCAATTATATCAGTCTTTATAAGCAAAAGTGACATTTGTCATATTTTAGAAGTTTTATTCAGTACTGAAAACCAGTAAGCACATCTTTTATCTTTGGCATTCAATTTCCAGCTATGTTTTTTATTAAGGATAGAAAAAATTAGCTCAAAAAATAGACATTCTATGTTACAGAATTCAATGCATTTATTCTTATCCAGTTAAGAGGAACTGGGCTTTTGAAATGTAACTGATATTTCAGTGACTTGTTTGTATAAATGTTTTACAACATATTAAAAGTAAGTGATGAGTTATGGCATGTGGGTGGGTCCCTATTATGATCTGAATAAGTTCTTGGTTAAGTAGAACTTTGTGTGCTTGGTGTTTTCTAGGTGTGAGTTTAATCTGAAGTTAGCTAAGATTCTTCACCACTAAGTTTACCTCAAGAGATACATTGCCATTATCTTACACACGCACGCACACACACACATTCTTAAGTTCTCTAACCTTAAACATCACAGTGGAAGCTCTCAGCAGGCTGCTTCATGCCACAGGCCGTGTACTTGAACTTTGGTGCTTCAAGAAGAACAAGATATATGAGGTCTAAGAATTTGCTTCACCTATGCACCTTTATCATCAAAACTATGGCTGAATCCCATCATAAACTTTGAGTCAACCTGCTGTTCAGTGAAAATGAATTATGAATGAGTTTGTCAATGGCTCCGAATGAAACATAAATCTCTGAACCTTATGCAGCTAGTTCTATAGTTGTCTTAATTCTCAATTAGTATTTTTTTTTTAAAAATTGACTACAATATTACAGTTGCTATTCTATTCATTCATTTATATTTTATTGTATTAATACATGTTTTATTTATTTTTTTAGCTGTCTCTTCCCATTTTGTTGTGAATAAATTTCATCAGGAAACCAAAGACCTTTTCAGTTTTACTCAGTTTAGCTGAAACCCTTCCCTCTGTTCTGGCATTAAAATACTTCAAGTGTATTCTATTCAAGGTCAAGCCACAGCAGAATGATATAGCTCAGCCGTTCAATTAAAAAAAAGTGAGAAATAAAGAGAGAAACTGCATATCACATCTCTATTGTCAGATGCTTTCAATGTGATGAAAATGTATTACACACTAGTGAGCTTCAAAAGGTCACCAAATAGAAAGCTTTCTTCTTCCTCCTTGCTTGGCTAATGTGACATTGCAAGCTCACAAAATTAAGTCTCCAGCACAGGTATTTTATTCAAGTTCTCCTCCATTCATTCTTTATCATTCGTTCATTCAGAAAATTCCAAACCAGAGTGAGATAGTCAGGAAATTAGTTCCGTAAGGAGAAGTGAGGCTGTCATTTGAAACAATTGTTTTAAACTGTCCCTACCCTTGCTTAAGTGTCAGAAATTTAATAAGGGCTTCAGGTCCGCAAAAGATCAGCTTAACTTCATCATTGTGTTTTTTCCTCTCTCTGTGTTCTCAGGTCCCAGCTTAATGAAAGCTAAGAAATAATAGGGCATTTCATGGGAAAGCCAGTTCTCATTTTTGCTCTGCATGTGAAAGTTTATCCAAGAATGTTGGATAGGCATTTGAGGCTGGCGGTGAACAGAATAGCTCACATCACACTGTTGAAGTGTTCCAATGCTAAACCATCCTCAAATATCTTTTGATCTGACTTGGCTCAGAAGTTCCTTGTTCCCTCTTCTGTACTCGGTTGTATTTTATCAAGGCTGCTCTGTGAACTGTTCATCTAGCTGTTCTCAATACCTGCTGGAAATGAAAAGAAGCAATTGACTCTTCCACGAGTCAAACTGCCATCTGTTACAGGTGCTCCTCCCCTCTTTAAATCTGCTTAAGAAGTCAGTTTCCTGCTTCCTGGTTTCTTCCCCAGGCTCAACTGGAAGCATTAACTAAACTGTGAGGCTTAACAACTTCAGTTTTACAGGCTGCCTGGACAGAACAGAAAGAGAACAAGAAAGTGAGCAATTGCTTTCCCACACAGCAGGAAAGTGGACAGAGTCCAAATCTGAAAAACCTTCCCCAGTCGGCTGGACCATTTAGAATCCAGCCAGAATAGTGAATAATCATCGTAAGAAGAATTGTCATTGTCATGTCCCAAACCATGCATGACAGCACTACCCTTTTGTTATAAACTCTCTGTTGGCCACATTGTAGAAAATCATCTCCTCTAAATTTCTCCCTTCACTGCAGATGGCCTCTGCAAAGAGAGGGGCATCTGCCAGAACCAGCTTTGCCTACAAAGGCAGAAGGATCCCCTCAGAGCAGGCAATATCATCATAGGACATCCAAGTGTACTCTGAGGTGACATTGGCTTCTTTTCTACACCATAAAAATCTTCTAACTCCCCTATTCTGTGTTTTTTTTTTTCTTTTTTCTTTTCTGACACACTAAGAAGGGAAAAAGCAACATTGTAATTGAGACTTCCAAAGGGCATAAATATTTCACTGCAATAAGACAAGTCACAATTCATCTGCTTCGTCTCATTCATTACAGCTATGAATGTCAATACACCTCATTTCTTTAATATGTGAAACAAAGCATTTGACCTAAAATGCCTAAAGCATGGCAGTGACCTCCATATGCATAACAAGCAGTTAAATATCCTATAGCAGCAGTTCTAGGAGTATCATATACATTTTGATTTTTCAACACAAAATTCATCAATATGGCCGCAGAGAACGCATTCTGAATTACTAAAATATTTAATATTGGCAGACTGTTTCTAAACAAATGCCTGTTCTGTTTCAAGCACTAATGTGACTAGAACTAAACTAATAGAAGATTGCTTCATGAAATTCCTGGTTTTATTGAATAGATGATTTCCCACTAGCACATCATTGTCAAGAATGTAAATATTTACTTCTAATGTGCTTAAGGAAGCTTACAAAGTTTATTGACACTACATATTCAACAAATACATAGTTAGAGATAGAAGAAAGTTAAACTCCAGGATGGCCTCCAGCCAATAATTAAAAAAAAAAAAAATCTGACTTTGTGTCAACAAACCTTTTCAGCCCATATTTGTTGTGAGGAACTGAGCTAAGAACTGGAAATACAGAAAGTTATATGATATAAGCCTTTCCATAAAAGAGTTGAGAATATAATCTAACACTTCCACAAAAACACACTGTATTACTCAGGGTTCTCCAGAGAAACAGAACTAATATGACACATAGAAAAACAAATATATATTTACTATATTATTTAATATATATTACATGTAATCCTATGTGCTATATATATTTTACTTATATTTATATATATAAGTTATGTTTATATATATATATAAGTATATACTTATACCATGTTTCCCCAAAAATAAGATTTAGCCAATCAGCTGTAATGCATCATTTGGAGCAAAAATTAATATAAGACCCGGTCTTATTTTACTATAAGACCGGGTATAATATAATATAATATAATATAATATAATATAATACAATATAATATAATACTGGCCCTTATATTAATTTTTGCTCCAAAAAACGCATTAGAGCTGATTGTCCCGCTGGGTCTTATTTTCGGGAAAACACGGTACATATAAGTATATATTACCTCATTATAATAATATAATTTTAAAATATTTGCTAATGACATGTATTTTATATATATACAGAAAGAGATTTATTATATATATGTATTATATATTTTTATATATATTATATATACTATATATATATAATTTATATATATATTGGGGTGCCAAAAAATGTATACAAGTGGACACTTTGGTCAACTTTGCTCAAGCAGTAGTTCACTGTAATCAGAAGTGTCTGGACACTAATGGTAACCACTCTGAGCACCTCTTTTAATTGCAGGTGTCAGACGTGACTTGTATTCATCTTTTTTTATCAGTATATATCGAGTATGACAATTTTAATAGTTTTTTCCTTTCTTAAAATGTGTACACATTTTTTTGGCACCGTGTGTGTGTGTGTGTGTGTGTGTGTGTGATTTACATTTATTATATTATTACAAGTATCTATTTATACTACCTATACTTAATATATGTGATGGAACTAGTAATACTTTTTCCACTCCACCTCTTCTGAGTTCCCTCTGCCTTCAGCAAGCGCCTCAGGTGGTCAGAGTTCTTCACCCAATAAGTTCACCTAAACCCTCATTCCTGAAGCGTCACGGCAATTAGTAGTCCTACGTGGACTGGGTTGTTACAGTTTTCCATCAACCTTAGTCATAAGGCATAGTAATACTAAGAGATGCCTGAAGGGATTTCCTGTGTTCTTCCTCACCTCCACTGTAGAGCAGCGGTCCAATTTTCCCTTGGTAATTAGGAGTAATCACACTAGCCAGCACAATAACTCTTTGCTTATTAATTCAGAGGAATGAGGCGCCGCAAGCGGCCAGCTGTGGTCTTAACTTCTAGGTCAATGGAGTCATTGTGGTGTGTCCTGGTGGAAGACTCCCTCTCACTGGAACCAAGACCTCTAGGCCAGCAAAGCATAGGTCAAGGGAGCAGAAAGCAAAACATTTGCTAATGGTTCACTAGGGATTACAGTGAGTGGTGCCTGTCCCATTTCCAGTCCTTGAGTCCTGAACTCCAAGAATCCAGGCTATAACAGAAAAAAACACACCACATATTGGATGCTGATTCAGTATGGAGGTTCCTCAAAAAATTAAAAATAGAACTACCACATGATCCAGCAATCTCATTTCTGGGAATATATACAAAGGAAAAGAAATCACTCTACATGAAAAGATATCTGTACCCCCATGCTCATTGCAGCATTATTTACAATAGCCAAGACACAAGTCAACTTAAGTGTCCATTGATGGATGACCAGATAAACAAGTTGTGGTACTATATACAATGAAATACTACCCAGCCATCAAAAAGAAGGAAATCCTGCCATTTGCAACAACACAGATGAACCTTAAGGGTACTATGCTAATTGAAGTAAGTCAGACATAGAAAGTGAAATATTATATGATCTCATATGTGGAACCTGAAAATTGAATTCATACAAACAGAGAAGAGATTGGTGATTGCCAGGGATGGGATATGGGGATGTGAGAAATGGGTGAAGGTGATCAAAGGGTACAAACTTCCAATTATAAGATAAGTTCTGGGGATGTAATATACAGCATGGTGACTATGATTTACAATACTATATTCTATATTTGAAAATTGCTCAGAGTGGATTTTAAAAGTTCTCACCACCACACACACAAAACAATGTATCTGTGTGAGGTAATAGATAAACCTTATTGTGTGAATCATTTTTGCAATATACACATGTATTAAATTAATACATGTACACCTTAAACTTACACGATGTTATTATATGTCACTTATATTTCAATAAAACTGAGGGGAAAAAAGAAGGAAATTACCTAGATGCCCAAAAACAAGAAGTCAGCCAAGAAAATTATGGCATATCCATACAGTGGTAAAACATTATTCAGCCATTAAAAAAATAATGGGATGGAAAATATTTAGTGAAATATATGTCTATAAGCATTATTATGCCAAGAAAAAAATACAAAAACTGAATGTATACAAGTACCTCACTTTCATGTTAATGTTTATTATACGTTCACATTTATATCTATGGAAAATATTTAAACATATTATTCTGCCCCCCAAAAAAACAAAACACTTGAAATAACAGTGGTTAACTCTGTAAAATAATCTTAAGATAAAACCTCTAGCAAACAGTGCAGCCTAAATTTAAATTTATAGCTCTCAGATTTTAAAGTCCATAATCTATGTGAGGTTTACTGATTTTGAATATGGGAGCATACATACAATAGCAAGATTCTTCTCCAATGCCATATATGTCACAGGAAATGTTATCAGCAGAATCAGACCAAAGGCAAAAAAGGGCAGTAAGAATTTCATGCCAACAGTCACTCCAAACGCTTGTCAAAAATATCTAATGTCTTTTTAACCTCCATCATTCAACTCTTGTAAGAACTAAGTTGAACTCTTATTAGACTTATTTTTAAAGTTAAATACATAATTAAATAGATATATTTTCACTTATATGGTCTAGAAAAAAATATTAATTTGTGCTCTGTTCAGTTCTTCTGAAAAAGATTTACAATGTTGGAGCTCATTTGAACAGCAGTCTGAGAAGATTTCATGGTGTGGGAAATAATTTCCTCCAACAAATTTGGGTCAGTAATTTCGCCTGAATTAGATAAACCAGCATGACATTCAGTACTCAAATTGAGATCAACTTGTTCAAACTCAGTGTTCCCAAAGCAAAATATGGTGTAGTACCAATCTCTTTTCCATCTGCATTATATATTTGAATGTAAAATCACCAATTACATCAAATTCCACTTGCATTCACAAACTCCCTATCTGTTTTGTTGAATTGTGATGAACTAGCTCGTGCTATATCAGTATAAGGTTACTCAACCTTGAACTGTTACAACCAAAAAGAGCTTTTCCCTGTCTGCATCTTTTGCCTGACTCCCATAAGAGTTACCCACAGCCTTTTATTATTAGATTAAATGTCACAGGAAATGTATTCTTTCATCTTAAACAGCCAGGAGCTATTATTATTCTTTTCCTAGCAGGAGAAATGTGACCTCCTATGCACAAGTTTTATATCCCAGAGAGAAGAAGGTTTATCATTTAATTTACAACTAGATGACTTTAATGCTTTTACTCGCAGGAGAGTGCAACAAAGTCTTTTGTCAGTTACCATAATGTAAAGCCCAGGAAATAGGTTTAGGGTGAGAGGAAGAAAAACAACAACTTTTCTCCATGTTTGGTTTGAACTTGTGATTTGGTACCACCTTGGGTCTAGGAGGAGAGAAAAGGAGGTAGTGGCTGTATTACATTTATAACAGCTACCGTGTGCAAGATATTCATGTACCTTATAGGGTTTAGTACTTTCAAAACCCATCAAAGTACTATGACAATTCTTAAGTTAAAGACAAATAAACTGAGGCTCAGAGGGATTAAATAACTTGTTCAAATTCATGCAGTAAGTGGCAGGGCAATGATTCCAAGCCTTGCCTGACCCCATAGGCATGCTATTTCCATTACTTCATTCTGTCTCTTTAAATATATCTACCTTTTGTCTCCTGTCCTCCTTAGCTCCCTAGGATAAGAACTAATAAGGACCTGTTCCTGGTCACTGCACAAAGGTAAGAATAATCAAAAGCAAGACTATGACTATCATGAGTTTCAGAACTGAAGCAGGCAATTTTGTACCCATTTCAACTGTCCCATTCTTCAGTGACAAAGTCAATTAATTCTCATAGACATTAGGCTCTCAGATACTTTTTTTTTTAAGTCCAAAGAGGAACATATTATAGCCTTATAAGAAATTCACGCAATTAGTAGATAAGTAAGTCTTGGAGACCCAGTACACAGTACAGTGATTATACAGGCAACAAAACTGAATTGTAAACACTAAACTTGATAAGAGACTGGATCTTAATTGCTCCCAATGCTGGAAGAAATTATAATCATGCGACATGATAGAAGTGTTAGCAAATGGTACAATGGCAATCATATTGCAATATAAATGTATCAAATCAATACGTTGTACATCTTAAACTCACACAATGTCTTATATCAACTATCTCAACAAAAAATAATAATGAAAAAAATCCAGAATTTTATTAGTTAATTGGGCTTGATAAAAATTGATAGAGTTTTATTAAGACTATGAAAGTACAACTAAGTTGTATGGGAAGAACAAAAACAAAACAAAAAAAAAACGAAGCTGGGACAAGATTGGTTTCATTTATTGCAAATCCCCAGTACCTAACATTTTAATAAGAATTACTCAATATGTATTTGTTAAATCAAAATTAAATATTATACCTTTTGTTTGCCAATTTATAACTCTTAGAGACTTTTATTTTATAATATTTTAAAATAAATAATTTATTTTGGAAGACATTATTACTGACTAGAAAGAAGATTAGTTCAAGAATTTTTCAGACTTCATCATTAGGAATAGTATAATTTTAAGGCTCCATTACACAGATACTACTGAAGACAATAGGTCTCTAATGACAATAATCAACAACCTATCTAGAAACTTCAGTTGAATATTCAACATATTACAGAAAGGGCAAATGCTATAGCCAGATATGTAAATTACAGATATGTAAAAAACTTTCTTACTTATTCTAAGACATTATCAACAACAATGAACACCATTGGTTTAATAGCAATTTATGCAAAAAGAAAAAAAAACAAGAAATGTATTAATTGTAGCTAAAAATATATTAAAAATTTCATTGCCCAACAATATTCCAAAATAAAGATAACTTTATTTATAGAAGTCACAATCAGAGTTTGAATGTAAGATTTCTTCACAACATATCTTTAAAACTACTTCTGAATACTTTTGGGCTATAGCAAGTTCAGCAGAGGATAATGGTGCCATGTGGTTTTTTATAACATATGATTGGAATCTTCACCTCCTAGTAACATTAGGACAGCCATTAGGACATTAGTGTCACTAGGACAGCCATTAAAATGCTAAAGCTTCTGAAGTATAGCAGGATTATTATATCCAGTACTGTTAAGCAAGATAATTCAGGTTAACCCCCTACCTACACAGAACACAAGTAAAGAGCTGAAAATATGAAAAAGAAATGCATTAAAGAACTAAAATGAGAGTGAAAGAGTGTTACCTGAGCCAAAGTACAGGACAATACAGAAATCCAGAGAAAGGAATCTTACTTTCAGGAAGGCTTTTGTTCTCAGAGCACTTGCCAAATCCTAAAGAGCTGAGCAAGAGAGTGAGCAGTACTTCTTTAAATCCAGGACTCAATAAAAGTAAGAGAACCCCAGTGAGGCAAAATTCACCTCAAATTTCCCTCTTTCCTGGAAGTGAGTAGCATTTTAAATATGTAATTTACAATAAGATAGCACGTTTGTGGGTTCCCTACACCTACAGGAGGTCAGACAATTAATTTGACGAACTTTACACCATGTAAATGTGTGGCAGAAATTTCGCAAACTTACTTTGTATTGTTTGATTCATACTCATGGTTGTTTTCAAGTTTCAAAATATTAAAAGGTAATCTCTAGGAGCTCTTTTGGAGTTCTCAGTATCTGTAGCCACAGTCAGTAATTCTTCTGATTGCTAAAAAGTCCATTTCTGGCTCACTTTGTGCTCAGTACTAGACATATGGTACACATTTAATAAATACTAATACCTTCTCCCTATCTCATGCTGCCACAAACATAAGATCATCAATTACATTGGATTTTCTTCTAATGCATATTTCAATGAATGTATTCAAGAATCTCAAAAACATAATATGCCAGTATATCTTCTTCCCAAGACACTTTATAATACAATTGAATATGCAAAAATATTTTTTTTCTTATACTCTTGATTGTTATCACATGATCTATTACAACTTCTCTATGGTCTGTGTAATATTAAAAGTTTTCTTCCCTTGCAAATAAATAGTCTCCAGAGTTTGATATTGATCAAAGGTAAAACCTGATATATAAATTATTTCAAGAACTTCAAACATCAAGTTGAGATTTCAAATTGGGTACATAAAAACCTGCTACTGGCAACTTCCTTCTGAAATTAACCAAAAACAAGGAGAACAAAGAGGTGAAGTGGAAATTCTGTCTTCACTGAAAAAGGACCTTTCACATCTACTTCAAAGTTCTACTAAATGGATTGAAAACGGGACCAGGGTGAAGGTAAAAAGAAGAAGATGAGCTGCTCACCACTGAAGATCTCAGGTGAAGACAGGATGGTTACAACCAACAGTTCTTAGTCTGGAACATCCAGGACAGTTGCAGAAGCTTTTTGCCACCTTGTTTGGAAATACGAATTTGCAGGGGAAACAAAGATAACTGAAGAAATACACAGACACATTCTTATCATTACTATAGCAAGATGAAAACCTTGAGTAGGTAAGTACACCTGTAGTATCAGTTTTTGTCAGGTCAAAGCAAGCCAAGGATAAACACACACACACACACACACACACACACACACACACGCACACACACTTCTTTTTTTTTAATTCTATAGAACTCTACTAAGAACCAGGTTGATTTCCTGATAGCCCAGACTACTTGCTGGTTCCTCCTCTATACTAGTTACTCTGTAATACCTGATCTAAACAATGAGAGCCATTAAAATATTAATAATACTTAAATAATAATAACAATAGCCAGCACCAGAGATAAGCAAAAAATCTTCAAACAAAAAAGCCACTGTCATTGAGCACTTTTTAGAAGAATAATATCAGAGAAAGATTGATTATGTGAATTTTTTTTTTAAAGTTATGGTAAATAAAACTGTACGCTAGTCACTCAGAGAGACAGATGTGGGGGTGTGGGGAGGGTGACACGGGGGAGGGGGGGAAGAGAATACACTGAGCCCAAAACCTGTCCCATGAAGACATGCAAACTAAATTTTTGATGGAGGTGACATTGACAGTATATGAGAGGAGAATTATTTTTTAAATTGCATGCAAACAATTTTATAAAGGTAAAATGAAATCCGAACCTTATGTTATTTCTTACAAAAAATCAATTCCAGGTGAATTAAAGATTTAAACATGAACATCAAAGCCACAAAAACTTTCAGAAGTAAAAACAGTATCTGTTTTTGACTTACAGGTAAGGAATAAATTTTTCAAATGAGACAAAAACAATGCAAACTTTAAAGGAAAAGACTAATAACATAGAGCTTCATTAATATTGAAATCATAGGTTTATCAAAAACATTCTAACAAGAGTGAATATACAACCCATACAAGCTATGAGAAGTTAAATGTACCACACTAACTGACAAAAGATTGGTGAAAACAAAGAATGCCTCCAAGTCAATATGAAAATTATAATGAACCAAGTAGAAAATCTGGGGGGAAACTTACAAGGAAATATTGGCAACACCAGCCACTTCAATGAAGAGAAAATAAATATGAAATAAACAATTGAAAGGTGCTCAACCTCATCAACAATCAGGGAAATGCAAATTAAAACCATAAGGAGACAACATTTTACTCTGATCTTGTCGCATCCCACGGACAAAAGTTGTGGGGAGCGAGGAGGGCAGTGCAGGGTTAAGAAAGACAGTAGCCAAAAATAGAGTGCAAGCGGGGCCAAGGGACTCCAGCCTCAAGAACTGAGCCCCAAATCAGGCCAACACGTAGCTTTTATTAGTTAGGTGTGGAAGTAAAGGAGATAAAGCTTGTCAGTCTCAAGATCTATGAATCCCACACATCATAATAGGAAACTGATTCAAGCCAATCACCCTTGCCTGCAGGCAGCAGAACCGGAAGTCTCAGGGTAAGTACTTCCTCAAGGGACAAAACCGTTATGCATATGAATAGATGGAGAGCACACCGTTGAATCTCTTCCCCTGCAGGTTATGGGAAGGAATAGAGCCACAGAGGCAGAGGCTCTCATTAGCTGGGGGAAAGTGGGGGGCTGTGCCCACCTGTATCGACCCTGTGAGTTCCCCAGATGGTCCCCAAGTGGTTGTGTCTGGCTTGGGTTGTCCCCCGCCCCCCCAATGGGGAATCATACCGTTCTTTGACTAGCCAGCCATCTTTCTGGGGCCAAACAGGGAGACATAAGGTGTAAGCACAAAGGTGAAGCAAAGTCTCTGAAAGGATCCATCTCACAGACTCTCCTTTCTTTAGGGGCAGGTAGGAGGAGACAGACGGGTAGGCTGCTGCGTGGCAACATGATCATAGTAACAAAGTTTTTAAATCTGATTAATATCAGTGCTGGCCAGGACATGGAACCCTGGGAACGGTCATGCACTGCTCATGGGAATATAAACAGTCATAACCACTTTGGAAAACGATTTTACGTTCTCTGAAGCTATTCAGACATAGAATCACGTACTCGCAAACTCAGGCACAAACCCCAGAGCAATGGACTGACACAACCTTTTTTGCTGACATCTTCCTTAATATTTTTGAAAACTCTATACCCCATTGCCCATTTTTAAGTTGGCTACCATCATTAATCAGAAGTTTTTGTAATTCCAAAAAATGTGATTTCCAGTATAATATAACTAGAACATTATTAAACAAAACTGTGAAATCTCTCTTTTTAAATGTTTCTGAGGAATAGAAATGTAATAAATTTTTTACCAACTATCATTTTTTGGTTACTTTCTTTTGTTGTAAAACTTTTATTATTTTTATGTGTGTACATTCTAGGAATAAGAAAAAATACAAAGAAGCAGAATTTTGAAATTCACTCATAATCCTACCACTGACTGTACTTTTTTGTCTTTCATCCTTCACACGTTTTTCTGTGCATGTATGTAATATACAAATGTACTTTTCCCTTTTAAAAATACGATATTTACATATTACTTAGTAACATTTTATTCATTTTACATTCTGTCTGGAACTGTTTTTTGTACAAATGAATAAAGCTCTCCTATTAAAAGGCAGAGATTTGGAGATTGGTTCTAAATAAGATAAACAATGAGATGCAGATAAGAAAGGATGCATCTAAAAATCATTAAAAGCAAGTAACAAATTAAAAGTAAAAAAAATGGATAAAGGTTTATCAGTAAAATGCAGATCAAAAGCACACTATATGGCAATGTTAATATCAGAAAAAATAAAAATCAAGGTAAACTACATTAAGTAAGGGTGAGAATGGTTTCAATTAACCTTCCAATGGGTTGCTTTGAGTTTGATTCTTACTCTCCTTGTCTATTTCACCCACTTCTCTAAACACATCATCCTTGCTTAAATGATGTTGTGTATATCTTCTTTAAATTCCTGGAGAGACTAAATCAGCCTTTCTCTAAAAGTTCCTTCTGTGTTTTCCTTCTCCTCTGGCTCTTCCTCCTCCTCTGGCTTTTCCTAAGGCTTTGCTCTTCCTAAGGTTTCACTCTCATTTTCTGGTTTTTCTTCAATTTGACAGGGTTTCATCTTGTGTCTCTCTTCCTTTCCTCCTTCTTTCCTTTTTCTCTGCTAATTTCTCATTGAATACAATTACTTCAGTATTGATCCAATCAGTTTTTTCCTCATCTTTTCTAGCTTTGTTCACTGCTATGGACAACAGACCTGCAAAATTCCAGCATATTGGCTCTCTCCTTTCCCCGGCCTCAGGGCCCACGGTCACACTGCAGGAGGAAGTTGGTACTCAGGCGAGAACAAGGACCAGACTCAACCATCATTTATTTTTAAATGTATAATCAGCTTTCCTTTAACGTTCATAAATGTAACATCGGTCCTTTTTCTCCTTAAACTCATATCTCTATTCCATCTCCCTCACATAATTTTGTGCTAATGGAATATATTTTATACGTGAAAGTCTATCAGTGAAAATATTATACCAACTTAGAAGGTAAGAAAATAAAGACATAACATTAGTGAATAAAAAATAAACCAAGAGAAAAAAAAGTGTGGGGGGTGGGAGATGAAGGTAAGGGGGATCAAATATATGGTGATGGAAGGTGAACTGACTCTGGGTGATGAACACACAATGGGATTTATAGATGATGTAATACAGAATTCTACACCTGAAATCTATGTAATTTTACTAACAATTGTCACCCCAATAAATTTAATAAAAAAAAATTAAAAAAAATAAATTAAAAAAAAAGTAAGGAGATTTCTGTTTCCAGGAAGAGGGAGTAGACATACTTTTCTTTATTCTTTCCACTAAATACAACTCAAAGCCCTGGATATTGTATATAAAACAAGCATAAGAAGAGTAGAAAGGAAAAAAAAAGACTGCCCAGAAAGCACAGGACCCACAGAATGACACGGTGAGTTCCTTGGGGGTATCTTATGTGCCTCATATATCCCAGACTTGGAGCTGAAAAAGCTGGCAAATTGGAAATACCAACAGACATATATAAAAAGAAGCCTCAACAAAAGCCTCTCCAGCCAAAACAACCAGGAAAGGGGAAGATTAGCAAGGCAGAAAACTTTTAGAAAATAACTTCTTCACTCTATTCAAACACCACGGGACAGGTGGGGGGAGGAGACGTGTGGCTCTACTCCAATCATGCCAGCAAAGGCCGAGTAAGGAGGAGCCTAGACCTCCATCCTTGTAAGACTATAATAAGGTAGCCCAAACCCCTCCCTGCTAGGATGGTTTCAGAGATGGCCAAGCAGGGAGCCAAGACTTTAATCTTTGCCAGCCAGTAACAAGCCAACCCCCTGCGGTGTCAGTGGAGACCACATGGGGAGCTGGAACTCCTGAATTCCTAACCCCACCAAGCAGTAATGAGGACCCCCACCATGTGTCAACAGAGCACACTGTTTTGGGGAACTTACACTTCTACTTCCATCTGGCAGAAGCAGATCTGCTGCAAGAGTGGTGTCACATTAATCCAGCTAAAAGAGTTTTAAATAAGATACGGTCTCATAACATAACACAAAAATGTCCAGATGTCAATCAAAAGTCACTTCTTATACCAAGAACCAGAAAGATCCCAAACTAAATGAAAAAAAGAATCAATAGATGCCAAGACCAAAGTGACAGAGTTGCTAGAATTATCTGACAAAGATTTCAAGGCAGTCATGATAAGAACACTTCAGTAAGCAATTATGAAAACAAAACAGAAAACTTCAGTAAAGAACTATAAAGCCTCAGCAAAGAAATAAAATATATAATGCATAATCAAATAAAACTGAGAAATACAATAACAAAAAAAAAGCGCAGCAGATGGGATTAACAGAAGAATAGAAGGGGGAAAGAATAAGTGAACTGAAACATAAAACAATAGAAATGATTCAATCTGAACAACAGAGATTATAGACTAAAAACAAAAACATGAATGAAAGATCTAATATGTGTTATCAGAGTTTAGGAAGGAGAGGAGAAAGAAGATAGGACCAAAACATACTCAAAGAAATAATGGCTGAAAACTTCAAATTTGGCAAAAAAAAAAAGCAAACAAACAAACAAAACTACAGATTCAAGAATCTGCACAACTTTCATACAGGATAAGCCCAAAGAAATTGATGTCAAAACATCATAATAAACTTTGAAAGGCAATCTCTCACTCAGAAATGACAACTTAACTACATGGGAAAACAACTCAAAATAAAAATAAAGGGATGAAAAAATATATGCCGTGTAAATATTTTAATCAAATGAAAGCATGAGTACATTAGGAGCATATTATTAGCACATATAGTTGACTTCAGAGCAAAGAAAAGTACTAGGGACAGAGAGTGACATTACATAATGATAGAAGGGCCAATTCTCTAAGAAGATACAACAATCCTAAATGTGTATGCACCAAACACCTGAGATGAAAAACATGTGAAGCAAAAATTTATAAACCTAAAAGAAGAAACACACATCGACAATTACAGTTGGAGATTTCAACACTCCTGTGTCAACAATTGGTAGACCACCAGACAGAAAATCATCAAGAACATAAAATAGCACCACCATTACTCAACAGGATTTACTTGATATTCATACAACACTCCACTCAATAATAGAATACTCTTTTTTTTTCAAGTGTCTATGGAACATATACCAAGAGAGACCACATCCTGGGTTATAAAAAAAAAATATTCAGGTAATTAAAAAGAAATCATACAGGGTGTATTTTCAGACCACAGTGGAATCAAACTACAAATCAGTAACAGAAAGGTAATACGAAAATTTCCAAACACGCGGTGACTACACAACACACTTCTAAATAATCAATGGGCTAAAAAGGAAGTCACAAGGAAAATTTAAAAAATACATTAATGAATACAAATTCAGCATATAAAAATTTGTAAGAGGCAGCTAAAGCACTGCTGAGAGAAAAATTTATAGCATTAAATGTTATACTAGTAAGAGGAAAGTCTCAATCAAAAATCTATTCTCCATTTGAGATTACATGTATATTAAACTTTTTTATATGCCCCACAGCTCTTGGAGGCCCTGATGTGTTTTGCTCACTTTTATTTTTCTCTTCTGTTTCAGTTTGGGTGTTTCTATTGACCTATGTTTAAATAAACTAATTCATTCCTGAGCTATGTCAAATCCACTGGTGAGCCCATCAGAGCCATTTTTATCTGTTAACAGGGTTTTTTAAATTATTTCTAGCACTTAACATTAGTGTCTTTCTTATAGTTTCCATCTTTCTACTGAAATTCCCTATCTTTTAAATCCCATTGTCATCTTTTTTTCACTAGAGATTTTCACATATTAATCAAAGTTATGTCAAACTCCCTGCCTGATAGTTTCAACACCTGGGCCATCTCTGAGCCTAGTTCTATTATTTTGTCTTGACAGCAAATTGCTGTTTCTTGCTTTTTTGTGCATCTTATTGAATTTATTGAATTCCACACATCTTGGGTAGATGTGTAGAGACTGAGGTAAATGGTATTTAGACTTGGAAAGCTGCATGCCTTTTTTATTTTGCTACGCTACATTGAGGAGTGAGTCAATTTGATCAAGAGTTGAACCAGGCTTGAGTTTTGCTATTGCTTTGGTACCTTCCACTGTACCATTTGCTTCAACTTCCTTTAACGGGCAGGGATGGACCAGGGTTTCCAGTGGGTTTTTTTTAATGTGTTTTTGTTTGTTTGTTTGTTTATGCTATCATCTCAACTCTCAGCCTTCCCTGTCACCCGCACCATACAGGGGTTCTGTCTTTATTCTCTTTTCTAAACCAGTGCCAGTGCTTACTACCCAGAGGTGGGGAGGCAAGGTGCTTCTCTATGGTTTTGGTCAAGCCTCATTCTGAGGCAAGCCCTGTGCTTATGTCTCTAAAATGCGGCTTTCTCATGCTCTTGTTCCCCATTACAGCCAAACTCTGCCTCAACTATTTGGTAGATCTTCATTTGCAACAGAGTTTCCTGCCTGTGGCCCCAAAATAGGAAAAAATATATATAACCCTACTTTGTGAGTGTAAGGTCCTGGCACCAGGATTTTTCCCTGCCTTTTCCTCCAAGATAGAGGGTCTGGGGGGTGGGAGGAGTTGTGTGTTTGTTTGCTTTTTCTTTTACCTTTTTTACCCAGCAGTGTGGGTCTTCCCTATTCCTTGGAAAAGACAGCATTTGATTTTTCCCCAACTCCATCAGGTTAAATCTTTTGTGCCATTTAAGAGAATGTTCTGGTAGGGGCTTCATGCTTCAACCCCGCCCCTCCCCCCGCCCCCCACCCCCCAGACACCTTCACTCCCCTCCTCCAGGACTGCACTGCTGAGGGAGTCTCTCAGCTCTCACTCCTTGCTTCTAATTTTCTCACGAGCACCCACTGGAGGTCTGTGGAGAAGAAACTGCAAGTGGATGCAAACCCCATTTGTGTCTATGATGCCCAAGGTATTAATCCTCTCACTTGGCCTTTAGCAATTCATTAAAAAGTTTATCTGCATTCTCACAGCTTATATAGCACCCAACATCTCTTCCTCCACGCTCTGCGCACGCAAGCCAATGCTTATCTCTCCTTGGAGCAGTCGGCCTGTCTTTGGATTTCCAGTTGGATTCCATGTGACATCAGCTCTCTGACAAGCTCAAAAAAAGTTACGGTTTTGTAATTTATCTGTTTGTGTTTCTTTTTCTTATTTCGTAAGGTAGGAGCACCCTTTCTAACTTTTTACACCCTAAGCAGAAGCAAAAGCCTCAGAGTTTTCAATTTATGATTGATATACATCAAATGTAAGTCACTAATCACATAATTCCTTCCACAGAACTTTGTCTTTCTTTTTTCCTGGTGTTCTGAATTATTTTGACCTTTCAAATAAAATCTTCCTGCAAATTGCTGGTAAGTCAGGACATCTCAATTTCTGGTTTTTCAAAACCAAAATTTCAATATTTTGTTTGTGATAAGGTTATTTTAACTATTTGTTTCCTTCAGTTACTTTGGAATTTTAATTTAAGTTCTTAATTTATCTTAAGTTGAGAAATTAATAAGAATTTAACAGTATTCACGCTTACCTTTGAAATTGTATTTGCTAGTCATAAAATTAAAGCTGTTATATTACTTGATGAATTTGCAAGTGAATAGTCAATATGTTAAAGTTTTAAAATCTGGAAGATTATATTCAGAGACATATAAATAAAATCACTAGCTGTTTAAATATAATGATCATGTACAAAATGGCAGAATTTTGGTTAGAAAACTAGCCTGAATTAAGGAAAATTTTTAATATATACTGATTGCTATTTCACTAGTCTATGAGCAGCTTTATGTTTCGCTGGCCAATTTCATCAGTAACATATCAATCTTACCTTAATTGATTTTAAGAAAAGCATATGTCACCAGTAATCAAAATTGAATATTCTTATAAAGCTGTTAAATCATTTATTTTAAAGCTATCAAAACATTCCTGGTAGGACTATAATTGATATATTCATCAAATGGGATATTCGACAAATTAGACTTTAATTTGTTTTTTGTGAATTGATTTGTGAACTGCATATTAGGCTAATTGTCCATTTTGGAAAATTGAATATTGACCAATTTACCTGCTCTCACTGAAGTTTCAAACAGTAGAAAAACCTAAGCATCCATCAATGGGGGCACACTAGCCACAAAGAGCTCAAGTGTCTGAAAGAGAAAGATGCGGTTTCAAACAGACAGGAACAAATCTTTATAGATAAGGAACAAAGCAAGTTACTGCCATTTGCATAATTCAGTGATTCTAAAGGTGTGATCCCCAGACCAGCACCATCAGCATCACCTAGGAACTTGTTAGAAAGGCAAATTCTCACATCTCAGTCTTAAAACTTTGCAAATTAGAAACTGGGGGTGGGGGGTGGGGGGGGGAATGGAGGGATGTACATTTAAGCAAACTGTGTTTTCACAAGCCCTCCAGGTGATTGCGAGGCATGCTAAACTTAGAGAATCACTGATACCAGTATCATTAAAAGGGAGACAGTGCACATATGCATGCACACAGATACACACACAATGACAAACACATACACTGTTATACACAGATGCATACACATCACTCTAAATGCACAGACAGGCCTCTTTAACTATACAGGAACCTGTGAGAGTTATTCTTTCTGGCAAGAGAACAGAAGCACTAGAAGCCCAGTGCTTAGGGTGTAAAAAGTTAGATGAAAAAGATTACTTTTGATATAACCTTGTGTACTATTAGAATTTGTTTCCTACTTCTTTGACAAGAATAGGTTTAAAAAGAAATCTTCAGATTTAAAGCTGGAGAAATGTTCCCCGCTATTGTTCACGCAGATTTTTTTTCCATTAAATTTCCAGGTGGAAATGAAGGAAAATTAGAATTAAAGCAAGTAAAAGAGAAAGCATTTTTAAATATTTTCTGCCCCTTTCATATAATAAACATATTAAGTTTGAGAAAAGGTCGCAGGTTACTGTCCAGGTAACTATTTCACTGTTAGGAACTTGAAACAACTGAAATATCAAATAGTGATTTTAATTACTTGTCATGCTATTACCTTACTAAAGGTATCTCCACATGACATTTTAGAAATATCTACACAAGGCAGAAAATTATTTGTACAATATAACTAAGTGGGTGTCTACAGACCACAACTTTAAATGGAATACAAGGTATTATATGAATAATTCATCTCCATCCCCTTCTAGTCAACTTGGCAATAACCTTAAAAGAAGCTTATAGACATGAACTTATATTACGTCTCTGAAGGCAAAAGGTTGCAGTTGTGTTTTTCATTCTATAAGGTTTTCTGAATTTGTATGTAAAATATTTCAAAATGTTTAAAATATAGTCTACCAACATATCTAAAGCAATCCAGATAATGAACTAATTAGTACCACCATAACAAATATACATATTCATGTTATATTATATTAGTATTTCCAGAGTTCAGTATAATTTTCTTTTTGAGATGGGAATATAATTCTAATTTTTTCAGGCCACAAATTTATATGTGAGGAAACAACTGAAAAAAAAAAAAAAAAATACAAGTCTTTGTGATTGTTCTAGGTTATAAGTCCTAACTATAAAAGTCCTGTGGTGATTTTAAAAATATGTCCACATTTTTATTTTGTATTTATCCCTTCAAGAGATGAAATTTAACTCTTTCCCCTTGAGTGAAACATGGCAGAACTGATGTTATGTCATTTCTGATAATAGGTTATAAAAAGCCTGTAGCTTCCATTTTATGTACGAAAAATCTTTCTTAGATCTTTCACTCTTGGGGAATTTAGCTGTCATGTAGTAAGAACATTCAGGCAGCTTACAGAAAGCCCTGCATGGTGACGAACTGAGATTTCCAGCCAACAGCCAGCAAAGAATTGCAACTTTCCAACAGCAAGTGAGTGAATTTGGAAGTAGATCCCACCCACACTCATCCCCAGTCATGTTTTCAGATGACAGCAGCCCTGGCCAATAGTTGACTCCAACAAAAGAGACCCTGATCCAGAACCATCCAACGAAGGATGGTTCTAACTTTAAAATTCCTGACTCACAGAATCTGAGGTAATAAATATTTATCCTTTTAAGATGATAAACTTTAGAGTAATTTGCTATGTAGATATAGATAACTAATGCATGTCCTAAAAACTATTATCTGCTCAGTATAGTGGACATGCATTTTGTATTTCCCCATCATCCTTTGCTTTGTGGAATCACTCCTTCCGCACTCTAAATAATTCTGCACAATCCATGACATTCCTGGTATGGCTGTCTTATATGCCCTCCTTGGCATAGACCAGACCAGGAAGTCAGAGTATGCCATAGCTTAACCATAGTGAGTGATTCAGAGTTACACATGCAAGTTAAACGGGGCCAATCAGAATCACCTCAAATAGTGTTACCAGAGTTATTAGAAAGATGTTCAGCCTTCCTCTTAGATCATCACTCTAAGTTTCACATAATACTAAAATTGCCATCTTTTCACTCTTTGGAAAGAAGTTTTCTAAAAATAGAGCCAAGCTGATATAAGAAAGCCAGCAAACACAAGATGGAAAGCGAATGTGTGTTTTTATCACACTGTTTAAACCTCTGGAGTCTATTATCAACATTTTACTTTCCACGTAGGTGAGCTTTTTCATATTTCAGCTATTTCAGGAGTTCAGTTGGATTTCTATTTCTGAATGAGTCAACTGAATGAGTCCTAATAAATGACAAATTTTGTAAACTCAAAATACACCTAAGACTTATGCTTCTGGCTGTGATGAAATAATAGGAAACAGTTTTACCCTGTCACCATAAACAATTTAAAATGAACAAAAAATATGAAACAAGTTTTCAGACATTGGACAAAAATCATCTCAGGACAGTGGTCCTTGAGAAAGAGGAAACAAGTGAAATGGGGCCTAAAACTGCTCCAGCCTACTGTCTGCAGAGTTTCTAGGCTTCAAGACAGAACAGCTGAAACCAAACAGACTCTGGAAGTCTTCCTGAATTGAGACAGAGTTGAGAATTTGGGGATCCCAAAGCAGCTAGAATTCCTAGTGCAGAGTAACAGTCAGGAGAGTGCTGAAGAGAGAGAGTGGGAGGGAGAGAGAGAGAGAGAGAGAGAGAATTCTGAAAATATGCAAGGAATTTCTCTTGAGTCTTCAGCTGAGTGCTTTTTAGCACATGCATGTGAAATAACTACCTGAGGCTAGTGAAGCAATTCCAGAGATCATGGTGGGCTGGAAATAATTTATCCTCCTAACAGCTAGGGTGTAGAAATCTCTCAATTCATGAGGCAACGGGTTATGTACTTGGAAAAGGATTATCTCAATAGTGGAGCCAAATTAGCTCCAGGCTAAAGGTAACTCTGCTGTTTTCAAGGAACTTAGATGAGTCACAGAACAAACTTCAAAAAATGTGTAGAGGAATACAAAAATGCTAGAACTAGACAACATAAAATTCATTAAATCACCCTGACAATTTCATTCAACACTGTACTGGCAATCCTAGCCAGTGCATAAAAGAAGAAAATTTTTGAAAACACAGATGGAGGGGTCAGGGAGAAAATTATTTTTATTCTCAGATGACATCATCATCTATCTAGAAAAGGAATCTGCAAAAAAAATCTACTAGAAGTAATAAGAGTAGTTTAGCATGGTTTACAAAATGAGTATACAAAAATCAATTATAGTTTTACAAGCTAGTAATAAGCAATCAGAAACTAAAATTTTTTAAACTATCCCATTTACAGTAGCATGAAAAAAATTAATTTGACAAGTATTTATAATACCTATACACCAAAAATTATAAGACATTGATGAGAGAAAAGCCAAACATGTAAAAAAAAAAAAAAAAAAGCAAACCATATTCATGGGTCACATCAATTATTGCCAACATATCATTCTTCCTAAATTGATGTATAAATTCAATGCAATCTCTAACAAAATTCCAGCAGGTTTTTAACAGAGAATGACCACCTGACCCTAATATTTATATGTAAATGCATACAACCTGAAAGGCAAAAATGACATTTAAAAGAAAAGAACAAAGTTAGAGGACTTATGCTATCTGATTTCAGGATATATTACAAAACTGCATTAATCAAGGAAGGGCGATATTGGTATAAAAATGGCAAAAGTCCACCAAAAGGTAAATGAATAGACAGACGTATATATCCATGGATTGTATGTATATATCCATACAATGGATTACTGCTCAGCAATAAAAAGAAATAAACTATCAGTATACACAACATCTACAAATCTCAAAATAATTATGCTGAGTGGAAAAAGCCAAAGTAGAGTGCATACAGTATGAATCCATATATATAAAACTCAGAAAAAGTGCAAGCTAATCTATAGTGACAGAAACAGACCAGTGGTTGGTTGCCTTAGGGATAGTGAAGTGTTGGGTGGGAGGTACCAATCACAAGGCACAAGGAAACTTCAGGAAGATGACAGATATATCCGTTATTCTGGTGGTGGAGATGGTTTCACAGATGTCAAAATCCATCAAATTTTATACTTTTTAATACGAACACTTTATGGTATGTCCATTGCCCCTCAATAAATATATGCAAATGCTCTTTCTTCTTCTTTACTGAGACTAAAATATTATATCTATAAGAATACATAAAGTCATTTTACCAAGAACTAGTACAGGTCATGGATGGCAGAATCTTACTGACAAAAACAGTTCTTGCTATACATTTCAATCTGCAGGGCACTTTTTAACCCATGTAAAAACTTCAAACCATAATGATTAAAATGGTCTGTCAGCTCTTTGTTCAGTGGTAACATTTGCATATTCCCATTGATCTTTGAAAGAGCATTTAGTGGATCACGAATAATGACTATGCTCTAGCCATTGCTGCTTAGCTGAAATACAATTTGGAGGATAAGGAACAAGTCCTTGGCTTGGCAGATCTAATCTCTCTTGAGAAAGGGAGAAAGATTGTTAGTGATAGCAAGTGCCCCCATCCTTAACCCCAAGTCCTGCTGTGAAATTCAGGGGAGGCTCTTCTCTCCTCCAGTATCCTGCATCAACAACTGAGGTTCTTAATAAGCTCTATTGTGCTCACCCTCCCCGTGTCCTTCTCTCTGCATTATCCTAATTAGGAAATGAGTCAAAGAAACTCAACTCTTCTGAGATAACTCTCTAAGAACATAAATATGGAACCAAAATTGTACCTTTCCAAAGGACAGCCTCATTTCATCCTCCTCCTGCAGTGGAACGTACTTAAAGGATAATTCTAACTCTAGAAGTAGAACTTAACAACAGCGAAAAACAAATTTGTGAGAGACCGTAGTATTCCTTAGTTTTCCTTTTTCCCTCTCCTTCACCCCATGGAGGAAAACAGCTAATGCCTGCATTTACATCGCTTACCCTCTCCAGCATTCAACACAAGCATACATATATATGAACACACTCTCAGCTGGGTTAAATATATGTTAAAATCTCTAAAACTTAGGAACTAAACGTTTTTCGAAATGAAGTTCTTCAATTGAGTGTAAATAGCTTGATTTGTTGCTCATTTTAGAAAACAGATTAACTAACATTTACTGAGGACTGTGTATGTGCCAGGCACAGTTCCAAATGCTTCACCTGCGTTATCTCATTTAATCCTCATGAAAACCCTCCATGAGAGGTACTATTATCATCCTTCACTTTACAGAAGTGAAAACAAGGCACAGAAAAGTGAAACAGACGGCTCAGAATCCGAGAACCAAACACACTAAAAAACGACCACAGCCTATGTTGAAACCCTGGCACTCTGACTTCAGAATGCAATTGTCATGCAGGGTGTCATGCGGGGTCTCTGGTCCCACTCCCGACATAAGAACTCAGGACATGGTGAGGCCAAAAAGGAACATCCATGGACCATAGATAGGGGAGTCATACCACTATAGTCTCGCTACTGGCTAGATTGGAGACACAGAAAGCGGGAGCTACACGATCTGCAACCCACCATCCGCTTCTCTGCCAACCAACCTCACTTCCTAACTGCAATCCGCCTCTCTGCAATCCACAATCAGCGCTTGCTAGCTTAGCCTTGGTAGTTATATTAGTGGCTAATGGCTAACTGGTAATAGCTGATGGCCAACTAGTCACAGCTGATGGCTATCTACTACCCGAGCCAGTACCTTTCCACATGAGGCTGAGAGCCTGGAAACTTCACTCTAGGACTCTGTCCCCACAGCAATTCTAAATACTAGATAGCCGCGTCTCCAAGGAAACAAGAAAAAGTGACTAATGTACTCAAAAAGCCCAAACACCATAAATATTGTTAGCCCATGTCGGTTGCTTTGACTTATAAATACAAGGGTAAAATCGCATGTTCCAGGGTTATTTTGTCAAACCAAACTTGAATCTGTGAAGGAATGAAAGCACCTCAGAGTGGGGAGCACTCAGACTTCCTGAGGGGATGTTACCCAACATGGCCACCGAGGAATCAGACACTACACCTACCCTTGCAGGCCAACTCTCCTGAAGCATCTGAGCTGTCCGAAGGCTTTTGCTGTGACCATGGCAACCCTCACTTTCCAGCTGTGTCACACCTGGTTTCCATCATGACAAGAACATTTTCTCCTAGCTAAGGAGCAGTATATCTGCAAGTAATGATTTTGGCAAAATGATTCATCTCCAGGTTGTAACCCAGCTTTTCAGGTGGATCAATTTAAGCTGTTTCTTGGCTGTTCTTCAGGAATGTAAGAAGAGAGGAAGAAAGAGAGAAACTTTCAAAATGATACAAATGGGATTTAATTTTATTTATCTGAAATTCAGTTAAAGCTTACTCTGAGCATATATGTTTTTGGTCCTTCATTTAATCCAATCTGTTAAATCGGGGACAAATATATTATTGTGGGGACAGAACCCCAAAAAGCAGTTTCCAGGCTCTCGGCCTCACATAGACAGGTGCTGGCTCAGGTAGTAAATGGCCATCAACTGTGATTGCATGGCCATCAGCTGTGGCTAGTTGGCCGTCAGCTGTAACCAGTGAGCCATTGGCCACTAATATAACTGCTGTGGCTGTGCTAGCAGAGGAGAGAAGAAGAATGGGGGCTAGCGAGAAGATGGCGGCTGGGCTGGCAAGCGTGGATGGCGGTCTGCGGACAGTGTGGATCCAGCCTCCAGTGAGAGTATAGTGTGCCGCCAGAGAGAATATAGTGGTATGACTCCCCTACCTATGGCTCCATGGGTGTTCCTTTTTGGCCTCACCATATCCTGCGTTATGTGGGGAGTGGGACCAGAGACCCCACCTGGCACCCTGCACGACAAATGGCGCAGCGAGCAGGGTCTCCCGCACGACAATTATCATTAAAGTAAAAATAATAAAACATAAATAACTTTAACACCTCTCCTGGCAACAATGTGCCAATTTGAGAGCGGCTGAGAATCCCCCATCAGTTATTTACCAAATAGATTCCAGGGTCCCTCCTCTTTCAAGATCATGATTCTTTATGTACAGAATGGAGCATACAGAGTGATCAGTCTGGAATTTGGGATGACCTTCTATGACAATCCAAATTTGAATACTTTTCCCCTTTTGAAGTTATCAGTTCTTCAGAATCATTACTCTTTCTCAATGTTAACCTATTTTCCTGTTCTTTTATGCAACGTAGGCTACATATCCATTGGCACAAACATTAAGAGCTAATTGCTCAAAAGCCAGGAACGCAATAATGATGGCTCCCTGCTTTCCCACTCAAAAGAGAAGCTTTCTATACCTCATCATGCTTTACTGTGGGATACTTGTATAGCATTTACAAGTATGTAAAGAATTCAGATCGGCCCAGCAGCCTTAGCGGTCATCTGGTTGCAGAGAAGAAGACAGTAGAGACCCAGACAATGGTGGGAGAATTGACTGAAATCTGGGAATGTTCTTCATAAAGAAGAGAGAAAAGAGATCTAAGAGAGTCCAGGGATGAGGGACTGGGGTGACCTGCCTTTGATTGAGGGTGACCCTCACAATAAGGCAGTATAGCTTAGAAGTAAAGAGCACAGCCAGGGGTGTTTGAATCTCACCTCTCAGCTGTGTGACCTTGGATAATTTACTTCACCTCACTATGCTTCATTTTTCTCATATGTAACAAGCGGATAGTAGCAGAATTTACCTCACAGAGCTATTGTGAGGATAAAATACACTAGTAAATGAAAAGTGCTGAGTGGCATACCTGGAACTATAGAAGTGATAGCTATTGTGACTATTACAATTGAAAAGAAGGAATAGGAAAACTTCAAACACCAAAACTTGTTCAAAAGCATCACCGAAGTCTCACCTCCCATGCTCGTCTAAGTCAGAGTCTCCCAAAGAGCCCCAACAGCTGCAGACACTCTTCCTCAGAGGTTTGAACTTTGAAAACAACCAGGGGGAGTTAAAGAGCCATTCTGAGCAGTGGGGAACACACAGATTGTGTAGTGATGAGAGATCCAAACACCACACACTCCAGAAGCTTTGGGTTTGTCTCCTATGCCACCGTGGAGGTAGTGGGTGCAGCCATGGAGGCAAGGCCACACAATGAAATGGGAAGAGTTCTGAGACCAAAGAGGTTTGTCTCAAGAGAAGATTCTCAAAGACCTGGTGCCCACTTCAGTGTGAAAAAAATTTTTGTGCCTTGTATTAAAGAAGACACTGAAGAACATCACCTAAGAGATTTTGAACAATATGGAAAAATTGAAGTGATTGGAATCATGACTGACCAAGGCGGTGGCGAGAAGAGAGGTTTTGCTTTTGTGAACTTTGACAACCATGACTGTAGACAAGACTGTCATTCAGAAACACCATCCTGTGAATGGTCACAACTGTGAAGTAGGAAAAGCCCTATCTAAGCAGGAGATGGTTAGTGCTTCATCCAGCCAGAGGTCGAAGTGGTTCTGGAAACTTCAGTTGTGGTGGAGGAGGTGGTTTTGATGGGAAGGACAACTTTGGTCGTGGAGGAAACTTCTGTGGTCGAGGCGGCTTTAATGGCAGTCGTGATGGTGGAGGATAGTTTGGCAGTGGGGTTGGCGACAATGGATTTGGTAATGAGGGAAGCAATTTTGGAGGTGGCAAAAGCGACAATGATTTTGGCGGTTACAATTCATCTTCAAATTTTGGACCCATGAAAGGAGGAACTTTGGAGGTAGAAGCTCTGGGCCCTAAGGCAGAGGCCAATACTTTGCCAAACCATGAAACCAAGGTGGCTGTGGCAGTTGCAGCCACATTACCAGCTGTGGCAGTGGCAGGTTTTAATTACTGCCAGCAAACAAAGCTGAATATGAGGGGGAGAGTCAGAAATGTGACAGGGAAGCTATAGGTTGTAACAGATTTGTGAACTCAGCCAAGCACAGTGGTGGCAGGGCCGAGCTGCTACAAAGAAGACAAGTTTTACACAATACTCATGTGTATGGGGAAAAAAAAAATTGAGGACTGTATTTGTGACTAATTATATAACAGGTTATTTTAGCTTCTGCTGTGTGGAAAACGTAAAGCATTACAACAAAGGGTTTTAATGTAGATTTTTTTTTTTGCACCCATGCTGTTGATTGCTAAATGTAATCGTCTAATCATGATGCTGAATAAATGCATCTTTAAAAAAATAAAGCAATATGTGAAATAGTTACTTGGTAGAGATCACCTGCACTCCAAAAATGCAGGAGTGGGGGGGGGGAACTATCCTCAAACTCTGCAGGCTGTAGTCCACAGTGATTGTAAGTTGGTGGCCTGGAGGAAGTCAGCAGTAGTGGTGGCTTAAGATTTTCTATGACAGCGTCCAACACAAGAAAGAGTGCTGGAGTTCAAGATGGTGGGCCCAGAAAGCTGTTTTAATGATTCAAAGAGTAGGTCTAGTGATGCTAAAGACACAGATAGTTAAATATGAATAGGAAAAGTCTCAATAAGTTCTTTATTCATAAAATGTAAGTAGAAAAAGAACCTACTTCTAAATTAATGCCATATATGATTGTAAAAGATAGCTAACATTTTTATTGAATATTTGCTATGGGCCAGACACTCTTTAAATACCTTAATTAATATGCAAAATTACTAATGGGGAGGGCATTAAAAATCCCTAATTTACAGATGAGAAAATAGAGGTACAAAGAAGCTAGTAGTGAACAAAAGCCACTAACAATGATGAAGCAGAGCCAGGATTAGAACCCAGATAGTCTGCATTTAGAGTGGACAGAACCACCATGCTTTTATTGCTCAACTAGATGTGTTTTCCTAATCCATCTATGCAAGGAGGGCATCTTTTTCTAATTCCTATAAAGGTGTCATATAAACCATTAGTTCTGAGAACACACGTCTATAATTAATAAGAGATTTAATATCATACTCACATGTTATACTCAATTTTGCTACGTCCCTAAAAGGTTATATATTTCCATCAATCAAATAAAACAAGAATTTTGGAGCTTCTTAGGAAAATGAAAGTGGAGCATATATATTTTCTTCATGAAGTCAGTCTTGCTCAATATTCTTGTATAAACTGCTAAGAAACTTTCTACCCACATTTTCAAGAAAATATACAATAAAGGAAATACACAAAGCATAAATAGAACATTCATTTTTAGTCATTTTGACACTTCATTTGACCAAGTTTCTCTCAACTGTGGTTTTTAGAGATAAATTTTAAGAGCTGGATCCCATTTAGAAACTTGCATCATCTATTTTCGATCTACCCTGGAAGTGGCCAAGCACAGTGTACATAAACTGGCGCTAGATGAGCTGAGTTCTAATCTGACTATACTGCCTAGTGCACACCTCTGGGCAAGGTGCTTAACCTGCCAGTTTTCTTATCAGTAAAATGGGAACCATAATAGTACTTTCCTCATAGAGTTGGTGTGAATTATTAAATGATGAAAAGTACGTAGCACTTAGGAGGCACTATGTGAGTATAAGCTATACGCATATATAGCCCAACGAAAAATAGCTTTCAAACAACGTTGAGGTTCCTCAAAAACTTCAAAATAGACCTACCATTGTATGACCCAGCAATTCCACTTCTGGGAATTTATCTGAAAAAAATCCAAAACACTAATTTGAAAAGATATATGTACCCCTATGTTCACTGCAGCACTATTTCCAATATTCAAGATATGGAAGCAATCCAAGGGCCCAGCAATGGACATTGGATAAAAACGATATAGCACATGTATACAATGGAGTATTAGTTGGCCATAAAAAAATTAAATCTTACCATTTGCGACAACATGGATGACCCTAGAGGGTATTATGCTAAGTGAAATAAGTCAGACAGAGAGAATCATATAAGTCAGACAGAGGATCACTTCAGAAATTATATAAATGCCTAACCACTATGCTGTACACCTGAAACTAATATAAAATAATACTGAATGTCAACTACAGTTGAAAAATAATATATATTTTTTTAAAGTGAGGCACCACAGACCACAAATGATTCTATTTCCATGAAATGTCTAGAACAGGCAAATCCAGGAAGATAGAAATATATTATTGGTTGCCAGGGATTGGGGGGATGTTGTTGGGTGAGGGCCTTTTGTGATCTAAATCTAAAATTGATAGTGGTAATGGATGAATAACTGTAAATTCACTAAAACCAACTGAACTGTACACTTTAAATAGGTTAATGGTATGCATGTGAATTACATTTCAATAAAGCTGTTAAAAAAGAAAATAAAAAAATAAGTAAAAACAGCTTTCAAAAAGTCCATAATAATAGCATTACCTTTATTCCTACTATTCTTTTACAAGTCAAAAATCCAGGGAAAATGTTATTTACCTTCTTTCGCTCCTTTTCCTGAGCTATCTGAAGAAGACGGTCTAGAGTTTAAGTCACCCTGAGGGGAACATTAAGACCCTTTTGGTCGCCATCATCATCTATCAACAATTACAGACAGCTTGTTATGAACACAGCCCTGGGTCAGAGTCTTAGATGCATTATCTCTACACTTTCCCTTCACTGCCTATATCACATCACTTACCACATACTATTTTGTCAACTCCTGAACTGGAAGATAATTTAGATAAGCTGTTACACCCACAATTACAAATATCTTGAGATTATAGTGAAATATTTTGGATTTCTATTTATCCCGCAATAGCTTAATTGTTGAAGGATTATCTATAAATTTTGAGCCTGAGAAATTGACAGACCGTAAAATGTAATCCCTACCTAAGCTTTTTTCGCCAGTGTTGCTGGTTATCTCCACTCAATCAGCCTTTGAATTTTTAGCAAAACTGTCCCTAGAGCTCCTCCGTGTGTTGATGAAGACAATGCTCCTAAATATCACATCTTTTGGTGGAAAAGCAACTACCTCAAAGTGTGTAGTAACCTTGAAAACTGATCTTAATCACACCCCGAATTAAATTAGGGGTCAGAGGAAAAGGATACAAGGCAGGAGTAAAATGAGTAGGAGTGTAGATATGTAGTGATGTGTTTGATAGACGCAGATCCTCAAGGACAAGTGAGCTCTGAGAGAAAATGATGTGTGGTCCTTAAGGAAAAATAATCATCAAGGATGAGCATCAGGCCTGTATTCTGTATATTGGACCACCCCTTGGTTCGGCCAGCCCTCGGGGGGCCCTAAACCTATAACAGGGGAATACTTTCTTCAAGATCTGGCCATGAAAGACAGTAGGTGCTTTCCCACTGGCCAGAGAGGGATAAGAATGGCAGGGGTTGACTGGCTAACAGCAGCGTGGGCTGTAGTCCACAGTGATTGAAAGTGGTGACTGGAAGAAGTCAGCATCAGTGCGGCAGGTCCCACAGACCAAGCAGCTGCGCAGGCCGTCACCTACAGGCTGGCGGTCAGAGCAGAAGAAGGACCCTGAGACCAGCGGGCAGCAGAGCAGATGGAATCCAGCACTGCAGCCTTTGGTTCCGAGAAAATGTAAAAAGCTCGCCTTTTTCAGGGGATCCCCCCTCCCAGCAGGAAAATGATACTCAAATCTTCGGTTGATGATTGTGACCATTTGAAAACACAGATGAAGATTTATTTTTAACATGTAAAGAGGCAGATTTCCGGGGAGGAAAAGACTGATTTCCTTCAACAAATTGGAGCACAGACCATCCAGATTTAAATATTACTGTAAATGTGACACCTTTTTTACTTGCTGGAAATTGAACCCGGAATGTGAAATTTCAAGTCTAAGTTATCAGTAAAATTATTGCAATTTTCAGTTAAGAGGCCTCAACATAACTTTGGGCATGAAAGAATCGGTCTCTGAGTACAAATGCATTCTCTCTCTCTCTCTCTCTCTCTCTCTGTGTGTGTGTTTTAGTCATGTACATTCATACACATACAAGCCCACAGACTCCCAAGTGATTCATGTTTACCTCTGTTGGAATACAAGAATCAATTCTCATTCCAAATGAGAAAACACTGGACATGAAGCACTCAGTTAGAACAGTGTGCTGTACAGAGCTTTGTGCAAATGCTGACAGGGCAGAAAATCTGTGCAAGATTTTAAAACTATATTCCTTTAAACATGTTTTCATACTTTGTATGAAAAAGGAATATATTTTGTAATTTGGCTTTGTCGTCACCTTTTTGGAGTGGAAGGGAATTACTTTGGCTTAAATTTGAAAGAAAGACAGGATTTGTGTTGCCAGTGAAAAATGTGGTTAAATTTTAGTGTTATTTATTTATTTGTTGATTTGATTTTCCATTGGTTGCTGCATCTATGCACCTTGGTTCCCATCCTGTTAAGAAGTAGGGTATGATAACACATGGCACTTAGCTATGTGTGATGTCATGTTTAAGTTGTCCTTTTCTATTTATTACTGTGAACCAGAATCCCTGGGAGCTGTTAAGAAAAGAAGGTATCTTTACCATAATCCATATAACCAGAGCAATGGGAATCTGAGAAAACAGAGAGGAAAGATCTTTGGAAATTAATACTTTTCCGATAGGCATGGGAAACATGATTCCCTGAAAGCCATAGTTTCAGAGAAGAGAACACGGGACCAAAACAAGCACATTCCCCAGACTAATGACTAACACACCATGGAGAAAGCCACATGGCATAGACTAAACCAGCATTTAGTCTGTCGCTCTGAGTCTGGTCCTAACCCCTGAGAGGCAGGTGACTCTCTAAGGCATCATGCCAAAGGCCCCAAACAGCATTTGGCTAGTGTTTACACAAATGAAAATACATGGCCTTCAACAAACAGAATCCAAATATCTCTTTAGCCCCATCTCCTAGTTTTCACCAAACCCTTAATGCTAGCCCCGGATGTTCTCTGTTAAACCTCTCCTGTTAATTTTACCTCCATCTATCTGTTCAGGACTTACCAGCTTGATGTACCTGTCATCTTTCTCATCTAAATCCCACCCCTTTTCATGGCTCCGGTTTATATATCAATCACCCTGGGTAAAGCCTATCTCTACTTCTGAGCCTGAAACGATTCCTTCCTCCCCTAAATTCCTAGAAAATTTTGTTAGTAATCTTATTAAAGTGCCTTTCTTATTGTCTTAAATTAATGTTTAAATACAGTCACATCTAATTCTCCTGTGCTTTTCAATGTGTCTTATACACTTGTCTCAGAAAATATAACCTCTGCCTTTGAAGAGTTTACAATAAACAATCTCCTTCAGGTCAGAAGCCGTGTTTTGCATCTTCACGACTTCCATTAGTGTTTTAGTCTTTTGATGCACTGAGAACATGCCAGATGATCTATCACCTTCTGGGAGTGGCAAGTGTTAATAATAAACCCTGGTAATCCATTCCTCCTTTAAACTCAGCACCTAATTCATTTTAGACAGTTAAAGATCAATCAGATTTTTAAGAATTTCCCAAAGGTGACTTTTCAAAGCCCCTTCTAATCTTTGCTATTCATTTGAAAATCACCTCCACAGTTGGTCTGACCCCACACTCCCTGCGCATCCAAACCAAGTTTTCCCAAATTCCCCTAGCTCAGTGGTTCTTAAACAGGAGCATTTTGCCCCCCTGGGGGTGTTGGGCATTGTCTGGAAACATTTTTGGTTTTCACAGCTGGGGATGATCTACTTGCATCTAGTGGGCAGAGGTCAGAAATGCTGCTAAACATCTTGTAATGTACAAACCTGCCCCCCACACACAACAAAAAATCATCAATATCAAGAAGTCAATAATGACAAGTTTGGAAACCCCTGCTCTAGCTAATCTCCCCCTCTTCTTAAAGTACTTTGTGTCTCCCTTCCTTATGGGAGCTACTAATCTCTTCGTAATTTAGTGAGTGTTCTTCCTTCATCACGTTTTTATCCCCTGCTCTCAGTACTTAACCCCATGCCTTATGCTCCCATCTAATTCCAAAGACTGCCAGCCCACCCCAAGACAGAAAAAGCAGACCCTCAGAATAATAATACCTAATAGTTATTAAATATTTGCTCTCTTCCGGATACCCTAAGTGCTTAACACAGGTTATCCCAACTGAGCCTCTAACAACTCTGTGATAAGTACTGTTATTTTAACGATGAGAAAAGCAAGACCTTAGAGAAGACCTTTTTCAAAGTCACACAGTTAACAAATGAAAGGTCCAAGATTCAAATTCAAAGTTCTGTCTCCAATGACTATCTTTTTCACCAGTGAACTGTATCGTGTACACTCTACTAATGTTTGAACCATAATCTTCCAGTGCAGACCTCAGCATGTTTTGATAACAAGGTTAGGAAAAGTACACTTCCGAATAGAAGCGAATAAATCCAGGAAAGCAGGTTATTTTCCCAATACATTAACTCGATGAGCAGTGTCAAAAAAAACAAAACTTGTTTCTGATAAGCTGCATCTATCATATGCATTTTGATTTTCAGAAATTATATTAAGATCTGCACCTAGGTATAAGGATGAACAAGACACAGTCCCTGACTAGGAGACAACATGAGGGTTGTGTCAGCCAAGTGAGAAAACAAAAGACCAGGCCCATGGATGTATATGTTCTTCACGGAACTGCAAGGAATTCATCTCATGGAGTAAAAAGATAGGTATAAATCAGTAGCAAGGTAAAAACTTTGAAGAGTAAAATGAGGACGCACCCAGTTTGTGAAGTTGACGGACTGAGGATTCTTAAGCAGAAACAAGACATGGCCGGATTTGTCCTTGTAAAGGTCACCTGGGCATCAGAATGGAATACATAGTCCAAGAAGACAGATTAAATGAAGAAAAACCAGTTAGGCATTTACTGTAGCAATCCAGGCAAGAAACAGTAGGTGCCTGAACAGAGACAGTGGCAGTGGAAATAACAGGAAGTTCCCTGCCAATAAACAGATGTTCCTTACCTGAGTTACTTCCCCAAATTTACAACCCAATGTACATCACCATCAAAACAAAGCACTTACACACCATCATAACGTCTTGCTCTTCTGCTAAACGTTGGGCATTTCTGTGATTGCCCTTGGACTTTATGAGAGAAAGTTAAACCTTGCTCTCCAAAAATCCCAGTCAAATCAGCATTTCATGAGAGTCGTTGAAGAATTTAGCAGTGGGTAAGATTCTCATTTTTCAAAGAATAACAAGAAATCAGAAACAAATCCTAAATTCCCCACATGCACCTGACCTGTGGTAGGTCCGCAATAACATTAGATGAACGAGTTTTTTAACTTTAACTTCTGACTGGAAGTGTTCGATGATGTTCAATCTAAGTCCTTCGTACTGTAGAGTTCATTTGGCCTTGTTTTGTATGATTTCCTCATATTTTAGAAGTCACATATATATTTATCTACCTTGATTTTAGCTTTCTTACAGCAGTACTTTATTTTAAACACCAAACTAAAATAACAAACAAACAAAAAAAAAAAAAGCTAATTCACTTCAAAGCCTAATAATGCTAAATGTGTTCACACACGTATCTGACAGAAACAAGTGCTAAAACACGGGAACTACTTAAATTAGATATGACCACATAACATTCTTTCTGCCTCCCATAACCTAAAATAGATGAAAGAATCTGTTAGAGCCATTGCCTTCCTTCCCCAGGTCTTAATGCATATTATTCTCTCTGGGAGGCCTTTTTACAAACTTCTAGGTCAGGGGTGTCCAAACGGCGGCCCGCGGGCCAACTGCGGCCCGCAATCCATTTTTAATTGGCCCACAGCAAATTCCAAAAACATATTTAGTTTACTTAAATAAACCAGGTGAGGCAGTAAGTACTTCACCTTGAGTAAGTGGCCCGGCTGTTTGTGTATTTTACCGCATATGGCCCTTGGTGAAAAACGTTGAAAAAAGTTTGGACATCCCTGCTCTAGGTGAAGAAACGTATCCCTGCTGATGCTCCCCAGTACCACGTACGACCCCTACCCTAACACTTCTCACCTTTAGGACAATGCTTTTTTAATTACTATCCCTCTTTCCTCTCTTGCCCCAAAGACTCAATGAAGGCAGATTTTTTCAGTGGTCTTTTTCATAACTACATGAGTAACATCACCAAGCCTGATACACCAGAGTGCTCAATAAATATTTGTTCAGTACATGACATAATCTGCTCATTCATTTATCCAGGCTATTCACAAGAGACTCAAGACAGAAAAACAAACACGAATCATTGACAATGGGGAGTAAGTCTGTGTTCTAAGTTGGGGGGGAAAGATTTACTCTCGCTGTATATGGTTTTTCCATTGTTTGGATTTTGATATTGTTTTCAGGTTTTGTGTGTGTGTGTTTTCCATAATGTGAGGCCCATTTTAATTTAAAATGTTTAAAAGATATTTAAATTCAATAATAAACAGGTTTCTTCCTCTAGTTAACAGACCCCTGAGACAGAAAACATAGTTGGAAAACAGAAAGAACATTTATTGATTCATAAATACTAAAAACCTCTTTATTTCCTAAGTATAATTACACATAATTGTTTTAAAAAACAAATCCTTCCTTGAAGATACGGTACTTTTAAAACTATCGCAGCAGTAATTTCAACAATCTGGTGTTCTTGAAGTAGACATTCATTTGTATGACCAAATAGACTAGGTGGGGGTGGGAAGCATTATCTTAAAGTGTATCTCATCTCATTGAAAACCCTTCCTAACACACCTTGTCTGTAACAGTGATCAGAACTTCTCCATACCCCATCAGCATCTGGAGACATTTTTCTCAATCCAATCAAAAGTAATTAAATACCTCATCAGTGTCTGATAACTGATTAAGGTTTTATTTAGTACTCTTTTTTCAATAAAATATAATTTTATAATTCTATCACTATACTAGTATCACTTGCCTATTGTCCTTTATTAAGAAACCATTCTGTGAGAGCAGCAGTTTGGACTTCAAGTAACATCTGACCTATTAGAATTCCTTTTAAAATAAATTAATTTTGTTGTTTCACATAAGGAGAAATTTGAGGCAGAGTGTTTATGAGGGTGGATAATTCAGTGATTCTTTTCATAGTTCTGTTACCATCATGATGGTGGCTATTCATCGCAAAGCCCCAAAACGACTTCAGAAGCAAAGCGCAGAAACACGTAGCTTCTTTCCTTTGTTGAAATAACTTTCTAGCCCCAAATGGAGCTGCCCCTGCCTGAGGTGCCACGTCAGCAAACCAAAATGTAGATCACATCCGCACCCCTGGAAACGCTCTATCTACTTGACCAGAAACGCAGTCTATCCAGTCAGCCAATCCCCAAACGTCAACTCTGGGCTCTATACTGACTTCCTGGTTCCTTCTGACCCCAAACAAGATTGACTACGTGATCCCAGCCAATCAGGTATTTTTTACTTTTCTCTTCCTTGTGCTTTATTCTTTATCCTATGAAAGCTTCCTCCCTTCCATTCCATTGTAGTTTTCCAAATGGAGACTGCTCACGTCACGAACTGTTAAAGTTTATTTCTATCACCTAACTTGTCTTCCTGAATCATTTCTTTAACACCTTGGACCTCTTTCCTTAAGAAAGGAAAACGTTCTCAGAGGGCGCCATCATCCCTCACCAGTCATGCTCATTCCTAAACAAATTATTGGCAAAGGGAACGGAACTGCCAGGGTTGCCTTTGACTCATCAGGATGACTGAGGAGGGACCTTTCCTCCTCTTCCAAGCAAATAACTGCCTGGCATCTGGAATATTTCATGGATCTGTTTACAAGGATGGGAGACAATGGGAAGTTGACAGGCAACAAAATCCATCAGTGCCATAAGTATTGTTTTCCATTTTGCCCACTTTAAGGAATAGAATTGTGATCATAATTGTTGGTAGAAGTTCAGTCTGATTAGGTAATTATCGTTAGTAAGAATAAAAGGGGTATTTTTGTCATTAATTTATTCAATGCATTTCTAAAAAGGGCTCGGTGCTTGAATAACCATTAAATACATGGTTCCTGCTCTCATGGATTTTCCACTGTAGTAGGGGAGATTGAAAAAAGTTAAGTAATAGATGAAAACATTATCATATTTGGGATAAGTGCTATGAAAGCTGTAACCATAATAAGAGGATAATATGGGGAGGGAGCACCTAGATTCAGTGGTTCACATTTCTCTGAGGAGCCAACATTAAGCCTGAAGATGAAAGGAAGTGAGTGGAAGGCAGCCACTCTGGGCAGAAGAAAAAGCATGTGAAGGGCTTGAGACAGGACAACGTCCATCATGTGGAAGAAGTGACACTTTCACCTCGGACTCAAGAGAGAAGAAATCAAGGACGGTTTTAGGTGCAGATAAGTGACAAGTTGAAAGCTTCCTTTTGAAAAGTTTTGGGGAGGAAAGTTTTTCCCTTCTTCCCTTTCAGGTGCATTGGCTGGTCTAATAATTAAATTGACATAAGACAGATTAACAGAAGAAAAATAAATTTAATGACATATGTACAGAGCCTCACAAAGACAAGAGATTCCCATGTATTCAGGCAATTGAGGCTCATATACCCTCCTGAGCTTAGGAGAAGTGGGTGGAGTCTGGGGCTTCAATGGGGAGGAAGATGAGAAGAGCAAATGTTTGATAACAAATCTTTACCGCGCCATACAGGTAAGTTTTTCTTATATAAAAAGTCATCTCTGGTAATAGCTTTCTTCCTGGTACAGGCTCCCTACCTAAATACTTTTAGGCAGTTAGGAGGGAGTCAAAAGCTTTTCCTGAATCTGCTAGGTCTTAATTGACTTCAGCTCAAAACAATTCATATGCCGAAGTGGTACCTTTTGGGACGGTGTATTCTGCTCCCCTTCAATAGTTTCTATTCCTTTAGTGAAATAAGACTTCAGGTGATTCCCCACAGTATATTGCCATGAACAGAAACCACGACAAACCCACTAAGAAGAAATGGGCTGTGGGCAAGGGGAGATTTATAAAACTCCTGTGGGGGGTGGTAATATAAGTCTTTTTTTTTTTTTTAATCTTTTCAAGTTCTCCACTCAGAATCCTACAACGAAAGACAGGTTAACGGCATACAAATTTACTTAATATAAGAGAGAAACATATATACTTATTTAAGTTTTACATGACATAGGAGCATTCATAAGGAAATAAAGACTTGAAGAAAGAGTTGAAGTGTTTTTACACTAAGTGTGATGAAGAATGGAAGATCACAGAAAGATATGATAAGACAAGTGTGAGTTAAGTATATAGTAAACGGGGAAACTTAGCAAGGTCTGTCCATTCAGATACCTCTCTGTGTTTTGTCTCTTCTTCAGAGATAAGGAGGACGCTCTGGGTCCACAGAGGGCACTTGTCACATGGGGGTTTTATGACTTGTATCAAGGGAACTTGCCATTTGTCATGCAGGGTGTCATGCGGGGTCTCTCGTCCAGCTCCCCACATAAGAATGCAGGACACGGTGAGGCCAAAAAGGAACACCCACAGAGTCATAGATAGGGGAGTCATACCACTATATTCTCGCTGGCGGCTGGGTTGGAGACACAGGAAGCAGGAGTCACACTATCTGCAAGCTGCCATTCTCTTCTCTGCAATCTGCAACCCGCACTCCGCAGTACCAACTGCAATCTGCTCTTGCTAGCTCAGCCACCATCTTCTTGCTAGCCCCCATTTGCTGCTAGTGTAACCGCAGTTATATATTAGTGGCCAATGGCTCACTGGTTACAGCTGACGGCCAACTAGCCACAGCTGATGGCCATCCAATCACAGTTGATGGCCATTTACTACCCAAGTGAGCACCTTTCCACGTGAGGCTGAGAGCCTGGAAACTGCACTCCTGGCTCTATCCCTACACCATTCCTCAAATTCCTTTAGCTTGAGATATACAATATGCCAAGGTGCCGTATTTGGGGGTGACGTGTGCTGAACCCCATCATCCCTATGGTAGCCACAGAACGAGAAGTGCTTCCAGAAACCAGGGCAGCCACAAGGACCTAAGGGACTAGAGCAAGGAACTTAAACAATCTGAAGAGTTTTCAGTCTTGCCTGCCCCCTGGGCACCAGCTTCATTCTCTCAGACTTTCTCCTAGGGAAGTGTGACATTGCTGTAGCCTACTCTGAAGGCAAAAGCTTACAATCCCACGGTGGACAAAAAAAGGGGTTTCTATGGAAAGTAACCTCACAGGGTGATCTGATCATAAATTTCTAACTGGGCAGGTCCTGGTGGGTAGTCACATTCCAGGCCTATAACTTCTTTAGTGAAAGGTTTTAAACCAGCTCTGTCCATTGTTCTTGTGCATCTAGGTTAACTCACCTTTGAAATGCTAGAAGTAATGCCTCCCAAAGGGGGTGTCCACCCTCAAAAGAGCACATAATCTTGGTAACTATTCTATAATCCAATCCCCACCTTGCTTTTTCCCACCTCCACATAAATTCTCTCCTTAATGTCAAATGCTTAAAAGAAGCTGCAAAACTGTTATTCTCAGAAGCATTTGAGATCTTGCTTCCTGGCATTGCCATCAGTTAGGATCAAATAAACTGTAATAAATATTTTCTACAGGTTTGATGTTTCTTATGTCAACACTACAAAAGAGAGACAATGGATTAAATTCCCCATGACTTCCATCCAAAACAACAAAACAAAACCCAGCTTGGTGCATCCCTCAATTCATGACTGTGGCCTGGAAAATGGACCATTGTTATTGACTCACTGTGTCATGCAGGTGGTGGGGGAGAAGAGGGTCTGTCACCCAAAAGGCGAGAAGAGTGTTGGACAGATGACATCATGACATGCAAGCTCTTCCAAAACACACTCAAGTGTGGCTGATAACTAAATCTACACTATTTTTTAAATTAATTACAATTAATTTATATAAATAAACTACAAAAGTCCTCTACAGTTCTCATACTAAATTTCTAATCCACCTCACAAAGGAAGAATCGATAAGGCTTTAAAGCCAATCGCAGCTTGAAGGAAAGGTTTCTCATACTTATTTGGAAACTTCCTTCGCTGTGTCAGTTCCAGGATGCTAAATGATCTCATTTTGTCTTCCAGTTTATTCTAGCTCCCACACTAGACCTTATCAGAATTTTCCCTTCTTTCGTCTATCTGCAAATGCTCAATATTTCATACCTGGTTTTTACTCTAGTGCCCCTAACTGGCCACTCCACAAAGATGGAACAGGAAAAAATTACACAGAAAGTCGTGGAAATAGTCAACCTTGATCTTTATCGCAAATCATACAATCCACACGCAATCGCTTAGTTTCGATTTAAAGTATTGTTTGTCTAATAGAAAAAGACCTTGTGACTAACTATAAAATTCAATTTCAATTCAGATAGCACCACCTGCCGAGCCATGATGAGATGATGCAATTCAAAAAACCAAGCAAGCATAACATTTACTTTGAAGAGTAGGAGACAGAAATACGAGGTCAGATTCTCAATTGTTACATGTTTTTCCCCAGCCCTGCCTTTACCCACTATATTGTGGTTTTCTATAGGCATATTTTCCAGAAAATTTAAATGTCTAGGGCTTCAACATTTCAACTGTTTTCGCTAACCTTGAAATCTGAAGGTTTAGCTTAAAAATGTAAAATAGAATCTAAAGGTATTAGAATATTTTATTACTTATCTCCTTATGCTGCATGACTGTCTTTAAAAGTTAACAATTATTTGTATGTTTGGAGCAATATCAAACAGAACTCGAGCAATATAGAAAACATGTACTACATACTTGAATGAAGGGAAAGATGTGCTTTCTTCCTAATTATTGCAAATTCACAATGTAGCTCCATGCAGTCTCCATACATGGTTAAACCTTTTGGTTAAAGGAGGTATTCACTGGTTTCCTACACCTTTAACTGTTAAAAATGTTTTTAAAAATGACTTCCTACACCTTTAACTGTTAATTAGTTCAAGTATTTGGTTCAGAAACCACAGCCCTGTTTAGTGTGACCTCACTGGTATGGCATCTGGGCAATTATCTTTGAGATAATGAGCCTTCTCATCCATAACAGAACAACAACCTCTCACTTGGATTGCAAAGGATCAGAGGCAATCTGCTGCACGCTAGGGTGCTTGCCACCCCCTTTGTACCGTGCCTTATTTTCAAACTAACCTTTCACATTCTGAATTCATTAAACTGTTTTCAGATTAGAAATTAATGAATTCACTTTACCATCATCCAACCAACGTTTTGGATCCTAATACCACAGCCAAAAAGGGAAGAAAAACTACATTGCTTAAGGAATTTTCTGACACATGTCACAGCCTAGCCAGATCCTGATTTTGATTATTCGGGAAAATAAAGCCTCAGAAAAGATTTAGCTATTCGGTGTGGTAAATGCTCAGTTAGCATTTATTCTTATTTCATTCAAAAATTAATTTAGACGTTATCAAGTTTTCTATCAGATTGTGAAAATGAGTTTCCTAATCATTACCATCAATAGTTCCTCCTTATCCATTTCTTGACTTGCTATCTCACCTATTCTTCACTAAAAATGTTTCCCCTTCTTATATAACACTAAGCAAATATGAAACCACTTCCTCAATGAGTCAAGCACTCCTTTTCACAGATTTATCAGAACTCTATTTCTTTAAAAGGCCATTTCATGAATAAGATTCATAAGACTGACATGGATAAGATTCCGTAGGGGAGGAAGAAACTTTCCTATACCCTTCAAGGTTATTATGGCTGGTCTAATTAAATCTACATAGACAGATTAACAAGAGAAAATAACCAAATTTAATTACGTATGTACAAGGTCGGACAATTAAATTTGAGAACTCATCCTAGAAAAAGTGCTACATACCTCACTGCTGAATATCACTACAGTCACCTTCGAAGTACTCCCCTTGGGAAGCTATGCACCAACGCCGGGGCCTAGTCCACCCTTCAAAGCAATTTTGGAGCTTTTTTTCTGGAATGGCCATCAGAGCTGTCCTCGTGTAACACTTGATGTCCTGAATGTCATTAAAATGTCTTCCTTTCAAAATTTCCTTTATCTTAGGGTAAAGAAAAAAGTCACTGGGGGCTGGATCAGGTGAGTAGGGAGGGTGTTCCAATACAGTTATTTGTTTACTGGCTAAAAACTCCCTCACAGACAGTGCCCTGTGAGCTGGTGCATTGTCATGATGCAAGAGCCATGAGTTGTTGGCGAAAAGTTCAGGTCATCTAACTTTTTCACTCAGCCTTTTCAGCACTTCCAAATAGTAAACTTGGTTAACTATTCAGTTGGTACAAATTCAAAATGAATAACCCCTCTGATATCAAAAATTTTAGCAATATCATTGCAACAAGTTTGCAAACTTAATTGTCAGACCGCATGTGTATGAAAAACCTGCATACAAGAAAGATTCAGACCAAGGGAAAATGAGGTATCTATGACATTATGAATTAAAGATCAGGTAAGGCACTTCGGGGTTTCAGAAGGGAGGGAGTTCATTGCAGGATGGTGAAAAGACCAGATACTTATTAATTAGAAGTTTGTCCTGCCTTATAGATGAATCATAAAGAGTTATTTCTGGTAATAACTCTTATTATAGTCAAGGCCCCAATTCAAATTCTTTAGGAGAGAAGTTAAGTTTCTCGTAAACCCACAGGATCTCAGTTGCCTTCAGATCAAAATGAGCCACATGCTAAAGTAGCACATCCTGGGAAGGCCTGTTCTGAAGCCCTTCCCTGCCTCACAGGTAAACTGTTGAAGAAAAACTTACTCAGATACTTATTAAAGACTATCAGGAAGAATTTATTCAGGAGACTTTGCAATGGGAGTTCTGCAGTGGGGAAGAGAGATTGAAGAGAACAAGGACACGAGGAGACTCATACCCAAGCGTCAGGGAGGGGTCTGTAGATGGAAAATTATGAAGAGGAAACATCAAGGTGAGGGGAATTCTTGCTAGACCTACTCAAAAGGATACTTATTGAAGACAGTTCAGAAGGATAAAAATATAAAAGGTAGAGGATTTTTGCTAAAACTGGACTAAACCAGCCAAGGACAGAGCCCAAATTTGGGGCCTAGTCAGAAGACTCAGAGAAGCCTGACTCAAGTTTGGTCAAAGGAAAGAGTCTTTGTAAATATTAAAACTCCTTAATATAATCTTGAAATGATACAAGAGTTCCCTTATTATTTTATATTTGACTTGACTTACTAAGAAGGGACAAGACAACAAAGGATGCCAAGAAAAGTGATGCTAACCACTCTGTCACCATTTTCTTTGCCTGAATCAAGTTTCCTTTGGTTGAGAGAAACAGAAACTCAGTCAGATTAGCTCACTCCAAAAGGAGGAATGTTTTAATAAGAGGACTTCCTGTTACCAAGCCTCACAAAGAATGAGACCCATGACCTGGGAAGGAATCAGAAAGCAAAGCACCTTTCTCTGTCTCTTTTTTTTTTCTACTGACTAGTTTTGTCTCTAAGAGTGAATCTGACTTGACCACTTTGGTCTGCTATGCACTACTGTTCTGTTGCTTTTGCAAAGGAAGGCAACCACATAATATCAAGATGATTGTTGCAGCTCATAGCAGGAGGATAAGGACAGTTATGTCTTAGGTCTAGGCCATTCAAACAAGCTGTGCACCTACATATGCACATGACACTGCCCAGGCTGAATGCCTGCAAAACACTGGCACTCAGTCGTAGCACATTTAGCATAAATAATGAAAATTCAGGTGGGCCAGAAGGCAAATCAGTAACAAATAACCATATATATGGCCTTAACTAATACATCTAGCACTGATGTTGCCATTGATGAGCCTTAAATCTCCTAAGGAAGGAAATTGGAAAGAGAGAATAGAGTGTTTTTCTCTCTCCATATCGAAAGAGTCATATTGCTGTTAGTCTCCTAGATACAAGTGGGAATTAGGAATTAGATTCAGCTGGAATAATGATAATGCATCTTAAAAATCATACCTAGAAATCTGGCTGATTAAGTTACATGAAATTCACATAACTCCTTTGCCCTTTTAAGAAAACTTGTTCCTGTCATCAGCTAATCTAATAAAAGGTTTTTGCTCACATTAGAAGTTATTTATATGCTTATTTTATAATTCTAAAACATGTGGTTGTAAAGTACATGCATAACATAAAATAACTAGAAAATGTTAATCGTTGATTAACCCTTAAATTTAAAGAGAGCTATGAAAGATAGATTCCATTTTAATGCAGTAAATTTAGAGACTTCACTCAGTTTCATTTCCTCTTTTCTAACAATAAATTCTTACTTTCAGCTATTATTTTTAAAGACTGTTGAGTTGAACCTTGTAGGGGTTATAACTTGGTATTTTAAGGAACTTTTTTTTCTGGAGGAGATCAGTTATTAAATGCTTCACTCACATGAAGCTAGGCAGTAAAGAAAAAATACACACTGAAGTCTTGGGAAATTTAAGATCTGTGGCTGAAAGCCATGTAAAAATGATACAGGGAACAAGACTACATCTGTCTTATATGTGATACCAAGCTTTCTTACAGGTAACTTTAGGTTTTACAGGGGGGAAAAATGAATCTATGCAATATTAAGTCAGATTAACATTTATTCTGTCATATTTCCACAGTGGGAAATATTGCACAATTATTCCCATCCCACCTTCTGCATCTCTCCAACCTTCTTCTACAAACTTCCAAGGAAACCTGGGCTTTGAAATCTATCACATGGGTAAAAAACTCCAAAATGCACCCCTCATGGTTATGGATGAAAAGCACAATGTACAGATCTCACACTGTACAGCTAATTCCTACGGTTAGTAAATAATTAATGCTGTACTTAGATTTGCTGGCTTAAGTACAACGCTCTTTAAGAGTTTATAAGTCATTATTTACCAATTACTACACAGTTAGGTTATGTTAGTATGTTAAATAAGCCATAAGTGACACCCTCTAGTTCTTTCCACCACCTATCAAGAACCCTCAGACTGACCACAGCCTGCTCCCTTATGTCTAAAAGGCATGTCTTTATTCTTTCCATTTCTCTCTGTCCACTGTCACCATTCTGGCCTCAGCCTCCAGCACTGCCTCCTAGAACTTTCACAATGGCCGCCACACCCGTCACCTTGTTCTCCTTGTTTCTCTGATTAGCTGGATGAGATAGAATGATGCTATATCCTTACTGACCTGCTAATCCCCGGAAAATAGTCCAACCTTTCCATAGCTATGGACATCATTTCCTGTTGCCTTACTTCACTGAATTCCATTTAAAAAAAATAACCAATAGCGAAAACAATGCGTCTCTCTATTCCTTTTAATCTAGAAGAGCCTAACAAGTGCTCCATGATGAAGAAAGCGCCCTCTGAAGCTCAGTGCTACCGTGTTTCCCTGAAAATAAGACCGAGCTGGACCATCAGCTCTAATGCGTCTTTTGGAGCAAAAATTAATACAAGACCCGGTATTATATTATATTATATTATATCATTTTATATTATATTATCAGGTATATATTATATTATATTATATTATATTATATTGTATTGTATTATATTATATTATATTATATTATATTATATTATATTATACCCAGTCTTATATTATTGTAAGATAAGACCAGGTCTTATATTAATTTTGCTCCAAAAGATGCATTAGAGCTGATTGTCTGGCTAGGTCTTATTTTTGGGGAAACACGGTACCTAAAATACCATCTCTATCCAAGCACTTTCATTAATCCACTGACATATTTTTTGAAGAGACCATACAGAAGGGCTGATTTGGCAGACTGTAATGACATTTTATTTTCCTTATTGAATTAGAAAACCTTTGCCAAAAAAAGTGTCTCTACATTTCAGAGTGTGGTGTTAGAAAGGTATAATACTACAATAACAAAAATGGCAACTTTGGACTGCAGTATATCATATATTTAACGATGGCTATGCAGTCTTAAACAATGGAAGCATTTGACTCTGATTAAAATAAAAAAATATCCCAAACTCTAAAAAAATCTCTTTAGTTTTTAGAAAAAACATATTTTAATCTTTTTTGTTATTCTTTAGGCAATCAGCATTTAGTTGATAACACCTTTATCAACTGTGTTCCTTTCATAGTTACAAAGGAGTGTTATTCTTTTTTTTGTTGTTTTGTGGTGTGTTTTTTTAACTAATCTAAATGGCTAATTTATATCCTTTGCCACCTGCAGGTATTTCATTACCACATTGAAAGGTGAGAAAATAAGTCATTAATACGCATAGTTGCTTTCCTTAAGCAATTTAGAAGGGTATATACAACAAAACTGTTTCTAGTTCTCCACCATGGCAAAACTAAAATATTATATTGAAATTCAGCTATTTAACCTTCATAAATGAGGTAACCTACATAGCTTCCATTAAATGTTTGATTTAATTTACTTGCACAGGTAACTCACTGAGAAGGCATTTAACCTTAAAGCTAATGATATTAGATCTATTCCACAGTGTATGTGCCTCCAATTGCTTTCTACAGCACTGCACAAACTAATATGAAGTTCTCGTTTTAGTAATATCCGTGGGCAGGAGGGAGACATTATCCTCAATTATCTCTGCATAACATCTTTGTCAACCTCAGACGCCTTCCACTTCAAGAGCAGTGGGTGAGGAAAGTAGGGGCAGGACCCCGTTCACACCAGATAACCTCTGAAAGCAGATTCAAGGACAACCCTGTTAGAGCCAAGCATGAGTGTCTATTTACAATTGTGTCTAGGCCAGAAAGGCCTTTTGTTTTGATGTCTGTACCTCAACCACCTGTAGGATTACTAAGGACGTGTGTGTGTGTGTGTGTGTGTGTGTGTGTGTGTGTGTGTGTTTCTAAAAGGAGGAAGTGACAATAAATTATGAGAAGACATTTCTGGAGAATGTATCATAATCTCAGAGGGGGAAGGCCTTTCTAATCATGATTTAAAAACTCCGAAGTCTTAAGATTGAAATATGGATAAATTTAACTACATGCATATCAAAGATTTCTGCATGGCAAAATTCACCAAAGTCAAAACACATGACAAAAAGGAGGGGAAAAAGACAACCATGTCATAAGGCGCTCATCTCCCATTTAATATATAGTTTCTACGACTCGGTTTCAAAAGTCTCATAGCACATGAAATAAATGGCAAAGGATATGAGCACATAATTCACTTGAAAGAAATAAATATGGCTCTTAAATAAATAAAATAATGCCCACGTTCATTCATAGTAGGAGAAATACAGTGGTACCAAGATACCTGTATTCATTACCGGAGTGGCAGGGATCCAGATACTATTGGTTTTGTTGTAGAACAACAGACACTCTCATACAGTGCTGATGGATATACAATGTCAAAACTAATATGGAAGATAATTTGTAATATGCAGCAAATTTACAAATATATACACCCAGAAATTCCACTTCTAGGAATATGTCCTATAGATGTACTCATGCACTTAGGAAAAGACATTCATTGTGACATTTTTATAAGAGTAAAATGAACAAACAACCTAAATATTCGCATACCGTGGATTTGTTAAATTAAGGAATATATGTAAGAGAATACTATGCAGTCATTTTTTTAAAAGGATGAAGAAGTTCTTTATGTATTAAAATAAATTGACCTTCAAGATATACTGCTAGGTTAAAAATATATAAAGCAAAGTGTGGAACAGTATGTGCAGTAATAGTATGCATAAATTTGTATAAAAAATAGGGGGGGAAGAATATTAGATAATAAAGAAACCCAAGATTAAATAAAGGACACATAATAAACTGATAATACTAGTTTGCTGAACTGAGAATTGTGTTACTGAGGGACAGTGGTGGGAGAGAAAATCTAGGATGAATATCTTTTTTATTTTTAAATTTTGAAACATATAATTACTACCTATACAGAAAGTAATTTTAAAAATTAAAAGAAGGAAGCAAGTAGATAGAGCTATTGCCTAAAATAAGACATGTAGATTTTCTGTGAATTTCACTTATTAAATTCTCTTTAACTCTTATCATAATGGAACAAAGGTAATCAAAATTATTTTTTGAAAATAAAATTAGGGATGCATTTTTAAGAACAACTGTTAGAGTTACAGAAATTCTCCTTTCTGTAGAATTCTAAAGGCTTTGCCAGCACTTTCCCCACTCTATGACTCATCTTCCCTCACAGAATGAGACAATTTCTCTAGAAAACATAGGTTAAAACTTACAACCCTTGCCCAAGGTCTACATGGAATTATCCCAGACCTGCTCAGTATCAAGTTGTAGACTTCTTGGAACATAATTACAGTATTTCTCAAATAAGCAGGCCTTGCCTAACATATAGTCTGGCACTGAGATAGAATGTTTCATATGTGGCCATTTAGAAAATTGGAGACATAAAACATGAAAAATTTTTAATGTCAGGTTAGAGATTTGATATGAAATTAAATATTTGTAGGTGTTTTTTCTTCTATTCTCTTTATGTTTGATTTTCATGGGTTGTTTTGGTCTGTCTGTCTGTCTGTCTCTCTGTCTGTCTGTTTTAATGTGGAAGCTCTTTAGTTACTGGCTGGAGAAAAATGTTCAATCCTAACACAAATGGCCAGGGCTCTTCCCCAAGGTCAAACCATAGAGAAAATGGGATGGGCAAGAAGAGACAGGAAGAGACAATAAATATGAATGAGGCAGGTGCATGATTATTTCAGTACTGAGTATGGTTCAGAGATGAAGGGTGAGTGGGAGAGTAGAAAATAAAATGTGACCCTGGTGATTACTAAAAAATGACCACTAAACTCTTTGGCTATTTTTTAAACAAAATTATCTCCAGTCCAACAGGACTGCCAGATGTATGTTATCATAATTGAAAATAGGTAGTTTTTAAATATCACCTGTAATAGTAAAGTAGGATGAGCCAGGAGTGCAACTCGTGAAACATAATGTATTTAGCCCTCACAAAAGAGGAGATACCGATAAAAACTAAAACTAAGCCAGAGAGACAATTTACCACAATTACATTTTTGTGGTCACAAAAAAATTTTCCCTCTGGCACAAAATCTTTTTCCTCATAAACTTAAGCTGAGCACAATATGTTCCTCCTCCATTTTTTTTTTCTCTCTACAAATGCTTTGACATTGCTTTGTTGTCATTAACATCACCTTCAACAAATCATTTTCTTCACTTGTCCAATTACAGGCAACATAAAAGTGCCTGTCCTCCATGTTTCTTATTTCAACACTGGACTTGACATGACTCTACTCTAAATCACAGAAGCCGCTTGTCAGTTTCTATGACTTAAAGTTAATTTTCACTCGGCTTTCTCTTCCTTTTTATTTCACATTTCTTATTGGTAATGGCCAGAGTGGAAATGATGGTTTAAGAGCTTCTCTCCGTCAGACCCCTACCTTCCCCACCACGGATTTATAGCACACTTTTCCTCAGGGAAATTTTAGTATAGCTCCCCTCCACTCAACAATAAAAGAGAAGAAACTATCATAAACCCTTGAGACAAGGTCTTTCCCTTATACCAAAATATAGGAGAGCTACCACAATCAATGAAGAAAATGGAGCATTTCATATCCTAAGAAGGAACTCGTGAGTGTTTCTACTCATTTCATTCTACAACTCCCAAAACAGGCTGAGAGATACACAAGCAAAAAGTCAACTACCTCTGTGACTGCAGTGAAGGTAAACACACAACATTAGCAAATCAGGGAAGTATGAGATCAATCTCCTTTCAATTTGAAGAAAAACATTCTGCTAAAAAGGAGACAAGCTAAGTAACTTAAATTTCACTAAATTAAAGTTATGTGTCTTTAATCTTTAGTTTCTGCATAAAAGCAGCAGCAATAGAAATACTGGGTAACAACTCCAAGCACAAAATAAACTAATGAAAAAGTTTTTGTATGTTGTTTTAATGCATGTTATCTTGTCCTCCCTTGAGGTCAGTGGTTTACATTTGGACCTTCCATTTTCCTTTTCTTTTTTTTTTTTGGGGGGGGGCGGGGGGGTCTCTTTCATAAGGTTTTTAAATGCTTGGCTTGCAGGGTACACTTGTCGATTTCCCTGGGAACCAGGATTCACCTTGAAATATAAGATAATATTCTAACCAGCATTCTGAAACACCTCTGGGTCTCCCATGTAGCACTGCTGAAGCCATTACCGTCCAGCTTTTATAGGTGAATTTCAGAGCTCCCTTGGATTAGTTGAAAATGTGAGTGTCTTGAAGATGAAACATCTTTCACTGCCAATGTCTCCTGCCTGTCTATACTTTATCTTTGATCCTGTGTGTTCCTATGTTACTTACTTTCTTTAAGGAAAAAAAAAATATCACCACAATTTAGACTCAAGGAATTTACTTTCAGTTCAATTTATGCTACTCTGAAACCTAAACCCCATTTTTCAAAAATCCAGAATTAAAAAAAAAAAATTCATCAGAGGTTATAATGTATCAATCCCCAAGAGTATCTCAACTATAAATGGCTTTTATAATTTATTAATTGATTATAACATCTTCACCAAAAATCATTCATTTCAATAATTTTTAAAATGCTAATTGCTATGTTGGGAATTCCAGCATGCATTGATTTAGGAGAAATATCCAAAACCATTTTAATGAGGGCAGAGGGAAATATGTTCCTTACACTGCATGGATGTTATTTAGTCCCACATTGGGTTACAGTGTTCGGTATGAGCTTCCTGTCTTAAAGGAGACTGAGCTATTCCATGTATGTCTACTGAGCAATAGAAATAGAGCTAATCAGAGTTGGGGTGTGCTATAAATGTAAAATACACAGTAGAATGTAAAGACTTAGTATGTTCCCAAACACTACCCCCCCCAAAAAAAGGTAGATATGTGAGGTGATGGATGTGTTGTTCATTAACTCAATGAAAAGAATCCTTTCACAATGCGTATGTGTGAAAGGATATCATCACATTTAACCCTTTAAATATCTTACAATTATATTGTCAATTATACCTCCACAAGGCTGAAAAAAATTAAAGATTTACTATACAAAAAAGAATGTAAAATAGCTCATCAATAATTTTTATATGAATTATATGTTGAATTAAAAAACTTTTGCTATATTGGGTTAAGTAAAATATATTATTAAAATTAATTTCATCCAATTTTTTTGTACTTTTTTGATACGGCCACAAAATTTTTTAAAATTACATATTTGGCTCATATTATACTTCTACCAGAGAGCACTAATATAGACATTTTAATGGTAAAATGCATTAAAAGGGCTAGTTAGGATCATTGTTCTTTACTGCTATATCCCAAGGCCCAGCACATATTCTAAACACCTCCACCCCCTGGAATCATATAGGTGCTCAGTAAACATTTATTAAATAAAATAACAAGTGAAAGCGAATAAACCATTTCTTACCTATCAAGTATATTTTCCCCAAGGAAATCAGCATGGTCCATAAGTATGCAGAAACAAATAACTTGCATGTTTAAGGCCTAAAGGAAGGCAAGTACTAAGAGAGATAAATTTGCAAAGTGAAGAAACTGCTTAAAACAATGAGTAAGTAAGTTGCAAAACCAAAGGCAAAAAAGGAAAAGATATTTATAAGGTAGAATAAATGCAATAAAGAATATATATAGTTTCTAAGGAAGGTAACAATGCGGTTGAAAGATCAACATAATTTATGTGAAATTTGGGCATTTATTTTGAGAGTGATTTATGCAAAGTCATGATTTAAGGAAGTTAAATCAAAATTTGAGTCTAATAAATTTCATAATTTCTGAATGATACAGAAAGGAAAAAATGGTTTAAAAGTGCAATAATGGTGACTTGTGGCATCAAACCTAAATTGGCTATAAATACTAACCAGGCAAAGTTTGCCTTTATTTAGAGCTTTAACTAAAAACAAATATCCCTCAGTTTTACCCAATATTAGAAATAAGTTAAAAATGAATTATTTATCATGAGGGAAATTTTAAATGTTGGAAAACAAATTAGGCAATTTGGAAAATCTGCAAAATATTTAATAAGGGAGAAATCTCTCAAGTTAGTTTTGTATCTAGAAGAGAGCAATGGTATTATTAGGTGACATAGATATAGTGTTTAAAATATGCCAGGCACTGTCCTAAGCAATTTATAAATTAACTCCTTTAATTTTCACAAGAACTTAATGATGTAAGGATTCTAATTATCCCTATTTTACAGATAAGAAAAGTAAAACAAGAGATCAACTAACTTGCCCAAGGTCACACAGCTGAGTGACACATAGGCTGAATTCAAACACCCAAAGTCTGGCTTCAGTAACTTTGCTTCTAGTCACTTTGCTGTACGTGTATGAGAACCTATCATGGGAGACGTGATTTGTATAAATTACTCATTTAATCTTTACACATTCCTATGAGGAGGTGCAATTATTACCAATTTAAAAATTTAGGCGATCAGGACTCAGAGAAGTTGAGTCACTTGTCCAAAGTGACCCATTAGTAAGTATCAGATTTAGACCCATATGAATCCCAAACTGCTACCACTACCAGAGACCTTATGCTGAATACATAGAGCCTGCAAGTGACCTTGAATGAACCTTGTGTCTACCCAGTTTGATTAAGGCAGATTACTTAGATTACCTGTACCAAGCATTCTGAAGCACTTTCTCTTGTCAAAATCGAACATCCAATCTAGTAAAAACTGCTTATTTTCTCTTAAATATTTGTCCTTGTGAAATTGCACAGACCTGTGCTCTGATATTTACTAGATGTTCATATTTTTAAATCTTACAGTATGTGCTGAAATAGGTATTCAAACGTGGATACAAAGCGATGAACAGTACAAGGATAGAGAGTCAGGACCCTGGAGAACTCCACCAAGTGCCTGGCTGCTTCTTAGACAAAGGATAACTGGATTTTGAGAAAGCATCTGCAAACTGCAGACAACTCTTCTCCCAAAGGAAATTCTCTATGTTCCTTGTAACCTGACCCACAAACGCATAAGTCCCAAAGGTCAGTGAACACTTAAAACAGGGAGATACATGATCATCTCTTTTTATTTTTCCTTTAAGAAATAAAATGAGAGGAAAGCAAAGGAAGGCTAATGCTAATTGTGCTGAAGAATTAGAATGCAGGAAAGTTAGAAATGAAAAGTTATGCTTCCCTTAGTAACTATAACTTGGCATGTTCTATATAAGGGCATAAATATAACAGCAAATACAGTACATAAAATACCATCATGTGTGCAAGGAATGAATAACAATAGCTGGGAGGATCATAATTTTGACTTCCTTGACTTTTATGAGTTTAAATTCTCAGCCATAATGTTGCATTAATACATGCATGTTTTTTAACCAATCTTGACTTAATTTTTGCTTCTCTCTATGCAATTGTCCTGTGGGTTTTCTTGGCACTGCCCAGACTAAAGCACCAGCATTTGAACCCTGACCTTCTAAATTTGATTCTGATTCAAGTCTCAACCTTTAAGGGGAAAAAATGGGGGGAGTGAGTATTTTATCATAGACCTCATTAAACAAGGGGTAAAAGAAGAGGCAAAGCTTTCAGCAGTGCATGATTGTTAAACAGTGGGGGATACAGAAACTGCTAAATAAAACAAGTCACGCATTGGGCCAGAAAAAAAAAAAGCTGAAGCGATCGTTTAAACCTGCACACTGCTGTTTTTTATTTAATGCTGAGGGGTAGCTGGAGAAATGTTAATCCAGATGAGTGAGGGAGTAGCGGGATAGAAGACTGTTTCACACCAGCTCTCGGCGGTGAATATTTTAGCAAGCATTGTGCTTCCATGTCAGCAGTGCAACCATCAAATGAAACCATCAAAAGAAAGCAAATACTACCCTGAAGAACAAAGTTTGGTTTAAAATAGAAGCAGAAGCATTTCCATTGCCCTCTGCTGCAATGGCGATGGGGTGGGAAACAGTTTTCATCAGAGTAAAGTGGTTTTTTTGAGCTCTCGTCTTCTCAACTCACCATCCTATTTGCGAACTTGAGAGGTAAGGAGTAAAGCGCTCCACTCAGCCTCCTTTCCGGCTTTCATTTAGTTTCTTTCCCCCCATGAGCTTCAAACTAAGTAGCAATTCTCTCCTTGGAGAGTATTACCTTGCCTCTGCATCAAGCTATGTCAAAAACTATTCAATATTCTAAGCAGCTCCACCAGGGCACACGTTCCTATCTTATTTCTTTCCCCGCAAAGTATCTGTATTGATCTCTCCAAAACCTTGGGGCCAAATGAAAATAGCAGGAGAGGCACTGTGTAGGAGGAAAAATGCAGATTTGTACTGTCCCCTCCATTTTTTCTTTCCTTGCTTTTCCAGAATATCAGTGCAGACAGAGCAATATTGGAAACTCAACATTAGTTTCTTTCTTCCTTCTTCCCCAAGGCTATGTTAATAGCAACCATTTGTGTTCCTGCCTTTAGAACTTGGGGACCAAAGATTAATCAGAATCATTGTTTCTACTTTTTTTTGGAAAAAAACCACTGCCCAACTCATAAATAAAATGCAAATTTTCTCTACTGTTGTTCAGTGTTACTGATTTCTGTGAATAATTACTTCAACAATTCAAATTTCTTTGAGTTCAGTTTTTTTTATGTGCCCAGTTAACTTTGTTTATGATTTTAAACTCTTGTTAAAAAATTATTCAGACACTTGTCAAAGACTGTCTGGCAGACTTTATTTAAGAAGGGATACCACAGTAGGGTTTCGTAGAAAGGGAGAGAGATTAAATTCAGCTTAAAATACAAGGACAAGTGAAGGTTTACAGCCCAGGAGCACGGTGGGTATCAGTAGATGCAAAATTACTGAGAGGAAGCATCAGGGATAAGGGGACTATGTCAAGGGCTAAAACAACTCAACAGGATCTTTGCTGAAGACAGGCAAAGGTGATAGGATGTAGGGGATGCAAGATAAGGAAATTGATCACATCACCAAAGGTGTGGGATTTTCCATAGGGTGACCCAGCAGGATTCTTGATAAAACTGGACAAAGTGTCCAAAGACAAAACCCAAGAATGAATCAAAAACAGGACTCAGAGGAGACTAACTAATGCTTGGTCCAAAGAGAGTTTTTGTCAACTGCCTTTTAAAAATTAACTGCATATTTTTTAGAGAAGAAAAGGAACATATGATCAAACACATTCAATATAATTAATACTCTTGTGGTAACATGCATTGCAAGCAAATATGTTTTTGATGCTATGATTTTTATATGCATAATTCTTTTCAAAACAGATTTTATTAATAAAAAACATTCCAAAACACCTACATAAAGCAATGCCAAAAAGTCAGGGAAAGAAAAAAACATCCCTAGGCAAATTGGATAATTAACTTATTATTTGAATGATAAAGTAATCAAATCTTACACTTGTGAAGTGCTTTATACTTTATTTTCACATAATAATACTATTAACAACTTACGTTTACTGGGTGTTAAGAAGTGTCAAGTCCCCTACTGAACATTATAAATTTTGCCTCACTTAATTTTTTTTTTAGATATGCACTATTATTACCCTCTTCTAAGTATGAGAAGAATGAGGCTAAGAGTATTAGAAAGATATTAAACGTTAGAGTTACAATCCAAACTTAAATGTGCAATGAGTCACTGTGTTATGAAGCACACCCATAATTTCATTAGATCTTTTGTACATTCTTACAAGACTGGAGAGCAAATCTTATTTGGGCTTGACAGATGTGCAAACTATAGGAAGAGAGGGAATGACATAAAAGGTCATCCAGCTAGTATGGATGAGGATGAACATCTAGGTATGCAATTCCTGTAAGTACACTGGTCTTTTAATCATTCCGTGTGCTTTAGCCATGCATGATTTAAATGTCCTATTAATCAGGACCATGAGTTGATATTTTGAAATTTCAACTTTATAACAAACTGAGACAGGCACATTAAAATATGCTACCATTGCCTATCAAATTAACAGTGCTTTTCAAATAAAAATATTCAGTATGGTGAAATTGGCAATCCACTATACTGCCAGCTGAAAGATTAAAAAAAAAATACAGGCTTTCTAAGAAGACTTTTGTAATATGTAGTAATAGCTTTAAAATACTGATACCCTGACCAGTGAACCCACTTCTAGTAATCTCTATAATGAAGTAATCTAAGATTCAAATAAAGAGTTATCTGTGAAGTTGTTTATGTCAGCATGATTTAAAAATAACAAAAATCTGAAATATACTAAATATTAAAATTTAGGAAAATAGATAAATTATGGAATATTTATACCATGGAATATTATGCAGCCAATAAAAATTATGCATCCAAGGACTTTTAATCACTCACATTAATATTTTTATTCAAATGGGATAGACAATATGATTCCAATTTTGTTATATGTAAAATGTTTTTCTCTGTATATGTATTATAAACGTAAATATGCACAGAAAAAACTGACATGCAGTACATCCTGGCATTAACACTGTTTCTCAAAGGCTTACAAACGACTTCCTTTTCTTTGTGCTTTTCTCTACACTCCAATATGTACCAATGCATATGCCCTACATCTATTTTCCTGCCTGTAAAAAACAAAAGTTGCTATTTTAAAGAAGAAATTCTTACTAATTCAAAACAGAGGGGAAAGGGTAGTTCCAGAATTATCAACAACTTGAATTATATATATTTTTAAAAAGTACAGTTTTTGTTTTTTCAGGGGCAAAATAGGCTAATGCAGTCTGTTATAAATCATATTAAAGATGAACAAAATCATTTCAATCAGGTTTTCAAAGTGTGGTCTATCCAACTTTACAAGTAATTATATTGTTTATAAATCAGTGTTATAAAGAAGCTAAAGAAGTTTACATCCCCCCCCAAAAAAAAGTAGAGATTTCTTTTACAATATTATTTATTGTATGCAGTTGTTTATTTTCTTTCACCATGCCCCACATCCTGCTTCCCTCATAATATAAATATAAACTTCAGACTAAGTTATGCTCTTATCATAAGTCTAAATTAATAAAATCAAAACAAATTATCTAATACTGATTTTCGATATATTGCTAATGACTGTTAAAAACGTTTTAGAGAAGTAATATCATGTTTTCCACCTATTCAAAACAAATTTAAGTTTAAATAATGTTTTTTGAAGATTGTTACTTAGAAATAATTGGAAAATTTGCAGTCAAGTGATTCAAAAGTTAAGATTTTCAATATTTACATTCAGAATGTTCTATGTATATTTTAAGGATGTATAATGTCATCAGAGTATCAAGATTAACTTGATTTTTCTTCAAATTTTTTCTTTTCAACTTTAAAAAGCCATGGTAAGTTTCAAATATTAGTAGCAGACGTTATCAGGATAGGTTTGTCCCATATGCCAAAAACACTGAAAAATGAGCAATCAAATGTAAAAATCTTCAACATTAAATCATCTACTTTACATATTCATACAGTTTAGGCAAATATGTGATTATAGTTCATCGTGATGTATTTTAAAAGTTCAATGTTTTATATTAGATCATATAAGCAAACGTATCCCAAATATAAGAGGCAGAAAATAATGTCAAATAATTCTGAATTACTGAGAGAACGCTAGATGTTGTCTTCAAACACATTTCAATCTCAGAATATTTTATAGAGTCAAGTTTGAGATAAAAAGCTGAAGCTTTTTTATGTATAAATAATAGTTGTTTAGTGAAGTTTTTATCCTAGCCCTTTAGAAAGAAGAGAGGAAGAGAGGCTTTGAACAAGTTTACACACTTAATTTATTTCCCTCATGAATTCTGTGCTACCCTCTAGGCCTTAAAAGGTAGAAGTTGGACGTTGACAGTAATTACTTTGGATTGCACAGCATGAAGGCAGCTGAGTGTAATTCTATACTTCAAAGAAGTGCAGCCATGTGTCACTTTGAACAACCATTATGAATGTAACTTGAGGTGACCAGGGATGCCTTTTGAGAAATAATCTGTGTAGATAAGTGGTTTTCCTTAGATGTTAGATGTAACCACATGTGTGTATACACAGAGGTTTGAAAAAGGGAATAAGAAAAATTTTGACTATGAAACAAATTGTCTTTTTTAAATTGTCTTTTGAAAGTATTGAATCAAAATGGGATTTTAAATGCATCATTAAAAGGAGCTAAAAACATGCCAAAAGTAATACTAAAATAGATGTTAAACTTTTTACAACCAATAACATATTAGTAAAATGGCTTTCTTTTGACTCCTCACAATGGCAAACCTGCTGAAACTCAACTCTGGATAATTGGAAAGAAAATCTCTCTTTACTCCCAGAACTAATGAACTTCACTTTTAACTTCAAACTAGAGCAAGATCTGAGTACAGTAGTCTCCCTCATCTGTGGTTTTTCTTTTCACGGTTTCAGTTACCCATGGTCAACTATGATCTGAAAATATTAATTGGAAAATTCCAGAAATAAGCCATGCATATATTTTAAATTGCGAGCCATTCTGAGTAGTGCAATAAGATCTCGTGTTGTCCTGTTCTGTCCTTCATAGAACCTGAATCATCCATTTGTACAGTGTATCCATGCTGTATATGCTATGCTACCCACCTTTCAGTCATTTGGTAGCCATCTTGGTTACCAGATCTACTGTAAGGGTCTCACAGTACTTGTGTTCAAGTAACCCTTATTGTCTGACGGTCAATAACAGCCTAACACTACAACACAATGCCTATGTCATTCACCTCACTTTGTCTCATCACATAGTCATTACATCATCTCACATCATCACAAGAAGGGTGAACATGGTAGAATAAGATATTTTGAGAAATAGACTACAGTCTCATAACTTTTATTATAGTATATTGTTATAACTGTTCTATTTTATTATATTATTATTGTTAATCTCTTACTGCGCCTAATTTATAAGTTAAACTTTATCACAGGTATGTATTTATAGGAAAAACATAGATAGATAGATAGATAGATAGATAGATAGATAGATAGATAGATAGATGATAGATAGATAGATAGATATACATATAGATATATACAGAGAGAGAGAGGGTGCAAAAAAATGTATACACTTTTTAACAAAGGAAAAAAACTGTATTAATATATACTGGTAACAAAAGATGAATACAAGTCACCTTTGACTTCAGCATCCAGACACTTCTGCTTACGGCAAACTACTGCTTAGCAACGTTGACCAAAGTGTCCACTTGTATACACTTTTTTGGCACCCCCAGTGTGTATACATACACACACACACATACACGCACAAGATTTGGTACTATTTGTCATTTCAGGCATCCACTGGGGTTTTGGAACATATCACCTGCAGATAAGGGGGTTCTTCACTGGTCAATCAACCAAACGGCTTAACTGGTGAATCCAACCAAACATTTAAAGAAGCATTAACACAAATCCTTCTCAAAATCTTCCCAAAAATTGAATGAAGAGAATACTTTCAAACTCATTTTATGATGCCAGCCTTTCCCAGATACCACATCCAGACAAAATGATTAAAGGAAATGAAAACTATAGGCCAACATCCATGATGAATATAGATGCAAAAATCCCCAACAAAATACTAGCAAAACAAATTCAAGAGCACATTAAAATGATTGTACACTACAACCAAATGGGATTCATCCCTGGGATGCAAAAATGGTTTAACATGTAAAAATAATTAATGTGATACAACACATTAACAGAATACAGAATAAAAATCACACATTCATCTCAGTAAATGGACAAAACCTATTAAACAAAATTCTACACCCTTGCATAATAAAAACTCTCAATAAACTGGGACTAGAATGAAATTACTTCAACATAGGAAAGGCCATCAATAAAATATCCACAGCTAATATCATACTCAAAGGTGAAAAACTGAAAGCTTTTTTTCTAAGATCAGGAAAAAAGCATATTTACCCATTCTCATGACTTCAATTCCACATAGTACTAGAATTCTTTGCCAGAGCAATTAGTCAAGAAAAATAAACAAAAGTCATCCAAATTAGACAGGAAGAAATAAATTGTTTGTTTTCAGATAACCTAATCTTATTTATTAATATAAAAATCCATAAAGAGTCCATAAAACAAACTGCTAGAACTAATGAAGTTGTAGGATACAAAATCAACATACAAAAGTCAAATGTGTTCTTATACACTAACAATGAGCTATCTGTAAAGGAAATTAGGAAAATAATTATATTTGCTATAACATCAAAGAGAATAAAGTACTTTGATATAAACTTAACTAAGGAGGTGAAAAACTTGCACACCAAAAACTACAAAATATTAATGAAAAATATTGGAGAACATACAAACAAGTAGAAAGACTTCTGTGTTTGTGGATTGGAAGAACTAATACTCTTAAAATGTTTATACTACCCAAAACAATATACAGATTCAATGCAAATCCTATCAAATTTCCAATGACATTTTTTACAGAAATAGAACAAACAATCCTAAAGTTCGTATGGAACAAATAGGATGGTTATTATCGAAAAACAAAGAGAGGATCTGGAAAAATCAGAACCTTTGTACACTGCTGGTGAGAATGTAATTGATATAGCCATTATGAAAATGGCACCTCAAAAAATTAAAAACAGAACTACCATACGATCCAGCAACACCAGTTCTTGGTATTTATCCAAAAGAATTGAAATTAGGATCTCAAAGAGCTATCCCTCCCTTGTTCATTGCAACACTATTCACAATAGCCACCATATAACCTAAATGTGTATCAATAGATGAATAGATATAGAAAATGTAGCATATATACACAATGGAATAGTATTCAGCCTTTAAAAAGAAGGAAATTCTGCCACATGAGACAACATGATGAACCTTCAGGACATTATGTTAGGTGAGATAAGCCACAGGAGGATGAATACTGCATGATTCCACTTATGTGAGGTATCTAAAATAGTCATACTCAAAGAATTGCAGTGTGGAATGATGGTTGCCAGGGGACAAAAAATTGCTAATCAACTAATGTAAAGTTTTAGCATTCGAGATGAGTAAGTCCTAGCGATCTGCTGTACAACACATACCAATAGTTAACAATATTATATTGTAGTCTTAACAATTTATTCATAGGGTACATCTCATGCTAACTGTTCTTACTACAATAAAATAATTGTGCTGTTTTTTTTTAAAGACTGACATCTAATCCTAATACTATTGAATGCTTCCTCTATCCCCACACCTTACCACCACAGCAATTGGACTCCTGTTTAATAACAGGGGATTGTAACTGAAATAACCACAAACCTCAGACCCCATTTAAGAAGCAGTCTCTAGAGAAATTTAAAGATAACAGGGGAGATAAAAACAAGACACTAGAGGAATTTTTAGCTTCTGACACCAATAGCTACAATGGACAGTAAACATAGACTAACTTCCAGATAAACAGACATAAAACCTCACCCCAAAGACCTATTGATTTACCTCAATTCTTTATACCCAATACTTCACGTCCAGCTATCAACAAAAAATTTCAAAGCATGCAAAAAAATAAAAAGTCTTAAGAGACAAAGTAAGCATCAGAATCATACTCAGATATGGCAAAGATTTTGGAATTATCAGATGGGGAATTTAAAATAGCTATGATTAAATACTAAGGACTCTAATGGAAAAAGTGGACACCGTGCAAGAACAGATGGATGATGTAAGCAGAGAAATGGAAATTCTAAGAAAGAATCTAAAGAAAATGCTAGAAATCAAAAACACTAACAGAAGATAAGAGTTTTATATCAAGGTTAACTTTCTTAAGTATGTTAATTGAACTGTGATCACATGAGTGAATGGTGTTTTTTTTTCTTAGAAAATACTTGCTAAATATTTAGGAGTGGAGCAGCTATTGTCTGCAACTTAATATCAAATGGTTCTGAAATTAATAGCATATGTATGCATATATATGTGTGTATTGGGGAGGAAATGAGTACAGTAAAATATAACATTTGGTGATTCTAGGCAAAGGATATACAAGAGTTAATACTATGCTCGTTATTTTTCTGAATGTGTAAAGTCATTTCAAAATAAAAAAGATGTGTGTGTGTATGTGTGTGTGTAAAACAGTATAATGTATATACCAATTAAGTGGTAGAGATTCTTTTAGATACCAGAGAACTGAGGTGGGTAAGGGAAGCGTAATATAGGATCTTGAAAGAAGGGAGCTGTGAAGTTTGGAAATTTTTCAGGGAAGCAAAAGGAAACAGAAGACTTAAACATGAGGAAAATGGCTTTCGCAAAAGCAACAGTCAGAAATGTGCACAGTATGTTCAAAAGATAATGAGTACAGCATTGTGACAAGGAAATAAGTATGGAAAATGAATGAAAATACTTGACTATTCATAAAAAATAATAATTTAAAAAAATCACTGCGGGGAGCAACAAATTACCAGTACTAGAAAAAAGCAGTGCCTAGAGATACTCATATTCCCCATAAATATGTATTTACTGAATTCCTTTCAACCAAATGCTCGCCATTTGCCTGCATCCAAATGTCTTTTTGCTGCACTGTTTTTCTACCCTGTGACCTGAACTCGTGAGGCTGGAATTCAGGGTTTCTCTGGGAAAGTTTAAGTGATGTATTCTAGCCAAATTTTACTGACTCTTGATTGCCATGAACAAAACTGCTAATCAAAGCGACAAGCTAGGAAGTTTAACTGCAGTCAGATCTGGGTGTGAATCTCCACACAGATACTCACCAAGTCTGCGACCTCAGACAATTCGTAACCTTTCTAGCATCAGTTTCAACTCTTAAAATGAATAAAAGAATATAGGTTCCGTTCAATATGCTTATTTGAAAATGGACTAGTAAAAGAAGCCTGGCCCATGGAAGGAACTCGGTATTATTGTTGGAGCCTGTAAAATTGAAACAGCATCCAACAAATATTTCTCTAAAATAGGAATAGGTAAATTATAATAGTTAGATTTGACCTACATAGCTGTGACTGTAGAGATATTTTTAAAAAGAAAATGGGAGACATTAAAATGTCTGCACACCTGATTTGCTCCATCATTTGCAGGAAAGCAATAAAATTTTGAATGAAAAATTCATTCTGATGTGAGGTCAAAAAATTGTGTGCAGCTCTTTAATCTACCTTAGCCATCTTCAGAGTCAAAATGAATAAGGAAGAAAAACCCATTGTGACTGGTAACTGATGTAACAATATATCTCAAACTATAGTTGTATAGTACTAGGTAAGGAGTCTTCAATTTATCCTCCTTATGGAAGCCATTATCAGCCATTATTTCCACTCTGCACATCCTCTCCACAAATATTCCAAGCCCTGGGATTCCAAAGGAAAAAAGGTGTTAAAATACTTCTTCAGGCAAGTAGTCTCTGGGTTAGAATGAGGTGGAAAGAGAAAAAGATGCAGGTGTGAGTAGTAGTCCACAAGTAAAGAAACAGTTCTGAAACACATTTTTAGTTCAGGATTGAGATTCTGTCCCAGAAACTTTTTGTTTTTCCCTGTAGAGATATCCTACAGCCAAATTATCATAAGGTACAAAAACAGGTTGAAAACCATCCAAATAGAAATTGCTTACAAATGCTTGAAATACTGCATGAAATCCCTGTTTAATCTTCCAAATAGATTTTAAGAATCACTGTCTTAGCCATTTTCCACAGCTGTTCAAAAAGCCCCACAGCCTACAGTGCCCTGCCAGGCAGAATTGAATTAGTTGTCACCTAAGAGAAGCAGAGGGTTTGGGTGATGTATGTCAGAAAACAACCCAAGTATAAACTACTTAGGGCTTATTTGCCAGATTCCACGGGTGTTCTTGAGTTAGACTTGGTCGATTTGTGTTTGTTTGATTGATTAGTGAAGGTTTATTTTGAAGGGGGAAAAAAGTGTTGAATTAGTGAACACCTTCACATGAACAGCCTTGTGGCATATGGCTCGTCATTTTCACAAGGTAAGAATCCTCATCCCAAATGGATACTGGAATGTCTCTGAAGGTAGAAACATGAATGAAAGATCAACCATCTCTATTAGCATATTAAAGAAGAAACTAGTCTTCTGGATATTATGTTATCGTTGTGATGGTCCCTACCCTCACTGAAGCTCCTTTCCAAGAACTATGAAGTTTAAACTATTTCTCTCTAGCTTCTTTCATTTTATTCTCCCACTCGATGATTTTCTTTTTTATTCCTTTGTATATTCTCCTTGCATCCACCATGTTTCTTTTCCTTTATAGGGGCTCTTCTCATTAAAATCGTCCCTCATTTTTATCTAAAAGAAAGCCTGCTAGTAACTACATTGTTTTCAACCCATAAATTCTCAACCATTAAATATGTTTCTTAAGATAATTTATCAATATTCCAATCTGTGCCAAGTGTTCTTGAGAGAGAAAGGAATCAGATAGTGGTCCTGCCCGATGCAGACAACTCAGTGGCAGGTACAATGGGGTAAGTGCTATTTAGCATATGAACATAATGCAATGAGCTCACTATATGTATTCTGAAATCGTTGTCTGATGTCTTAATAGGTGCTTTTTTGCTCTTTTTCTCCTTTCAAAATTTCTTGGCCATTATATTAAAGACTCTTCAAATGTTCACTGGGAAAAGAAAACTTTTTTTTTTACAGCTCTTCCAAAAAGTAAAAAGATAAAAAGCAACATTTCAATATCATGCCATAACTAATGTGTGAATAAACTTCAAAGAACGAAGAAAGGAAAACAGAGAGAGGTAGAGGGAAGGAGGAATAAAAAAATACTTCTCGCCAGCATATGCTCAGGGACCTGCCAAGTGTCACAGTTGGTTCATATTCTGTAATGACTGGAGTAGCCCTTTAATTCGCGGCTGACACTTGTATGTCATCAAACGATGTCTTCTGCAGGCATTTTTAGAGCATGTCCATTTCCTCCCTGTACTCATCTGATAGAGTTATTAAAATACTCTTTCTAATGAACAGAGTTTCCCGTAATTTAAACATGTAAATCTTTAGAGCAGTGGTGATAGCCTCACGCAAACTCTTAGCATGCTGGCGACAAGGACGAGCTGTTTCATCCACTTCCTTTTTTTTTTTTTTCATTTTATCTATGCACTATATTTTTACAAATTGAAGAGTAGAGTATAAATTTGTGATTCACATTCCACTTTCAAAACTGAGAGACTGATATTACAGTGGGTGAAAATATTTCCCTCAGGACTTCGAGCCACAGAGCCATGGTACATTCCCAGATAATGAGGTCTCAAGATAAATACATAGCAGACCATATAAATGCATCTTACATAGCATGACTGGAAGGAATAACTGCACTCTCAAGTTTTCTTAAAGTCTTTAGTAAAGTCCTTGAAAGTTAACCCACTGAGACAATTTCTTCTCCTAAAATGTTAAAATGAATCAGAATACATTTTTAATGGAAGCCAGGTCCATAAGTTGTCTGGTATGGGATTACAGAGATAGAATAAATATTTATTGAGAAATTCAGCCATCATATCAGAAAAGTGCACAAGCCTGATATTTTTGTCAGTGGTCTGGAACATAGAAAATATTTTCCTGTGGGAATCGCATGGCTGCTGTAGAAAGAAGAGACTCTGTACAGAAGGGTGAATCAGTTGCATTATTTTGCCAAATATTTGGCTCTGATGTATATACTGTTGAATTCCAATAAGGATTTAGGACAGCTTACAAAGGCATTTTAATTTATTAATAACAAGGAATTAAAAATAAAAAAACACTTGTCTAGTTCTGGCAAAGGTATGAGGAAATGGGACAGCTCATGAATTTTGAAAGGGAATGTAAAATATTTGACATTTCTGGAGGGCTATTTGTACCAACATTGAAAATGTGCATGTAATTTGGTCCTGAAATTTCATTTCTTATTATTTATCTTATAATAAGAGTACAAGTATACAAATATGTTATATAAAGATGTTTGTTGAATGTTTATTGAAATAATCAGAATATCTAGTGATAAGAGATTGAGTAAATAAGAATATATCCATATAATAAAACACTATTTACTTTTTTTAAGGTAGACTTTATGTTGAAATGGAAATATGTCCACAATATTTTGCTGAATTAAAAAAAAAGAGGTTATGGATTAAAATGTGTGGTATAACTGACTACATTTCTGTAAATTATACATATATTATAGTTGATACTTGAAGAAGCACCTTGAAATACATAAAATGAAATTTTTAAGAGCAATTAATTTTGAGGAATGAGATAAGTGTTTATCATGTACTACTTTAAAATAAAGATGTCTCCATTTTCAGAAAAAAAATCACAACAGGACAACTCATTTTAAATTATGTTGAAGGAATATTTCATTATATTGGAAAATACTCACAATTAATTATTAAATGAAGGATTCAATTTTAAAATAAAATGCAGTTTCCTAACCAGTATAGACAGCATAATCATGATTTTCTAAGTTTATTCATAAGAAACTAAGTCATAGAAACTAAGTCATAGAAACTAAGTCTGAAAAGTTTGTACCAAAATGTTAATAGTGCCATTTTCATGGGAAAAGATCAAAGTTGCAAATTGAGAGACTAGGCTGGAAACACACCTGCTTCCATGAAGCCCTGGAGGTGAGGAATGCAGGGATCTTCTTCTCTCGCCTGTCACAGCAGCAGGAAGGACAGTCCCACCACTGCACAGCAGTGCAGAGAGTAGAGAAGAGGGTCCCAAGCAGCCTTAGCAGTAGCTAGAAAAGGTGACAACCTTGGAAGAGAGGATCTGATCTGCAGGGTCCACAGTAGTAAATTAAGTCCAACGTCAAATTGACAAGAAAAGGCACATGTATTGAAAGCTTGTGATATATTAGGTAATCTGCTAAGAACTATAGATATGAATTATCTGTTTTATCTTTAAAACAGTCTTAGGAATAAAATACTGTTATTTGCATTTTTGAGATAAAGATACCAGTACTCAAAAAAATCATGCTAGTAAGTAACCAGTAAGAGGCAAAGCCCAGACTAGAACACAGATTGGCCTGATTCTCAAGATCATAATTTTTAACCATTTTATATGCCAGGTTCCATAATGCTGGCACTGCCTCTGTACCTTCTTTTCTTGTTTATAAAATCCTAATCAAATCAATGCAGTCTGCTACGTTGTCTTGGCGAAGACCAATTTCACCTGGTTGCCATATGGATACCTACACAGGGTGCCATGGAAAAGTATAATGCACCACATAAAACTCGAAGCTTCTCCCTGAAGTGTGCAGTACAATTTTCAACCCAGAAATCAGAGAGAGAAAATGACTGTCCCCAAGATTGCTATTCCGAAAGAGATAATTGCTGTTCATCTCACTCTGCTCACAAAGTGCTTTGCTACGGTGACACTTACATCCTTGGAGGTCAGCCCACACTTCACTGACAGGTACTAGTTCGGCTGTATCAATTCCACCTGAATCAACTTGCTTGCAGGGTTTCCAGAGCACACGGCTTACCAAGCCATTATTATTTTGTACCTGTGCCCAGAGAGTTCTACAAAGGGTGCATTTTAATGAGCCTGAAATAGGTAAATAAATAAATAGCTCATAGGTAATATGTAATTTACTAGCAAAAAAAAAAAAAAACCTGGACTTGATGCCCTCACAGTCTATATCCTGACGCCTCTAGTGATTGCTTGCAGAATTCTAGGGTACAGAAAATCTGAATTTCATTTTTTAGCTTATTCCTTAAAATTGTTAGTTGATGGATCTTTCCTCAGATTGCCTCAAATGTCCTTGCTCGTCTCCATTCTAAGGTAAATATATTTCACTGAAAAACTTCATCTATGCATGGATAACAATGCATTCAACATCCTCTGCGTGCCTACTCATTCTATGAAGGGGACATAACTGAGTGTGCAGAAACAGCAAGGCATCTTTTCCTTTCTTTATTGCTCAAAAAATGAAGGAATTATTACAGATCTCCTTGTCATTCTCCAGCTGTGGGGTCAATCCACTTTGTAACTTTCCTTTGAATCTATGATGTTCTAATTTTGGTAAGGTGTCTAGCAAATTTGGTTGAAACATTTCAGGGTAAAATGGGTATTGAAGCATAGGTGCTGCTTGAGGGCAAAACTAAAGTGCTTCAAAAACACTCTGAGCAGTTTGCAATCTGGGATTCACAGACCCCATAGCTTCAGAATAGCTATTAATATGAACTCCTTAAACTGTACATAAAATTTTCTGTTAATGTGCATTTTCAACCACTTATTAAATTTTCAAATCATCTGCAAACCAAAACAGATTAAGCAACACTGAGCCATTCAGAAAACCCTGGGGAAGGGGGATACTGTAGAACTAGTGTTTTTTACACAAATGTTTATCTTAAGAAAACTCATTCATACTTACATTATTATTGTTCACTCATTCACAATAGGCCAACTCTGAAGCACTTCCTCAGTGAAGCTTTCAATGACTACTTTAACCCAGATTAACTTTTGTCTTATTTCTGAATTCTTTTTTTTTTTTTTTTAAGATTTTATTGGGGAAGGGGAACAGGACTTTACTGGGGAACAGTGTGTACTTCCAGGCCTTTTTTCCAAGTCAAGTTGTTGTCCTTTCAATCTTAGTTGTGGAGGGCGCAGCTCAGCTCCAGGTCCAGTTGTCGTTTTCTAGTTGTAGGGGGCACAGCCCACCATCCCTTGAGGGATTCTAGGAATTGAACTGGCAACCTTGTGGTTGAGAGGACAGGCACCAATCAACTGAGCCATCCGGGAGCTCAGCGGCAGCTCAGCTCAAGGTGCCGTGTTCAATCTTAGTTGCAGGGGGCGCTGCCCACCATCGCTTGTGGGACAAGAGGAGTTGAACCTGCAACCTTGTGGTTGAGAGACCACTGGTCCATGTGGGAATCGAACCGGCAGCCTTTGGAGTTAGGAGCATGGAGCTCTAACTGCCTGAGCCACCGGGCCGGCCCCTTATTTCTGAATTCTTATTGTACTCAGAGGAAATCACTTAGAGAATGTGTGTGTGTGTGTGTGTGTGTGTGTGTGTGTGTGTGTGTGTGTATGCACGTGCCCATGCACATGTGTTTTTCCATAGCTGTTTCATATATGGAAATCTTCTCTCCAGACATATTATGACATACAACCAATATCTTAAGCTTATATCTTCATTATTATCAGGGATTAAATAGCTCAGCAAAACCAGGGCTAAGTCTTGCTTTTTGTGTAGCTCTCACTATGACTAAAACTATGCTTACTTGCTTAATTGTTATCATGAGCTATCAGTAACCCAAGGAAATGCCTGGAGTGTTAGCATCCTTCTCTGTAACTGATTGTTGTTAAAGAAAATTTTCTTCCCTAATGTTAGAAGCCATGACACATTAGAGGAAATATGAATTAGAGATGAGTTTTTTAAAGATGAAATGTTCCTACCAGTCAAATTATAAACTCCATGTCTAATCCATATATTTCATCAGCAAATGTTTCACCATTTTGTCATAATCTGATCTGTTTTCTCTATTCCATTGCAATCCCCCTATTCTTACTGACTATTGCAGCAGCCTCCTGACTAGCCTCTGTATTTCTGCCTCTGCTCCCTAGAGAGTATTTATCACAAAGCAATAAAAATGAGTCTTCTAAAATGTGAGTCAGATCATGGCCTTTCTCCTTCAAATTTTCCCATGACCACCTATCTTAGAATAAAAAACAGAGTCCTTCAAAGGGTCCCCAAGACCATGGTTATTCAGCTGATCACACACCACTTTGGTTGCAACTGTTCTAATTTCAACTTTCCTCCTGGTACTCTCCATTCAAGCCAACAATTCCATTTCCTACGCCAGACTCCTGGCTGTTCCCTGAACTCATCACACACACTCCTGGCTCAAGGCATTTGTACCTGTTACTGCCTCACATAGTACGTTTCCCTCAGATCTTCTCCCACTTCCTCATCAGCCTCGGGCTTGCCCTGCTCGCCCTTCAAAAACACACATATGAGTACATGCGCACAAAGGACCCCCAATCTCCCTTACCCTGCAGATCTATTTTTCTCCATAGCACTTATTTCCATTTAGTATATTGTATAGTAGTTTATTACTTTTGTTCACCAACTAGAAGACCTCAGTGGCTAGAACATTGTCAAACCTATATAAAGGGCTCAATAAAGTTTTGTTGAATGATCACTATTAGTAGTTTCAAAGAAGGCCATTCAAAAATACTTTAAAGAATATTGCTGAAATTTATAGGCAGAGAAAAGATTAGGGGGCAAAACACCGTAAAGGTCCACAATATGGTCAGTGACTCATCATTTCCTAAATGTCTTTAACGGGTACAGTAGAGAAAAAGAAGAACGAGGAGGATAAAAGAGGAGGGGTTGTTTAAGTAACAGTGAAACTTAAATGGTGAGACAGATTATCTGGAAATTCTGAGACTAAAAAACCTACTCTGGAGACTGATTTCTAGAGGTAGTGGGAAAGGGTTCCTATCTACACTGTCTAATATTATCAAAAGATATCATTTCCTCTGACAATTATATATTTGTTTATTGTCTGCATGAGAATAAACAAGTGCATAATTTGTTTATTGTATTTGACAAAGCCCTATGGAAGACAGTCTAGGTGTGCCTCGCTTAGCATCTTAATTCTCTTTACCTTTTCATGCATACCAGCTATGTCCATCAGTGTGTTTTCACTCCCAACAGCCAGGAACTACATCTGTTTGTCAGAGGATGGACCTCAGAAGGCCAGAACCCTCACCTGTGCATACAAAGAACTGGAACTGCCTGGGAATAGATTTCCCAGCAGTGACAACGGCCTTCAGCAATGACTCTGAGTTACAGAGCTACAGATTCTCCAACTCTCCTGCTTCCTGGTCACGACAGCCCTGAGGTATGTCGACACTGTCTCTTGGTCTTCCCTACGGGAATGAATCAAAGTTCTTCTTCGGGGTACTTTGCCCAGCACCTCACCCTTGCGTGACTTTCTCTTCCTGGCCTTACTTTCCCACTCTCCTACCAGTCTTCCTGGGAACACTTCCTCATAAATCACATTCACACAAATCCTTATTTTAGGGCTTGCTCCTGGAAAACCCAGCCTAAAGCCAGAAATGATCCTGAGACTGACTCTCAGGATCAGAATTTGAAGTTGGATAACTCATTGGCTAGATGGCAACAGGAACCCCACAGTTGGTGGTAAGTATAGTGACAAAAACCCAGGAGGCACTGCTAAAACTCCCATAGGTGGTAAATTGGGGTGGGATGCAAGAGGAAGCGGGTGTACTAGATTGTACAATAACTCTAGCATTTGAGATATATGGTAGTGAGTGTAATTATAAGAACTGTGGGGTGATGGCTACTATTAAGTACAATTAATGGATTGGAGAAAGAAAATTACAAGTTTAAGTCAGCCAATTACCAATGCATAGCACAGTGTGAAAGCTACAAGTTCTCCATGGCAGCATTTAAAGAGAACAGCATTATCTGTAACTGCAGGAAAGACCCTGTTGAGACCAAGACCAGGATTTAAGAATGAGAGTAGCAAAGCTACAAAGAAGGCTGATTTGTCTGACAGTAAGGTAGGATCCTGATAGAGAAGGAATGGGATTCTGAGACTTGGGACAGAGATACTTGGAATGCACACACAGTCATTGAACTCCCAATGCTCCAAACCCCCCAAGTCTGAAAAAGTGCCCCAATTCTTCCCACTGGACAGTAGCAGCTTCCTCTTGCCTGAAGACTGTGCAGAAGCCTCAACTGAGACCAAAGTTTTGCTAGATTATACTTGTCCCTCAAGATGGGCCACCCCTTCTCTTCCTGTCTACTAGAGCTGCATGATCTTGTTCGCAAAATACTACCTCTCATGGGAGGAAAGAAATTATTCACTAAAAGAGAGACAGAATCTAGCTCATATAGGTGCTGGAAGGAACTAAAAGAATATGCCTGGAAGTGGATAGTGAATGTGCTGGACTGGAAAATGGAGACTATTCGGCTGGATAGGGGAGAATTCATTGCCATGGGGCACATCCCAGCAGAGCCATCTGCAGCCAGTCCTGACACAGTTTGCTTGGTTTGCTCCTAGAAGGTTTGAAAAAAACGACTCACATTCATTGAGGTAGGAATACCCAAACTGCCTTGGAGAGTTTGAAAAAGATATCAGTGGGTTCAAAGAAGTGAGCAAGCTAGTTGTTTGAAACCGGACACTCCACCAGGAGACCATGTTCTCTGGGAAGTCCCAGAAAACACTCCCTTCACTAAGGGTCCAGGAACACAGTAGTAATGAGGACACTGGCACATTCAAGAAGCTTATTGGTGATTGTTCTCAGTAGGCTAGGAAGGTAGGGATGCTGTTATGGAACTGACTTCCTTGTAGCAGTGGGAAAGGTAAGATCTGGAAGACCAGAGGCCAAATGGCAGCACTGAGTCACCAGAGGCCAGGGCAAGGTGGACAGTTACCATAATAGGTATTAAAGCTATTTATCGTGATGTCTAATAAGCCATGGTGATTTTCTAGGACAAGACAGACAGGCAGACAGCAAGGGCTGTGGCTAATATATCAAATATAATCAAATTTTTTTAAAAAGATGCAAAGCAGATGAACAGAAAACTGATGTCATCTGTACTAATGGACAAATCACTGTCCCTTTCCCTCGTTTTCAGGTGTGAGCTAGTTCTCAGACACAGACTCCATTGTTTGAAGGGACAGCCAACCTATCTGAAGAAGGATCCTGCAATCTACAGCAAGGATATACAATACTGGTTCTCCCAGTTTTCCCCAAAGAGAACTATGGACATTTACACAAATAACTGTAAACTATGAAACAGAGAATACCCACATTTTCCTGGTACTTTTAGCTACAAGGTCCAAGCTAACATTGATGCCAGGAGTTTCCAAAACATCATCATGGTACCCTTTATAACAGAAGGGACATATGGAGGACAGAAGATAAATGGAGTCCTGACCCAAGTACTGGGCCCCACACAGCCAGCCAATGACAGTTCCACATTGAGAGCAATTTACTGAGTCCACTGATTCAAATGTTATTCTCATCCAGAAACACCCTCGCAGACACACCCAGAAATAATGTTTCTTCTGGGCACCCTATAGCTCAGTCAAGTTGACATATCAAATTAGTCATCACAACTCCGAAAAGATTATAGCAGAATTTGAGTTCCTATGCCACAGTGGAACTAGAGGAAAATGGTAGGTTGCCCTATATCCAACATTGGCTCTTGAAACGAGCCTGACCTGGCAATTGTTAACGGGGCCTCTTTAGAACTGGTCCTGTCTTCTCAAGATGCTCTGGCTTAGTGGACTCCACAGGATAGATTGTAGCCATATAGGCAATTTCAGGCACTGGGTATTTTACACATGACTCCAGGACCACGTAACTGTGAATGTTGTCGCTTTAGAGTCCCAAGTCCTGGCTTCAGGAAGCTTGTGACTGCTTTCTGTGCACAGAGCCCACTGCCACACACCTCCACCCTCAAGAAAGAAAAGCACCAATATGTATTGTCCGAGTTAATGAACAGCAAATCCTGCTACTTCTACCTTCAGATAAAAAATCCAGAATTGGATCTCTAATTGTTTCCTCCACCAAATGCAATTCGGATCACAGCTACCATCACTCCTCTCCTGGGTTTTTGTAATACGTCCTTATCTTCTTGTCTCTACCCTTGAACCCATGTAGTCTAATATCAACACAGCAGCCAGTGTATGCTTTTAAAATATGCCTGGTGATGTCACTCCTCAGCTGAAAGTCCTCCAATCAATCACCAGCTCATTCCGAGTAAATCTAAAATATACATCAGGTTCAAGGCTCCATCATCTGCGTCCCACCCCCTTCCTCTCTCATTTCTTCTCCCACACTTTCTTCTTAGCTCATTCTCCTTAAGTCATATTGACCTCCTTCCTGTTCTTTGAACATAGCAAGCATTTTCCTGCCTCTGACCATTGCACTTCCGGTTCCGATCCTGAATCCTGTAACGCTCCCTCCCATAGCTGCAGGACTTGAACTTTGATTTCCATCTGGCCTTCCCTGTCCTCTCTAAACCAAATACCAACACCCCCTTCACCCAGTACCCTCAGCCCCTTTCCCTAGACTTGCTGTCCTCCTCACCTCACTTTCTTTTTCCCCATATTCCTTATCACGTTCTGCCATTACACATTTACTTGTTAGTATGTTTAGGGCCTGTCCCACTAGCCTATTAAGTTCTTTGAAAGCAGAAACTTTGCCAGCTTTGTTTACTTCAATGTCCTTGGGTCTTTGATGCCAGACACATTGTAAGTAGTCAGTAGCTATTTGTTAAATAAATACAAATATCTCTAGAAAAATGTCTTGCCTCCATTTCAATGTTATTATTTACATCCACATTCTATTTCCCATTTACACCCACTGTTGTAGGTGAGCCCAGTTGCCGCAATGCATCTATATATCTCTGTGCCCTGAAATCTTCCATTTTCCCCATTCTACATGGTTGTTGTTTTTGGTTTTGTTTTTTGGGTTTTTTTTTTGTTTTTTTTTTTTGCCTTCACAGTCATTAAATATTAACAATCCTTTATGTCCTCAGGGAACCACCTTTCTCCTCATTTGACTACACTGCCTTGCACATAAAAGGAGCTCAATTACTAGAAGTTAAATGACTGACGGTGGCAGTTTGCCAGCCTATGCTAATGAAACAGCCCTCCCGTCCCTGCAAGGCAGCGGGCATATTTTGACAGGGGCCTCCAGGAGACCTTGCACCAATGCCTTAACACAAAAGTTATTGTTAAAACAGGAGGCCAAGATAAAGTAGAATGAGTTTTGACCCAGGGAAGGTGGTTTGGACAGAGGATCTTGTAGTACCCCAAGGTCATTTATAAATACAACTGTCTAAATCACTTATTCAACAAAACATATGCCATTTAGCTTTTTGTTTGTCATGCTAATGGAGATCCTATTTGTCAGAAATAGTAATGAATAAATTCTGCAAAATCCTGTGAACGTGAAAACATTTGTTCTCTTGTCCTCACATGTAAAAAAGCTCACCCTGACCCAAAGAGGTAATTCAAGAATAGAGATGTACCATCATTTGCATGGAAAGAAAGCACACAGTGTTTAGCTTTTACAGAAGCACACGCTTCTGCTTACATTTATACCGGGGGTGCCAAAAACTGCCTCGCATGACTTGTATTCAACTTTTGTTATCAGTATATATTGAGTATTACAATTTTAATACAGTTTCTTCCTTTCTTAAAATGTGTATCCTCTTTTCTTTTGGCACCCTCTACATTTGATCTGTGCCAAGGTTATTGCAAAATAAAGAATATGTCATAATAAAAAAATTCTGGAGAAGAGTTCAGAAATATTTTTAAATGCAAAAGTAGACACTAGATTAGGTCCTATAGATCTGTACGAGATCACGCCTATGGTTAACAACATTATACTGTATTCTTAAAAATGTGTCAAAAGGGTAGATCTCACATTAAGTGTTCTTATCAAGGTTTAAAACACACACACACTATTGTGGGTCCACATATGTATGCGATCATGCTGATAATGGGGAATCAGATTGATGAGAAATTCTGTAACACAAAATATTAAGCACTTTTGTTGTTGCTAAAAGCAACTTTACCAGGGAGTGAAAAGTGGATTCTCAACAAACTCTTGGTATTGCACTGGGAACTATAAATTCTAGACTGAAAAAATATCTAACACACAGAAAATGGGAAGAACAGGGCGGGAATGGCAAGTAACTGCTGAAGAGGGATCTTAAAACTGCTTTGACCTGAAAAACATTTCAGAAACAAAACTAGTGATTTATAAACTGAAACACAGATATAAAAATATATTTAGCTCATCTATTTTCCTAGATCTTCCTGACAACAGTGCCATCTGGAGACTCAAGGACACAAGATCTTAAGAAAAGATAGACACAGACACTGAAAAGGTTGCTGATGAAGTCATTCTGTTTCTCTCGTTACTCTTATGCTGTTTGTCATTGCAGCAAAGAGACAACTAAATATTTGAAAACTGACTTCATAAAAAAGTTTTTCTAAATATGCAAAATTACAAAGGAGAAAATATATCAACTCTATAATATTCTAATGGGAAATACGAAGCAGTTAACATGTGATTTGTTCATTCAGAGAATGTTATTATTTTAGGAGAATTAAGAAAATGATAATATATTGCAATCATTCATGAGAATGCCAGTATTCATAAAAGTGGTTTTTTGATGTATGTATTTGAAATTGCAAGTAAACAGATGTGCTTCCAACCCTCAAAAGAGGCAATTCAAGTAGGACCGAAAAATCTGAGAAGTAGAGAGCAAACAATATTCAATTCACCACAAGCTTTCCTCTACCTGCTCACATAGAACCTCAGCAACCTCTGAATTTTCTCCCAGAGGTCTCTGTGAGATCCACTGAAAAGTCTCACGGTTTGTAGAGAATCTGATGAGTACCCCCTGGGGTAACAATATCACATCTTCTTGCTACCCCCACTCCCAATGGCCATGATGCTACCTCCAAGGTAAACAGCTTCCAAAAGTCACCTTTTTCTTTGCTAGTCTGCCATGCTATTTCCACTCTGTCTGCCAGGCATGGCTGCTATTTACCAGCAGGTAACACTGGGCCTTACCACCATCAACAGCATGGGGCCCTCAAAATACACAACTTGACTGGTGATCGGTGACAAACAGGAGAGGATGTCTTCACCCTCTTTTTGTGGCACATTCTCCAAGAAGGATGCTAAAGTACAACTGTTTTTGCTCGGACCTTCCAGAAAACTCCTTGGCCCCAAAATTGTTGAGACTCTTATTCAAATAGAACCTTCACTCTCCAAACTGTCTCTAATCTTTCTAACACAAGAAAGTGGTTAAGATGCAACAACATGGATGGACCTAGAGAGTATTATGCTAACTTAAATTAGCCACCTGAGAAAGAAAAATACCATATGTTCTCACTTACGAGGTTAGACAATTAAGTTCGTAAACTCATCCTAGATAAAGTGCTACATACCTCATTGCTGAATATCACTGTGGTCACCTTCAAAGTACTTCCCTTGGGAAGCTATGCACCAACACCAGCACCTAGTCCACCCTTCAAAATAATTTTGGAACTCTTTTTCTGGAATGGCCATCAGAGCTGTCCTCGTGTTACCCTTGATGTCCTGAATGTCTTCAAAATGTCTTCCTTCAATATTTCCTTTACCTTCGGATAAAGGAATAAGTCATTGGGGGCCAGATCAGGTGAGTAGGGAGGGTGTTCCAATACAGTTATTTGTTTACTGGCTAAAAACTCCCTCACAGACAGTGCAGTGTGAGCTGGTGCATTGTCGTGATGCAAGAGCCATGAATTGTTGGTGAAAAGTTCAGGTCGTCTAACGTTTTCACAGCCTTTTCAGCACTTCCAAACAGTAAACTTGGTTAACTGTTTGTCCAGTTGGTACACATTCATAATGAATAAATCCTCTGATATCAAAAATGGTTAGCAACATCGTTGCAACAAGTTCACAAGCTTAATTTCCAGGCCTTGTATGTGGAATCTAAAGAACAAAATAAATTAATAAACAAAATAGAAACAGACTCATAGACACAGAGAACAAACTTAGAGTTGCCAGATGGGAAGGTGTTTGGGGAGTTGGGTGAAAAAAGTGAAGAGATTAAGAAGTACAAATTGGTAGTTACAAAACAGTCATGGGAATGTAAAGTACAGCACAGAGAATATAGAGAATAATATTGTAATAACTATGTATAATGCCAGGTGGGTACTAGATTAATCAGCGGATCACTACATAAATTATAAAATGTCTAACCACTATGTTGAACACTAATATAAAATAATATCAAATGTCAACTGTAACTGAAAACTAAATTAATTTTTTAACAACTACCCAGGTAAGCCCTGCCTAAGTCCCTGTCCCACAGAACCATGAGAAATAATAAATCATTGTTTTAAGTACAAATAAATTAATTTTGTGGGGCAAAAGAAAACGTGGTTAAGTTTGAGGGCTGATGCAGGGGAAAAGTCAAGTAATAATTCACGCTGATATCAGAGCATTGGCTTATCTGAAAGCTTCCATTAATTTAAGCAATGTTGAATTCAACGTGGAAGCTGAAAGGTGCTTTCTTGTGCTTTTTTGTGTGTTCCAGTTTTAACATAAGTACCAAAAACATGCTGCTTTACATACCACCTGTCTCATAGAGATTTTAATTAAAATTGCTTTTTCTGATTTAATATTTTTGTTTAACTTTTTTTCAGTCCCTCTCTCCCGTGGGTTATTCATTGGTTCACAAGGCATAGCTCGAGAACAAGGATTAGCGAGGCTGTTCTCACCACTGCTAACCCCGTTCTCGTCCCTTATTTCCACTGAAACTCGCTTATTGAGCCATCTTCTACATTTTACTCCCTCTTCATCCAGTAGCAGAGGTTCTTTTCCTTTTCGAAATGCTCCTTAGTCTCCCATTGAGTATCCTCATGGAAGTTTCTACCACCAGCCCTCCAGCCACCCCCATCAGTGTGTGAAGGTTACATTCAAATTAGGCTGTCTGCGAAACATGACTGAGGTAATATATGAGCCACAGAATCGAAGACAAAAGGACACAGTGGATCAAGTTGAAAGTCATGTCTGATGATGGCAGATTCTGGGTACTTCGGATTTTCTGGGGATTATACAGCCTTGTTGCTCTATAATAACTCATCAGATCTATTAAGAGTTTATCATACCGAATCTGACTGAATTTTTATAGCTTGTTAAAGCGAGAGGAATAGGAAAAATGGAGCTAGCGGGAAGTTAATGTTGGGAAACATCAGCTGTGTGTCCACCAATGTCATGAACAAATTCTGAACTTGGGCAAAGCACTTACACTCCCTGGTCCTCATTTATCACAGAAAAGGGCTGGGCTGAATGATTGTCAAGGACCCTTTCAGTTGTAACAATTTACTTCAGTAATAATGTATGGTTCTCTAAGCAACCTAGAAAAAGAGGGGCGGTCATAAATAAAGAAACAGAGCTATGCCTCGGTGGGTAAAAGGATTATACCCAGCAGGGGATTTGGGCAAAAGAGAAAGTGGTTTTCAGAGGGAGGAAGAGGTGAGAGGATTCCCCGCCAGCAGGAAGGCGGAGTACTGCCATTTCAGTGCAAAAATTATATTGATAACATGAAAACTGGCACGCTGTCCAAACAGTGGTATTTCACTCAGTATAATAAATTCAAATCAGATAAAAATGCTTTCTCAGAACTCTAAAGTACCATATACAGAGGGTGCCAAAAAAATGTATACATATTTTTAGCAAGGAAAACTCTATTAAAATTGTAATACTCAATATATACCGATGACAAAAGATGAATACAAGTCATGTGCATACATCTTTTTTGGCACCTCTGGTATATGTTAAAATTAGCTTCATAGATAATATTACAAGTGTGTTCTTTGAGATTAAAGTGCAGTTTACAGGGATTCCAGATAATTTTTAAGGAGGAATAGATCTGACTTCATGTAGTTTCCTATTTGGTTTAGGACATGCTTTTTTTAAATGTCATCTTTTGGGTAATGGATATTTTTACTTAATCCCAGTGAATTCCAAACGTATCAGCAACTGCCAAAGACAACCCTACCCAGCCTTTTATGTGTAGGAAACCAGCAATTTAAGCATAGGAAAATCAACACTGAGAAAGTGGTAATACTTTGACAGCTTTGTGGAGAAAAAAAATAAATTCCCTGGGTTTTGTTGAAGGAAAAAGACACACACACACACACATTCACACACGTACACACAGACACACCCCACATTTTCCCTCTCCTTGACAGATGTTTTGCTATTCTTCAAGGAATCCAAAGAGATTTCTAGAGTCTAAGCCAGGAGTCTTTGAACCAGAAGAAAACAAAATTAGTCCAAGAGCTGGCAGGGCTGATAATTAGCTGTATATAGGACTGTAAAACTTAAAAAGGCACAGTAAGAGACATGTTTGCATTTATAGTAACACATATATAACCATCCAAATTGGGAAGTCCAGACACGATGGTAATTTATGTGGTTAGGTCTGTCTTTACTATTCAGCACTCTTCATGGTCTAACAAAGAAAACTGGGATTCAAATATGAATTTCCTGTTTTGTGGCACCTTATTAAAATTATAATGAAAAACTCAGTTCCTCTGCTTGGAACTTCAGCATATAATGAATTGCATAAAAGGACAAAAAAGTACATGGAAGAAAATGCAGTTCAGTGTGATAAAGTAGAAAGACTCTCAGGCTGGGAGTCAGAAGACCTGGATTCTATTCCTAGCTCTGCTACTAACCGGGCAAATCATCTCATTTCTCTGAGCCTCAGTTTTCTCATTTGTAAAATGTGGGGACTAGTTCAGATGAATACAATTCTATGATCACCAGTGTCAGATCTTGTAGCACTTTCTGTGCTGAAAGAGCCGCTAAGCAAATTATCAAATACTCTCGCATAATAGAAAACAGCATTTCATTAAATCCATTACCTCCCATGGGGTCTGAGGTAGACAGAAGAGCCTAAACACATAGTATATTATGCATCCAGTTGATCACAATTTATCTGCACAATATCCCTTCTCTGACATTTAAGAAAGGTCAAAATTCTCAAGAGCTGAATAGGAATGTTAATGTCCTTTAAAACGGTATGGCCTCTTCATTATGTTGAATCATTCAAAGATCCCTAGGACTTAAAAATGAATGACAGTGACCTTGAACATCTACTCTCTTTTTGTCCAGAGGTAAGGAAAAGGGAACAATACTGTTAATCTTTCAAAAATTATGTAATTGCCATCAGCAATATATATAATGCTCTGTTCACCTCTCTACCTTTATATGTATGTCCTGATACGCAATTTTATTACATCGAAAGATTCATGTGCAACATTTCAGTAGTTTTCTTCTCAGGTGGTAAGATGTAGTGTAATTACGATAAACATCAGTTAGCATGCCACCTGCCTGGAAGGTTCCGAATGGAAAGCCAAAGAGATGCTATTAGACATGACTGCAGAGTGCTGATTTAATTGTAATGCACATTTTTACTTTTAGGGTTTCCCTTATTCTCATTTTGAGAAAAATAATTGCTTAGCCTCTTTACCCAGATTCTCATCCCTTTCACTCAAGTCTGTAAACTCCTCTTCCATTTTAGAAATACAGAGAATCAGATGTCATTCATTCTATTAACTCATAACTAGTAAAATTAGGCAAACAATTTTTTCAATTAATGTGCATATTTAATTTTTTTCTTTATCTGTTGTTGGATATTTTATTTGAAAACAAAAGAGAATTTTACAATGTCATTTTATGTTTTCCATATCTCAAATGTGATAGAAGGCCACCGATATTTAGAGAAACGTAAATCCTACTTTCTTACTCCTGAATTCCATTCTTATTCTCACTTCATAAAAAGGATTTAAAACCAACCGATCATATATTCCTTTATAGTCTCTGAGAAGAAATCACTGAAGCAAAAAACTGTTACCTGATGTAGATAAATATAAACCAACTTCAACTTTGTCATGATTTCAATGCTATGAATTAAAAGGTTTTAATATGTTTCTACAACCCGCCTATAAAACATCAAAGAAAAATATTTAATGTATCAAAACTATTTTTTATATAAATATAGAAAGTAGACTTGAGGACAATAGGCTGAAATAGAAGATTTTGTGTTTTTTCCAACCTTTGTTGAGGAATAATTGACAAACATTATTGTATATATCTAAAGTGTACAACGTGATGATTTGCTATCCATGTACGTTGTGGAATGATTTCCAAGCTCCAGACTATTAAGACATCCATCACCCCACATAGTTAACTCCTTTTTCATATGTGTGTCTGTGGTGAGAACAGATAAGGTTTACTCTCAGAAACTTTCAAGTATACGATACCGTATTATGAACTAAAGTCACCATGCTGTACATTAGATCCTCAGAACTTATTCTTCTCATAACTGAAAATTATACCCTTTGGCCTATATCTCTCTATTTTCCCCATTCCCAGCCCCTGGCAACCATCCTTCTAGTCTCTGTGAAATAGTAGATTTTCATTTCAATGGGTTAAAGTTGTGTTAATTTCTGCTTTAGTAAGTACTACTCTTCTTCAAGCTCCTTAGTTAGTATATTAATAAGTGTTGGAAATGAATACAATTTTAGAACTCAAAAGGTTTTTTAGTATTCCATTCACATGTTTGAGAATCAGAAAGCCAAGCCTGACAACATAGGTTAGAACATAGAAACCAATGTCTTTGGAACAAGAGTGCTTGGATTTTAATCTTACTCCACTATTTACTCACATAGTGATTTTGGCAAGTTTCAGAAAACTCTGTGCCCCTTAGCATATTAACACATCTGTAAAATAGGGACAAAAGTATCTTATAATGTTGATTGGAGTGTTCCATGAGGTAAACACATGTAAAGTGGTTAGAAAAGTGCCGGGAACATAGTAAGTGACTGGTAATTATTGCTTATCCCATTTATTATAATAGTATAACAAAAATGACAACTTAAGGATCCAGCAGTTTTAATTCACTGCAGCCTGCAACCAACTTATACAGCTCTGAAAATGTCGAGAAAGGTGGAAACGCAACCTGCATGAAAGCTGGTGACTCAACTCACCGGTTAATCTCCCTGTCACCACTCCACAAAGGTTTTAGGTTTTAGAGCAGCCCGAGTACGCCGCTAGTCTACAACGTAGATAGGATTTTCTACTCCAAGTCTACACAATACAATTCTCTAGATAGATTTAAAAAAAAAAAAATGTGATTTAAGCCATCAATCTTAAAATTACTAGGTCTATTTTTTTAATGGAAAATACAGATAATATTTTTATTCATCCCAATGTTTATTGCTGTGAAATTTTACAATACAAATTTCCACGTCTGCCAAATGAAAGGAACACTGTGTGGGCAATTATTTTACTAGGAATAATGACGCAGCCCACAAAATAGTCTCAACTCCTGGAATGTAAAGCTCTGAAGTATGGCACACGTCAGAAAGAATTATTGGCCAAAATATATTTTTTTCTTATTAACTGGCTTTCGTCTTAATATTAGAATTATTTATTTTTTACCTCAAACAATGAAATTCTTTGACAATAGCCGATCATTTTATTTGGAATATATACAAGTATAGATCCACCCTCAAAAACTATGAGACTTAGAAAGGGGAACAGCATTTAAAGGGAGGTGCTCCACGATGATGGAATTTGTAATGAAAAAAATTAAAAATTGAACCTTGATGTATTTATTTATTTGGCCAAAAGTCTGTTCACTAGTTTTCCTGTATTTTTACTTTCTCTCCAAACATGATATTAAACTTAGTTAAAAGGCTCAGAATAGTGATTTCCGTGCCCCCTGCCAAACTTACTATTACCCAGTTTTATTAATTCACATTGAACTTTTGGGGGAAAAGTGATTCAAAAGTGTTCACGAATGACCTCTTAGTTCAGAACTACTGTGAGAAAACAAGTTCCTGCTCCTTATCTCAGAAAGTCTGACCTCTAAAACTTCCACTACAATATCTGTCCCTGGAGAAGAACACTTGAAAATCCCAAAGGCCCTTCCCATCCCACCAACCGATATCAACAAGAAACACTGACCTTTTCAGCACTGCGTTATTCAACTTTTCTTCACAGCTGTCAACAGTCCTGTGCTGCAATTCTGACAGTTTGCAAGTAACCTATTTTTCTCGCCTTGCCAAATCAAATTGTGAGTGAAATTGTATTGAAGTTTGATATGTTCTTGTTACCCACATGTCATTTAAACTCTATGTAATTCATATATTGCTCATGAAAGTTTACTGGAAATATTTGGAGGAGGAAAACATTTCCATTTTTAGGGCTATGGAACTATTATATTTTTTAACAAAGCCATAAGTGTTAGGAGTCTTTTTCTACTTTCACAAGTCCCTCCAATGGCCTAGAAATACAAGATAAAGAGGTAAAAAGTAATTGTTCACTTCTTCAAGTTTCCTACCTAAACCAAATGATTTTAGTGAATACGCACTCTGCAGTTGGTTGAGTATGTAAGAAAGATAAAGGCTCTGAAAGATCTGACCTGAAAGAGCTGGTGCAGACATCTAAAGACTCAGAGAGAACAAAATACCAATTATGTTCTTATTTTGCAAGCTCTAAAGTTACAACACTCAACAAGGAGATTCCCACTAACTAGGACGCCACTCCTGTAGGGGAGAGAATCGTGTAAACAGAAGTTACAACGCAGCAAAAGCTGAACAGGGGGCAAAAGGATAGATAATGTTCTGTTGGATTTAATGTTCTGTTGAGCACTGTTTTAAGTGCTTCACATGTATTAACTCATTGAATTTTTCAAACCCCAATGAGACTGTTCTATTAGAAGCATCATTTTGCAGATGAGACGCTGAGACAACAGAAAGGTTAAATAACATACCCAAAGTTACCACCGGCAACGATCAGAGAGAGAATTTCAGCCCAAGTTGTTGAATGCCAAAGCCTTGCTCTTCACCACTGTGACATGTGGTAGTCCCTAGTGCAGTTGGAAAGTGGTGGCCATGTACTTGCTTTGGACAATAACATATGAATAGCAGTGACATGTTCTTTCTATAGGAGACTTTGGGAGCCAGGGCACAATTCACCACGAGGTGATCATGGACGTGTATATCAAGTAAAGCTTCCATTGCCAAGTCTCTGAGTAGTTACAATGAGCAGAAACCGCCTGTGAACTATTATTGGATGTGTTATATAGGTGAGAATTAAATATTTATTATGTTAAGCCTATTGAGAATTTGCAACTACTTACTACTACTGCAAACCTAGCTTATCCTGACACAGACATACTGCCTGCACATTATAAGGGTTCATTTATTCTCACTTAATCCAGTTTTAGAGGGAATTCAAGATGAGTATGATTTATCCAGGTGAAAGCAGGACACAGGTAGAGAAAAAATATAAGCAAAGCCCCCAAAGCAAAAAACAAAACACACATGAAGTTCTTAAAAATTTCAAGTTGTTGAGCGGGCTAAAGATATTCACATGAGGATAAAGCCATAAAGTGCACAATCATACACATACAATTTGATTTGTTTAAGGAAACTTTTTTCCACAATCCATTTTTAAAGTCATGGTAAATAAAGAGTTCCAAATTGCGTATTAGTTTATATATCTAGGGATGTCAATGGATCGTTCACTTCATTAAGACGCGTGCTGGGCCAGGCTTAATTCTGTTTCATTGTGGTCATGAATCACACTGATGTTTTCGAGTCAGGTTAGTTCTACGCAGTCCCTCAGGTTGTCTGTGGTAGAGGGATAACTAACAAAGTCTCCTCATTCCCAGCATTTCTTGCCTCTTTCTCATTTCACTTTTCATTTTTATTTTAACTTTGTAAGTGCGCAGGAGCAATTTGATATTAGTTTAAGATTCACAAATTGTTAAAATGTTCACGGGTCGTATAAATATAGACGGGCCCAGTTTCTCAATATCCCATCACCAGTGGGCTTAGATTTCCAAGCCATAGAACGATTGCCACCAAGAATGGCTTTTGTAATTATTTGTCATCCTGTGTGACAGGTAATGACATTATGAGAATTGCAGTAATTGATTTATAAATTTTACTTACATGTTATACCCTTTGATGAAATCACTCCTTGTCTAATTTAAGATAGGCATTGACTACCCATTTTTTACACATAGAGACCAACTTTTCATTCTTAGTTGATAGAAATTGTCCGTGAATGATTTAGCAGAAAACCTTGTCAGGGTAAACTACCTTTGCTAAGTAAAAAGTGCTTTGAAATGGGGTGACCTCTGACAAATTGTGTCGGGAAGATGTGACAGACATGAATGCTTACATCAGAAGGGTAGGTGTGGTGCAAGTGCTATGCAAAGCAGCAAGATTAGTTATTCAGCACCGAACTTAGGAGGAGAAAGTTTTGTTTAAATCTAAACTTGGGTCAGAATCTGAATCTATCTTTCTGTCTCTTAGGTGCAAAGCCAGCCCTGTAATAGCCTATACTCTGCTCCTGCCTTGCTGGAGAATTAGAAAAGCGATGAGATATTGATGGAAGTCTGCAAGATGAAAACAAAAAAAAAAGTAAGAGAAAAATGGGGAAAGTCGCTATGACTATAGAAATTCTTTCGCTATGCATTTCTTTAGAGGATCACTTATCCTCCCAGATAATGGAAAACTGTTAGGTATTCTTACACTCTGTTTCCTTTAGTATTGTTACTCTACCTTCCCATTACACCCCTCCCCTAGAAACATACACATATATACATGACCTTTTGCATTTTTCACATCACAAAATAATTGTATTTAATCACGTCTCCTTCATAGAAGCTTCTTCAAACAGTCTCTCATTTTACCCATCTGATCGTGCCGTGTGTCTAAAAGGCCATACAATTCATTTTTCATCACTTTGACAGATTATCTTTAGTTTCAGCTGGATTTGTTCCTCCTCGGTCAGCATTTCTCCTCACCCATGCATGAGCTCTATCCAGGAACAGAGGCAGCATCTTTCAATTCTTTCTGGGTAGTGGGTTTAACATAAGTATATTTTAAATTTTCATAGTGTTAAATGACCCATTTCTGGTCATTGTACTTTCTGATGCAGTTTCTAAACACATATTGCTATGGAACAAAGAAAGTTCATAAATAATCTGTGCTTCATTTCCTTATATCATAGCAGAGAGAAGAAAAGATTGAATGAAACTACTATTTGTAAGAAAAGAGTAAACCAGATATCCTTGCCCATAAATTCTAAGATTTAAAGTTGTTTATGAAACGTAGAATCCTTCCTCATGTGTCCTTTGACCATCAAAATAGAGTAGCAAATCCTGGACAGCTAGCTCTTGCTAGGTGACTTCTGATTAGGCTTAACCAATGGAATTTGTTGGCAAAAGACTGGAGGGCAGAAGAAAAAGAGGTTGAGGTATTTTGTCCCCATAACTACCCTCTGGACCACTTTTATGGCAGTCGCTGCATCCTTCCATGCCTACCGTCTGTGGTGCTTTTTCTTTAGCTCCAGCTCTCCCTGGACTCTGCTAACACTATTTCCTCTCCTTGCCTATTCAGGACTAATGATATAAACTGCTTCCTGCTGTTGCTAATGTCTGGGTATCTCAACATTCCTTATTAATATAAGTTCCCTTAAGCCTCCTGAACTCAAATATGCACATTTCTGTAAGGATTCTCTCCATTAAAATATCTTGCATCACTTGAGTTGAATTTTCTTTTCCACTAAGACCTAGCTGATACATTCAGTTTACTTGGTGTTAATTGTAAGTGTTAATCCAGTGTTTAAATAAGTGTTAAATTATAAGTGTTAACCCAATGGGAGCTACTGACAAACACTCATCCGAAAAGAGTGAAGCAAAAACCACCCATTTCTAGAAGAGATGTCTGTACCCCATGTTCACAACAGCATTATTCACAGTAGCTAAAACGTGGAAGTAACTCAAGTGTCCATCGATGGATAAGATAAGCAAAATATGGTTTATACATACAATGGAATATTATTCAACCTTAGAAAGGAAGGAACTTCTGACATACACTACCACATGGAGGAAACTTGAGAACATTATGCTAAGTGAAATAAGCCAGTCACAAAAAGATAAATACTGTATGATTTAATTCATATGAGATACCTAGAGTAGTCAAAATCACAGAAACAGAAAGTAAAATAGTGGCTACCAGGGGTTCACGGGAGAGGGATGAGACATGATTGTTTACTGTGTAAAGAGTTTCAGTTTTGCAAGATGAAAAGAGTTCTGAAAAGGGATTGTAGTAATGGTCTCGCAATATGAATGTACTTAATACCACCAAACTGTACATATAAGAATGGTTAATGTGGTAAATTTTAGGTTATATGTATTTTACCACAATAAAAATTGAAAAGCTAAAAGTAACACCTGATAGTATTTTGAAAATTAAATAATCATGTAAAGCGCATAGCCCAGTACCTGAGAAATAATACCTGTTCCTGTTGCCCTTGATGCATTTACTCTATTTAGCTTTAACATCCTTGGGGTAACAAATAATAGTTTTAATAACAGTGCTAGTTTATTTTTATGCTGAGGAAAGCTGCATGTGCAGTGTTTTGTTCTTCAGAGCATTCATTCAATGTTCAAAGATATTATTTTGTATGACCACTGCTATAGAGGGTGCTGTGAAAGCATGGAGAGTGTCTCTAAATAAGAATGCATAGAGAAGTTTCCATGGATGAGGTAACATTTTAGCTGAGTTCTGTAGACCAGTAGGAGCTGGAGGACGTAGATGAAAATGTAGAAAACATAATTTGAAGCACGTGGAACGTGTGGACAAACAAGGACTTAAGGACTGGAATTATGAAGTGGAGTTGATAAGTAATTTCCTTTTTACTTTATGATGATGCTTTGTTCTAAGTGTCATCTTACAGATTTCAAATAAAATAAAAATAATTGTTATAAAGTATCAATGTATAGATCAGTATACGTCAAAGATAAATATGTAAGTAAATGAATTTCTTAAGCACACAAGACGGCCTTAAGGAACATTTGTCATTCTTTTGACTGATTAACAGCTAAGCCCCTCTCCGGTGTGAACCCAGAAAGCAGAGCTAAAAGCCATGAAGAATTATTTCAGTTATTGAGACTTAGTTAATCTTCAGACTTTTGTCTAACTGGATTTCAGAATTCCCATTATGCAATGGCTCCCTTCTGCATCCCACTTTCCCCCTATTTTAACCAGAAAATCATGTAACACCCTATGTCTGTCCTTTCACTGTGTATCAGATGTGGAGAATAGGGAACAGATACGTTGTCTCTTTAGTTTCACAGGTCTACAGATTGAAGGGATAGGTACTTGGGAGCTGCATTTAAGGAAATACACCTGAGGAATCCCATCCATATCTGGACCTAACTTGATAAGATTCTGAACTTTGAGTTGATGCTGTAATGAGATGAAACTTTGAGAGATATTGTCTGGGAATGAATGTATTTGTATCAGATGGACATGAATTATTGGGATCTAGAGAGTGAACCATGGAAGGCAGTTTCTAAGATGATCCCCAATACTCACTTTCTGATATTTAAAGTCCTAGTTTAAGCTCCACTTGAATGTGGGTTGGACTTACTGACTGAGAGAATATGGCAGAAGGTATGTGATATGAGATAATGAAAAACACTGAGAACAAAGGCTTCCAACTGTTATGCTTTCTCATCCTCTTTCCCTTGCTTATTCTGAAGGAAGACGGCTACCGCATCGTGAGCTGCCTTATAGAGACTCATGGTAAGAAACAAAGCTAAGTCTCTGGCCAACGTACAGAAAGGAACTGAAATAAGACCCTCAGTCCAACAGCCAGCAAAACTGGATTTTTCCAAGAACCACCTGAGTGAGCTTGGAATTGTTTCTTCTTGCAGATGGACCATCAGATGAAAGAAACCACAACCCCAGCCAATATCTTGACTGCAGCTTCATGACAGAACTTGATTTGTGGGAACCTAGCTAAGCTGTGCTCACATTCCTGACTCAGAGAAACTGTGAGAAAATAAACAATTGTTGCTTTAAGCCTCCAAGTTCTGAGGTAATTGGCTGCACAGTATAAAATGTAAAACAAATGTACATCTCTAAAGAGTCAATATAGTCCATTCCATTAGATTATGTTTAAAATTAAAAATAATTAAGAAATAACAGTATTGGCTTATTATTAAGAAATATGTAGGTGAAAGAGTTGGAACTGCTTGCCTCAGTAGAAAGACGTGGGGCAAAGACTGATGCTTTTTTATTAAACAGTAACTTTCAACTGTTTGCCTCAGCCTTCTAAAATTCTCTTCCCAAAAGTTGCTTCACCATGCCTTCTGAGGAGCCAAGGTTTCATTTCAAGATCTCAAAACTACATAGCATTACATAGTATTAGTAGCATTTTGAAATGCATTACTTCTGTAATTCTCTCATTTCCTTCAATAAGGTGAGAGTAGTGAGATTTTGACATTATCCTAAAAGCAGAAGAAAAGGACTTGCCCCCCCAAAATTTCATAATTCTTGAATAATCAGTCAATTCATAAGAAGTTATATATTAAATATTAAAATTAGTTGAGTGGTCTGACATTTAATGAATTTGCAAAGGAAAAAATACAGAACACATGGGAAAAACTCAAGAAAGTGGCATTCATAAACTAAAACTTTAAAAAAATAAATCAATGTAATTTAATGGTGAGCTGAGAAGGTCTTGCTTGATTTAACTTCTTTTATTAAAAAGTCATATGGCTTTTTTGCTATTTCCTTTTGAACGATAGCTTACATCTATAACCATGTCAAAAACACAGAAATCAAAGAGAAATGGCAAGGCCCAGAGCAGTAGGTAAAATTCTAGGATTTGAAGGAATTGAATTTAAGAACCACTATTGACCTTCTTGAGGTTGCATCAATTCACTTAAGCTAATTAGAAACCATCTATGAAATAAAAATAAAAAGAATCTTGCACCTCATAAGGTTGTGTTGGGACTAATAAGTAAAATGGATCATAAAGCACTTAACCAACTAGAAGGAAAAAGCTTGGGATTATATCCTATACTAACAATGTTTTAGTGTCCTCATTTAACCCCTAGACATGGAAAAACACTGACTACAGACCTAAGAGCATGGAGATAGAAAAAACTAGCAGACAGTTTCCAAAGTAAATCTCTCTCCTTGAAAGAAGTGTCAAACACTTACCATTCAAATACAATTAACATTGGAAAGAAAAAAATCTCTCAGGCTGAAGGATGTCAAGTAACGAAAATAAAAACTACAAGAGACCACCAGCCCTGTGACTCACTGAGGGCTTGTTATACTCCAGGCATTGTGCTGAGCACCTTATTTCCATTGCTTATTTCCACATCACAACACTCCTCCTAGTTGGTATACTTTTATAAAAGGGAATGTAATAAATACGCCATACAGTAGGTAGTTGAACTGATATCCAAGGAAGGATCTGCTTGAATATAAAATCTGGTAGGTGAGAAATCACAACACTGGGAATATAAATGTCCTGAAAATATGTTTGTTGTTTCAATGAGAAGAAAGATTTCAAGTTCTTTGTAGAGACACACACCGAACACCCCTCAGAGTGTCCCCCATGTCTGGGCTCTACCAAGGAGACTGAAGCAGACATTCATGTCTGATGATGGCACCCTAGCCTGGCCTCACTGAGAGGACCAAGAGCATCCATGCCTCCTGAAACTAGCCATCCACTGGCTGCCGTTGTCCTGTGCAGACAAGCGGTAGGTACAGAAAGGATGGATGTTAACTGACATGATCAGAGTCTTTCATATTATAATTCTTTTTATTTTGAAATAGTTTCAAATCGACAGGAGTTTTAAGGACAGTACAAAGAGCTCTTGCAGGCCCTTCACAGATTCCCTAATTGTTCATTTTTATCACATTTGCTCCATTTCTGTCTCTTTCTTTAGAGAGACAGAGAGATGTGTTGACCCAATACCCTTAAATACTACTGTGTGTCCCACCTTGACCCCAAATAAGGATACTGTCCTATATTACCGTGTTTCCCCAAAAATAAGCCCTAACCAGAAAATAAGCCCTAGCATGATTTTTCAGGATGACATCCCCTGAACATAAGCCTTAATGTGTCTTTTGGAGCAAAAATTAATATAAGACCCAGTCTTATTTTCAGGGAAACACGGTATTATCATACACTCCTTCCAGTCATGAAATAAACATTGATACAATCCCATCAAACAACTCGCAGACACCACACAAATTTTGCCCTCTGCCTTAATAATGGTTCTTTTTCCTTTAGAGTCCAAGTTCCTACCTGCAGGCTCACATTGCTTCTACATGTTATGTCTCAGTATCCTTCAGTCTAGAACAGTTCCTTAGTCTCTCCCTGTCACTCATATCCTTGACAGTCTTAAAGAGTACAGGTCTTTCATTCTGTAAGGTGACCCTAACCCGAGTCTATCCAGTTTCCTCATGACCAGAATCAGCCCTTGTATTCATGGCATGTCTGTCGAGAAATGACATAGTGCGTAGCATTTGGAGATACGACAGACATACAATTACTCCCAAACAAGTATTCACCCACCATTTCAGAAAGAAAATTGGTAGACTCCTTTTTTTTCAATTTTTTTATTGTGATAAAATACACATAACATAAAATTGGCCATCTTAACCATTTTTAAATGTACAATTCAGTGGTATTAAATACATTCATATTGTGAGAACTTTACCACCATTGCTTTTCAGAATTTTTTTCATCTTGCAAAACTGAAACTCTTTACCCATTAAATAATAATGTCCCATCCCTCTCTCCTGAGCCCCTGCAAACCACTATTTTACTTTCTGTCTCTATGATTTTGACTACTCTGGGTATCTCATATTAATGGAATCATACAGTATTTAATTTTTTGTGACTGGATTGTTTCACTTAGCATAAAGTTCTCAAGGTTCATTCATGTGGTAGCGTATGTCAGAAGTTCCTTCCTTTCTAAGGCTGAATAATATTCCATTGTATGTATAGACCCCATTTTGCTTATCTATCCATCCATTGATGGATAGTTGTGTTGCTTCCATGTTTTAACTATTATGAATAATGCTGCTGTGAACATGGGTGTACAAATCTCTTTGAATCCCAGCTTCATTCCTTTGGATATATACCCAGACGTGGAATTGCTGAATCATATGGTAATTCTTTCTTTTATTTTTTGGGAAATTGCCATACTGTTTTCCCCAGTGGTTGTACTAGTTTACATCCCCACCAATACACAAGGATTCCAATTTGTCTATATCCTGTGCAGTGCTTGTTATTTTCTGTTTTTACGATCGTAGTTATCCTAATGGGTGTGAGATGGGATTTCATTGTGGTTTTGATTTGCATTTCCCTAATGATTAATAATGTTGAGCAATCTTTCGTATGTTTATTGGCCATTTGTATATCTTCTTTGGAGAAATGTCTGTTTCAAGTCCTTACCCATTTGTTTTTTTATTGTTGGAAAATGGATAGACTTTTAACACCAAAGTTCAATGTCGAATTAAAAACTGTTAGTTTCCCCGTCCCAACATACACACAAGGAATTAAAGTAACTGGTAGAAAGATAATCCAAATATGATATTGTGGGCTTTTCAAGCTACAATTATACTTCTATAGTCCTGTTCTTGAAACGTATCCTAACGGCCAGGAATTCATATTTAACATGTTATCACCAATATAGACAATTCTAACTTAAAACAAATTCCACTTCAAACGTTCATTTGAAACTCAAAATAACAATTTTCTATTGAAACAATGCTATGCTTGATAGTCAGGGCGCTAAAGCTAGCCCACAAGAGCCAAATACTGGGGCGGGGTTGGGGGGCTAGAGGGGGAATTACAAACCATAAAAATCACTATGTATAATGAGATTCCTATAACAGAAACAGTATCTTTAAAAAAAAAAATTACATAAGGGCCTGAAAGCAATAAGAAATAAGGATACCTTTTCTGATAAGTGATAAGAAAGAAATAAAGGGTAAAGTATAGATAAATTATCTCTTCCTCCATCTTATTCTGCCTGGATTTTAGGCATAACTATTTTATGGGACTGCTCTCTGTGTTCCCTTTAGCAGTTTATGTGGCCTTCTATTGGCATTTATCGCAGTATTTTAATACCCTATTTAAGTGTGTGCTGTTTTATGCATTCAGTACCTGGCATCTTTCTAAAGCATTACATGCATTGAATATGTGCTTTATAAAGAATGAGTGAATAAATGAAGACATCAACAACAGGAACTCATTACCCTGGTGTAACTACCCTGGTTCTCTTGGTACCTTTAAAATGGCACCTAGAAATTCAATGTGTTCCATAGAATGGAAAATTGAAAATAGATGAACCCAAACATTTTTTCAGAACCACTTACTAACTTGAATTTCCTACAGGACTGTTTTCCTTCTACGCTGAGTTTACGTCCAGCACAAGGATGACAGCCAGGGGACCAGTGGGATTCACATCTCTGTTCCCTCATACTGCAAAGACAGTGAGTGTTCAAACAGAGCCACCCTAGAAACATGCAGTTACAATTTTTCACAATGAACTATTTTCCTGCTAAAAGTGCACATTCTGAAGTTTCAGCAGAGCCCCATCTTCACTATAACACATATGGTCTGCATGCCATGTTCACTTGGAGAAAAATGAAGCTATAAACGGTTTTAGGTTCCAGCGAAACTTTTAAAGGACAATCTAAACATCCCTCCACATTACCACATTTGTATTGTTTTATCCTACTTATGGTGCCTATTCTTCTGTCTCAAAACACAGCTGGAGTAAGGGAGCCTCTCTTGAAATTTAAATGAATGTAGTCTAAGCTCCTATCCCATCCACAGAGGAAAATTTACTGTCCCTCCCACCTCTATGGAGATTCCTCAGAAAACGTGAGGGGAGCCTTCATCTTTCTCCTATGTGGCTCCGATTTAGTGAGTTCCATTAGTTGGGTTAAAGGGATTATTTCACTAAATCCTTCTCACTGCTTTAACTACCTCCTCCTTTCCTGCCTCAAATACCAACAAACTGAAGACTGGGCAGAGGTCAGATGTCTACTAAGGTTTGAGAAGAGACAGGAGGGCTGGGATGCAGCACCACCCAGCAAACTAAATAAAAAAATGTACATCAGATATGCATACGGCAGATACCATGCCCACTGGCCATCCTCACTGTATGCTCCATGTAAACTCTTAGCTTCCTCTTTATAGCTGGGTTCCTCTTCTCTGGTCCAGGCCCTGGCACCCTCCAAATTCTTCTTTTAGTGGTAAAGGCACTTGAGTTCTCTTTCTCAGCCCTATGCTTTCCAAGCCATTCCCTGAAGCTTATCCTTTTTTCACAGCCAAACCGCTCATGTAGCCCAAAGAGAAATTCTGCCGCTTACTTGGGATTCGGAAGCAGCTACGGTCTGCTGAGATTTTAAATAACAAATCGTTTTTCCTACACACAAAGACTAATCCGGTCTAGTAGACTAGTCTTAAGGGGCTTCCCATCTCACAAGGCTTCTACTCTCTACAAGAACCTCCACACTCCTGGGAGCAGAGGGCAGATGTCATGTCTGTTTTCTGTGACTCTTCCTGGTCCCCATCGACAGCAGATAGGTCCTCAGGGGAAGATCTAATCACAGTTGGAGGAACAGGGAGCAGGATTAGACACAGGGCCGGAATCAGAGAGTCGGGTGAATGCCAGCACTCAGAGGGCAGGTCTGGGAGGGCCCTGGTCGCTGCCCTCCTCTGAGCTAGGCTGGTCTGTTCTTTTCTGCATTCAGTGGATACTCCAAAGTCTTTTTGTTCCTGAAACTGGGTAGTGCTAATTTTTATTACCTTTACCTAAAAGACCTTTAGTGAATGAAGATCTTTAGCTAACCCTACAAAGAATACCACACAAATTCTCAGGGCAGGAGATTTTGAGAAAATTTTTAGAAAATTAATTTTTAGAAAGTTAAGGTCAGCCAGTGTCCTTGATCAAGGAGATAGTCAGCTGTTATTGCCAGAAAGCGAAATGACCATGAATTCTCTTATAGCTAGATGCATTCATTTTACAGAACAATCCAAGATATCTTGTGACCTATGATATTGGCATTACTGTATCAGAGACTTCCACTTACTTCTAGGGGACTATGCATTCCAGGAAAGGTGTAGAATTAAAATTGTCGTCACAGTGTAGCCAAACAAGGTCTTCTAGGAATGCTTATGCTCATCACATTAGTTAAAAGATTTGGGGGATAAAGGGCCTATCTAAAAGTTGTTTTGTTTTCGTTAAACTTCATTGGTTCTCCAGAATTTGTTATTTCCAGAAAGGGACTGAGAAATGCTGCTCCTCAGACTCTGACCTATCACAGAGATGAACCCAGCTGTGTACACAAGGCTTTTTCCTCTGTTAATCAAGTTATCGTTCCTTCCATGCCCTTGAATTTCAAAGTGAAACTTATAAATAATCTGATCTTAACATTTAAAATATTCACTCTCCTTCTGCCCGCCAGAAGGTAATGAGCAGTCTAAAGTCACTCAGCCTGGGTTTCCTTCCCCTAATTGCCCTAAAAATTAAATAAAAAGCTCCCTACATCCCTTCTGCTGCTCCATGAAAACAGGATAAAATACAGCAAGTTCTAATAAGCCAGCATGCGTGAAGTTTTCCTCCCCGCTCCCTAACGCATTTGCATTCCCTCCCAAACAGCACTAACTTCTTTGCCTCTTTATCTCCATAGAAATCAAATCACTATAGCTCAAGTTCATGTTGTAGAGAGAATTTTCTTCTATTAGAAAAAGATTGTCTTCCATTTTGCAGTGAGGAGTTTTTTGTTTTATTTCTTTAATGCAAGATTGGGGGATTGGGGGAGAGAGGCGGCTTGAATTACAAGACTGTTTAAGCCATATTTAATTTCAAACTTTGTCCTTTGCAGCCTATTACCTCAGCTGCCATCTCTCTCCCTTTTTCTCATTTTCTGTTGAAAATTGATCTCATTGTTCTTGTCTGAATAAAACGACCCAGGCTCAGGGTATTTCAATTGGCTTCAACTCAAGAATAAAAGATCCCTGTTAAAGTGAAAATCATGGTTTTTGCCAATTCGAATCACATTACTCATTTCCCTCCCAGGCCAGGCAGGAAAGCCAGGGGCTGCACCCAGCAGGATCCATGCATGCCGCCAAGAGGTCTGGCATCCCCAACTTCACCGACAATCTCCCTGGCTATGTCACCTGTCAGTTGACGGGGAGACCCCAGAGACCTACTCAGAGGGGTCTTCAACTGGCAACAACAGGCAAAACCCTACACATAGCCATGTAGTGTCCCAAAGAGGGAACTTTTTGTCCTTGACTTTATTTTCTGCATCACTGTTAGCCACCTAAATAGAAATACTGTTATTTGTCACCAATTTCTAAGGGAAAATGAACATCCAAGTTTATCTAGAAAGTAAGACATTCTGAGCACTTCTAGTGTCACTGTGCACTGTTTCAGGAGGAGGTCCTGTGGAAGGGCCATAGCACACGTGACACAGCATTACTGTTTCCTGTTTCCTCTGATAATAATCCCCTCCCTTCATCCACTCCTAATAATAATCCCATTCCCTCCCCATCCTTCCCTCACTGGCATCCAAAGAGACCCTTACATTTTGATTTCTATGCTCTACACAGATAGTACACTACCAGAATACAGAAAATTTAAAAATGGTCATTTTAAATTAACATCATATAAAACAAATACAGTAAAATGATAACAATTGGGGTATCTGAGCAATGAGTACACAGGAATTCATTTTTCTATTCTTGCAACTTTTTGTAAATGTGAAGTTATTTCAAAATAAAATTTTACAAAAAAATAGCATCATCCGCACAGCATATGATAAAACTTTGAACTCACCAAAAATCTAATAAGGTTGGTATTTGTAGAGGTCAGCAGAACAATAGAGCAGCACAGGGAAACAAAAATGTTCAGGATTGAGGTAAGAAAAAAAATAATCACTGCTGAGTTAAAGATGCAGGCAGATTAAAGGTTTTACTATAGAAATTTATTCCGTGCTTTAGTTTATGAGTCTAGTATAAAGGCAAGAGGCACAGAGCTGAGCCAGGAAACTCTTTTTGTGACTCTCCAAGCTCATCCTCCAGGACCATCATATATTTCCAAACAAAATGCCCTTAGAGAGTTCTGAATCTTTATATCAGCAACAGTCAAACACAATCGAAGGACAGATTGAAACATAATAAGCATAAAACGTGGCCTGGAGACAGACTGAAATGAGAAAGGTTGTCACCCACATCAAACCAAGATGGCCAAGTTTAATCAATAATGATAATGAGCCCCTTATCAACAAAGAATCATTCGCAGAGATGGCGGGGTTGGGGAGGTAGCCAGGGAGTGAAAGGAAGTACAATTCTGTTCCTGGGTGATGCTACATTGCGGATCACCCAGGTGAACTATACAGTGTGTTACCTTTGGGACACAATGCTATTAGCATCACAAGCAATAAATGAAATGGCAAACAGGTTTATTGTTTCTGTACACTTTATCATGTGGAGCTGGCGTGACTGAAACATCCTCTTCTCAATATTCAAAATTCTTTCAGTTTGCCAAGGCTCAGTTCAAATCACCTATCCTTTTTGAAGTTTTCCCTGACTAAATAAATCTACTAAGCACAGCACAGGTGCAAGAGAGCGAGAGAGAGACCAACCATTTTTTAAACTGCAAGTGGCCCCTTTGGGACATGACAGGATTTGCTGTTTCACATAGCAGCTTTCAGAGCAGAGCCTTTTGGGAAAATGTTACCAAATAGAAAGTATTTGAGGCAATTTGGGAGTTCGTTTTGAGCCTGCCCTTAGGGTAAATATCACTTAAAATATCACTCAAAAATGGGCCCAAAATCACATGTATAGAGAGCAAAAAAAATCTAAAAGCTAGTATGATCTCCTTCTAGCTGTACCTGAGAAACAACTGGTAAAGTAATGGATCAATTTTGTTATCATAGTAAATTCAATATATATAATAACCAATGTAATAAATAAATAAATAAATGTTCCCAGACTAATGGATCACGTTCTATCAAATTCAAGGCTTCAATTGAGGATCATTATAACAGCATTAAGGGCACAACTCTAGAGCAGGATACCTGGGTTTGAATCCCGCCTCTGCTGCCTACTGGATCTATAACCTCAAGAAAGTCACTTAACACCCCATGCCTCAGTTTCCTCGTATTAAATAGCAATAATAATATTTTCTGGCTCATTGGGTTATTATAAGATTCATGAGTCTAAACTATGTAAAGCCCTTGGAACCATGCCCAGCACATAGTGTAATATAATTATTAACCATTATTAATAGAATCTAAAATTAAACACTCTAATTTAAATAATCAGGTGATGAGATCAACACCTTCCAAAAGTTAACTCTTTTAAGACTGTGGAGAACTGGATTCACGTCCTACTTCCATCATTATGCCTATGTAATCTGACCCAAATCTGTCACTTCCTAGAAGTCTCATCTACAAAACATAAGTGAATAATAAACAAACTGTATCTGGGGCTACATGAAGAACAAAAAGTAGGAGACAAGACTGGTGGAGGGATTTCATTTAAGAGTCTATCACGTGATGGCCCAAATGAGGAATAAGTATTGTTACCATGCTAGTGGTAGTGTAGATGTTGAGTGTTGGGATTCATGTTTGTCAATGAGCTAGCTGGACAAGGAACATAAAGAAAAGAAAGCAGTCCAGGATATTTCTTCAGCATTTGGCCTGAACAACCAGATAGATGCCATTAAGGAAGACAGGGAGATGGAGAAGCAGTTTTGGGGAGAGAGAAATCAAAATTTCAGTTCTAGACATGCTAATATGACAGTTCTAATTCAAGGTAATCTGTGTAAAGTACCCCATTCAGTCAACATCCACGTAGAGAATCAGGTAGACAATTGGATATTTCAATCTGAAAATCAAGGTAGAGTTCAAAGGTTGAGATACAAATATGAGTGATCAATATTTGCTGATCTCCCAATATTTAATAGGGGAGGGTCCAGAAAGAGAACAGGGTCAAGGATCAGGCAAACTCCAAAATTTAGTGGTTTAGCAGAGGAGTCTGCAAAAAGAAACCAGCCAAGGAAGTAGACAAAATCCAGGAGAGTGGGGGTGTCATGGAAACCAGGACAAGAAAGTTTCTAAAAGCAGCAACACTTTAGCTTTGGAGGTCAGTCCGACGTGTCCCATCTTCAAAGCGTAGATAATGTCTGTCCCCATCTTAATTTTACCCAGCTCAACCCCTCTCCCCTCTGCCAATCATCAGTTTGTTCTCTGTGTCTATGAGTCTGTTTCTATTTTGTTTGTTCATTTGGTTCTCTAGATTCTACATATAAGTGATATCATATGGTATTTGTCTTTCTCTGTCTGACTTACTGCACTTAGTGTAATATCCTCTAGGTCCATCCATGTTGTCACAAATGGTAAGATTTCATTCTTTTTTATGGCTGAGTAATATTCCATTGTATGTATGTACCACACCTGTTTCATTCAATCATCTATTGATGGGCACTTGGGTTGCTTCCATATCTGGGTTATTGTAAATAATGCTGCAATGAACATACAGGCTCATATATCTTTTCAAATTCGTGTTTTGGATTTCTTCAGATAAATACTCAAAAGTGGAATTGCTGGGTTATAAGGTAGTTAGTTCTATTTTTAATTTTTTGAGGAACCTCTAAACCATTGTCCATAGTGGTTGCATAAATTTGCAATCCCACCAACAGTATGTGAGGGTTCCCTTTGTTCCCCATCCTCACCGGCTTGTTTGTTGATTTATTGATGACAACCATCCTGACAGGAGTGAGGTGATATCTCATTGTGGTTTTTATTTGCATGTCTCTGATGATTAGTGATGTTGAATATCTTTTCATATGACTATTGGCCACATATATGTCCACTTTGAAGAAACGTCTATTCAGATCCTCTGTCCATTTTTAAAATGGATTGTTTTTTTTGGTGTTGAGCTGTATGTGTTTTTTAAACAAATTTTGGAATATAACCCCTGTATCATTGGTGAATATCTTCTCCCACTCAGTAGGCTATTTTTTTTGTTTTGTTGATGGTTTCCTTTGCTGTACAAAAACTTTTTAGTTTGATGTAGTCCCACTTGTTTATTTTGACTTTTGTTTCCCTTGTATGAGGAGCTATATCAGGAAAAATACCACTAAGAGCAATGTCAGAGAGTTTAGTGCCTATGTTTTCTTCTAGGAGTTTTATGGTTTCAGGTCTTACATGTAAGTCTTTAATCCATGTTGAGTTTATTCTTGCATATGGTGTAAAAAGATAGTCCAGTTTTATTTTTGCATGTATCTGTTCAGTGTTCTCAACATAATTTACTGAATAGACTGTCTTTACTCAACTGTATGTTCTTGCTTCCTTTGTCAGCGATTAAATGACCATATAGGCATGGGTGTATTTCTGGACTCCCTGTTCTGTTCCATTCAGCTATGTGTCTGTTTTTAATACCGGTACCATGAGGTTTTGATTACTGTAGACTTGTAGTATAGTTTGATACCAGGCGGCGTGATGCTTCCAATTTTGTTCTTTCTCAAGATTGTTATGTCTATTTGGGGTCTTTTGTGGTTCCATATAAATTCTAAGATTATTTGTTCTAGTTCCGTGAGAAATACCATTGGAATTTTTATAGGGATTGCATTGAATCTATAGATTTCTTTGGGTAGTATGAACATTTTAACATTATTTCTTCCTATCCATGAGCACAGTACATGCTTCTACTTATTTATATCTTCTTCAATTTCTTTCTTTACTTTCTTATAGTTTTCTGAGTACAGGTCTTTTACCACCTTGGTTAAATTTATTCCTAGGTGTGTTTTTTTATGCTAATTGCAAGGAAGAAGTAAAACTGTCATTATTTGCAGATGACATGATACTGTATAGACAATCCCTATCCTAATTTGAAATTAGCTAATTGTACATCATAGAGTCAACTGAAACAGTTTACTATGCCTTAAAAGTTAACAATACATGTTGTCAAACAAAGGAATGTTGAATGAGTACTTTGGTTGAGACCATTCACCATTTGTGTGTCAAAGATTGATGTAACAGAATCCGACTAGAGGAGGCATTTTTCACTATCCACATATAACCTTAAAATTCAGAAGTGTGAGCCTTGTTGCCCAGAGCCACTGTGAGTGTGACTAGTGAGAGGAAGAGCCAGCAGCTGGAACCCCAATTTCCCCTGCAGCAAGCATGGCTGTTTCCTTTTTGCTGCATATTTCAATGGTTTCCAGCAGCTTTGAAAACCATTTAGGAGCCCAGGGTAGCCAGCAGCTTCACAGACCACTGCCAACAGCTGAGCAATTCTGTGTGAACCACGCGCACAGGAAGATGGGGCCAAAACAGCCACTATCTTTATTCTGCACTACCAGCCCAGTTTTTCTTATGGAAATACGCAGAACTCATATCCTCAAGTTCAGAATCAAGTTTTGTTTAGAAAGATAAATGCAGGTAAGGATTTGCACTCTGAGGAAGTGATTTACACAGGAAGGCAATGAAGCGCCATGTAATATGTGCTACAGACTCCAGAGCCTAATAGACGGACTTAATGATGAATGTGCAGCTTTATCTCTTCCCATTTGTCTGCGCTTTGTGGAGCCAGACCCCCAACGCGCTGTGCTTTGTGGTTTCAACTGTGTTTCTGCAACAACATCCTATCCTGAGGCCCTGCATTCATGCCGCTGGAGAGAGATGTAGCAGACGAGGGAAGCACACCACTGGCCATGGCACGATTAATGACCTTACTTAGCATTTATGTCGCGCTTATATTCATGTTTATTGTCCATTCCTTACAGGATCCCTGGGAGGGAGGTGATCACTGTTATCTTCAGAGTTCAGTGAGGGGGAACGACTTGCTTGGGGTTACACAACAAGGAAAGAGGCAGAACTGGAGCTTCAGTGTGTTATCTAGCCCGGGAGACGTACGCTGGCATTACAAGCAGTTCATCTGCAGGAGACAAGGAATCCAGACTCAAACCAAAAGCAAAAATCCTGCCACTCTCTCACTCCCAATATAGGAGCATTTCCCAAAGCAATGTCTTCCCAAATACAAGGCCAGGGACAGCATCCATATGGTGGTGCCCAGGGAACCACAGGAGGTGCATGTCAGGGCCATGCTCCCATTCCCACTGCACACCCTCAATCTTATCCCCGAACACATCAGACAGAAAGCCTGTGTGAGCAGCAGGCAGTCTCTGCTGTTTCCTCTAAATGGATGCGAGCTCCAGACCAGCACTGCTTACACCTCCCTCCTCCCCACAACACACAAATGCACGTTCACATTGAGCCCAACACCACATCACATCTCTAGGTTAGAGACTGTTTGTATCACTGTGTCTTTGGAAGCCCTCACCAATTTGGTTTCTTCTCACTTAACTTTGTCTCCTTGGTACATATGGTAAGCTGTGCTTTTTCAAGTATGCTTTCCCCTAGGACACTTCTTATTCCCTTAGGTTGAATGGAATTATTATGAAGCAAATGCATTTTGGATTTCGACAAGTAGGATTAGAACCAATGTGACTTAATAGGAAGGCGATCTCCTAGGAAGCTCTATTTAAATAGTAAGAACGTGGATTTAAGAGTTGAGAAGACATGAGTTCAAATCTTTGCTCCAGCACTTAGTGGCTATGTCTTCAGTGAATCACTGAATTCCTCTGAGCCACAGTTGCCTCAAAAAAAGATCTGGATAGTAATCATATGACTTGCAGAGTAACCCTGTGGAGATAATAATACATGGTAAATCGAGCGCTTAACACATACGAGGCACTCAATAAACAAAAGTAATTGCTATTTTTAACAGTTCCTTGGGTTCTATGAATTTCAGTCCCTTAAAAAAGTCCATTCGAAAGTGAATTGTGAGAATTAAACGAGGTAATATATGTAAAGTACCCCACACAGTCTTAACGCATAGCAGATAGGCGATAAATGTTATTTTCCCCTACTGAGGGAAGGAACCTAAGGTATTCTGCACTACCATGATTTCACTTCACAACTAAGGAAACCAAGGTTGTTCTCTATTATCCCAGGTGGCATAATTGCCACTTCAGTTCTTCAGTTAGTGTCCTTTCTTTTCCAACAGAAAGCTCATGGCTTTTCATGTGAATTAAAGAAATACCTTTGAATGATAAGCAAAGTAAGGCCCATGGCTAAGATGGTAGATAAACAAAATAACAATAATAATGAATAATAAATAGGTAAAATGTGATTAGTACATATTATGTATCAGGCAGTGTGTGTGTGTGTGTGTGTGTGTGTGTGTGTGTGTGTGTAAACTGCTTTAACTCAAAGGAAAAATCCTTTTATGATTTTAAAGCCCAAATAGATATGAAACTGGTTTTGAGCTCCGGCCTCATCCTTTGCCTCATAGCATTGCAGTAGGTATGTGGTTCCTGTTGGCAAATCAAAGTTCAGCTACAAGGTGATTGTACCAGTCATGCCAGCATGTAGCATAATGTGTCTTTTGCTCGAGATGAAGTGTTGGACAAATGCCCTGGCACAAGTCAGCAGCATGGATGTCCCATGCTCTGCGTGATTTACACTTGCCTTTACTCCAAAAGGCACCCTCTACTCTCAGGAAATATGGTCTATTTTAAGCCAAAGGAAAGGGGATTTTCCGCAATGTAATTGAGAGGGAGTAGGCCCGCCCGAGGCCAGACCATGGCAGGAAAAGGCTCCATGTTTTGTTGTGATTTCTTTCCTTTGCCCATCCACCTTTGCCCACTGCACTTTTGTTCATATAACCCCAAGCCCTCTTCAGCCAAAAATCAATCATGCATGCACAGTTGTGTGAGCGTACACACACACACACACACACACACACACACACAGATGGAAATATCTTGGCATCAATTTTGGATCAGCTTCACTAGGTTAACCATCTGGGTCATTTCAATTCTGTTTCCAGTCCTGAAATAACTGCCACATCTGAACCAGCCATCTCCCCAATCCCACCTCTTCCCACCCCGCCACCCCCAGCCAGCTTCATAAATGTAAAACTTTGTAAAGAGAATATAATTAATGTTTTTGGAAGATTGGAGAATTTTATACTCCACATAGGATCAGACAGTCAGAGGTCCAGAGTTAATCTCTATGTTGGTCAGAGCAAACAAAAACCCATCCTGTCTTGGAATAATTATTTAGAATTGTGTATCCTCTCACCACCCCCATTTCTGAACTCTCAGTTGTGACTAAGCACGTCATTGGGACAGCATCCAACAAATAAAATGTGACTCGCTCTGTCGTGCAGGGTGTCATGCGGGGTCTCTTGTCCCGCTCCCCACATAAGAACACAGGACACGGTGAGGCCAAAAAGGAACACCCATGGAGCCATAGATAGGGGAGTCACACTCTGTAGTCTCTCTGGGGAACCACACAATCCACAACCCCCACTCCACCACTTGCTGGCTCAGCCACCATCTTCTTGCTAGCCCCCATTTGCTGCTAGCATAACCACGGCAGTTATATTAGTGGCCAATGGCTCACTGGTTACAGCTGACGGCCAACTAGCTACAGCTGATGGCCATCCAATCACAGTTGATGGCCGTTTACTACCTGAGCCAGCACCTGGAAACTGCACTCCTGGCTCTGTCCCCACATGCTCATTTCATCTGAGCCACCCAAATTGTACTGAAACACTTGCTAGGGCCTTTTGTCTCTCACTAACTTTTTGACTTTATTTATGCCCAAGGAAATGATTATACTTTGGGTTAATATGATTACTGGAAGGCCCTAAGAATCCCCAAGCTTGCAAAGGGTAAGTACTTAATGCACATAGAAACGTTGGAAGGCACTGCCTATTAAATCCTTCTGTTACTGAGTTTTTAAACCATGGGATTTAAAGGTTGCAGAAATAAAGTCAGGAAATTCAAATAAATTAGACTGGTCATGACAAATTCACCAGCCAATTACTTCACAAGACCGTGGCCATGTAAAAGTTGTCGTTAAAATGTAAGAATGCAGCTACCTCTACAATAGAGAACATCATAAGTAAAAAAGGTTTTGCTGTTGTTATTTTTAGACACTTAACTGATTTCTTAAATGTCTGCTCTTTCTGACTGCTTTATTCATTCATCCAACCGATATTTATTAACTTATTCATATTCACTACCATCTGCTAAAACTAAGGATAAACTGTCCACAAGACACATAATCGCTACCCTCGCAGAGTTTAGGGTCAAGTAGAAGATATAGACCAGCAAATAAGATTTTACAATACAGCACAGTAACCACATGAAAGTGAAGAACAAGGTGTTATGGGGACACTTAGGAAGTGCAGCCAACCCAACAGGCAGTCATAAAAGCATCTCAGGGAGACAAGCTATCAGACAAAACCCGAACGACAAGAATTGGGCAGATGGGCATGGTTGGTGTCTTAGTCTGTTCGGGCTGCTATCATGGAATAGCAGAGACTGGGTGCCTTAAGCAACAAACATTGCTCACAGTTCTGGAGGCTGGAAGCCCTAGATCAGCGTGGCAGCACTGGTGGGGGTTGGTGAAGTTCCTCTTCCTGGTTATGTCCTCACATGGCCTTCCTCGGGGGCTGCACAGAGAAAGAAAGATCTCATGTCTCTGCCTCTTTTTATAAGTGTATTAAACCCTTCATGAGGAACCCACCCTCGTGACTTACTCTGACCCTAATTACCTCCCAAATGCCCCACCTCCAAATACCATCACGTGGAGGGGTAGGGTTTCCTCATACTGATTTAGGGGTGGAGGGATGCAAACATTCTGTCCGTAACAGTTGGGAACTATGTATTCCAGGCAGGGAAAACACAGCATGTGCAAAATTCAAGAGGCTATGCAGATCAAGGCTCACTGTAGGAATTAAAAGCTGAATTTTAAAGTGTGAGGGAAAAGAAAGTGGAAAAGAAGCTTGTGCAGGAAGGAGAGGGGATTGATGGGATTTATCCTAAGATCAAAGATCTGCATTTTTAAAGTAGCGAAATGTCATAATTAGATTTTGGTGGTTAAAAGATTATTCTGATAGCCACGTAGAGAAGGAATTGGATGGGAGCAAGTGGAAAGCAATGAATTAGTATACATCAGGACTAAGTTTGAGATCTGCTGCAATGGAGGACTCTGACACATACAGATTACTTTTTGCTTTAATGAACTCAAAGGATACATTTTTTTCAATAAACCACCTTTGGGGACATTAGGCTGTGGAATGTTCAGTACTCTTCTAAATTTCTTCATTGGAGATGTCCCTGGTTGGTGTCAAGGATTGTCACTATCTGTCTGTAATAAGGGACTACCAGAACTTGTGACATACCAAGTAGGGGTTTACCAAGTTCAGATTCCCCAACCACAACAATCTTATATCCAGCAGAAGTAACTCTTATGGTTGCAAAAACCACCATTCACAAACTCTGGATATAGCATCTGCCTTCCAAGTATAATTCCTGAAAAAGCCACCAGCATATCCTGATAAATGGCCCACCAATCATATAATAATGATCAGGCATCACACAAGTGTGATCAGACCACAACCCCAAAGTAATGACCTATCTGTGCATCTGTGCAATAACTCATCTCCTGCTTTACCAGGCATGGGATGGTCTGAGCAGGACAGATTTGATGAAAGCCCACCACAAACCAGTCTGGGAGCTGGTGAAATGAGGGGGATCTCAACTCAGGAGGTCATAGTAAGAATAAAATTGGAGAAAGCTGACAGATTCAAGAGACACATGCGAAATAGAACTTAGCTAACGACTGGATATAGGTGGAGACAAATTTCTAGCAAGTATTTTGTTATTAACATATAACATTCTATAATCTTTACCTAAAGCTTACAACATAACGATTCAATATACTCGTATGTATGTATTGCAAAATGATCACAAGTCTGGTTAACATCCATCACCACACATAGTTTTAAATTTCTTTTTTCTTGTGATGAGAACTTTAAAGATCTTTTTAAAGAAATTTTATGAAGCACATTTTTAATCTAGCATCAATATAGCAGGAACCTCAGTGTCTTTTTGCATTTGTGAGAGACTTTTGTGCATTTCAATCTATCAACATCACCACCAGCACAATGTTTTCCCAGCAAAAATAATAAGCCCAACATGGCAGATAAGGAACAAAATAACGAAGGAAGAAATGTTTGTTTTCCTTCTCTTCTACGAGGTCTGCCAATTAAGTTTGTGAACTCATCCTAGAAAAAGTGCTACATACCTCACTGCTGAGTATCACTACAGTCACCTGGGAAGCACTCCCCTTGGGAAGTTATACACCGACGCCAGCACCTAGTCCACCCTTCGAAGCAATTTTGGAACTCTTTTTCTGGAACGGCCATCAGAGCTGTCATTGTATTACCCTTGATGTTCTGAATGTCATCAAAATGTCTTCCTTTCAGTATTTCCTTTATCTTTGGGTAAAGAAAGAAGTCATTGGGGGCCAGATCAGGTGAGTAGGGAGGGTGTTCCAATACAGTTATTTGCTTACTGGCTAAAAACTCCCTCACAGACAGTGCTGTGTGAGCTGGTGCATTGTCGTGATGCAAGAGCCATGAATTGTTGGCAAAAAGTTCAGGTCGTTTTCGTCTAACTTTTTCATGCAGCCTTTTCAGCACTTCCAAGTAGTAAACTTGGTTAACCGTTTGTCCTGTTCATACAAATGCATAATGAATAATCCCTCTGATATCGCAAAAGGTTAGGAACATCATTGCAACAAGATCGCGAACTTAATTGTCTGACCTCATATGTCTTTCAGCTCTTCCTTTGCCTTCTGGGACCTTCTACTCTCTAAGCTCTTAGGACCTGACACTGATCCTGGTGTCCACAAGCTGCTGTCCAGCCTACTGGACTTGGAAAATCCCAGACTCTTCTGTTCTGCTCACACTTATTCAAAGTTAACTCTCCCCTCAGCCAGCTGCCAGGTGGGAAGGAAAACTGGTATCAGTTCCATAGGTGATAATGCTTAATATAGTTACACCACATTTTAAGTCCATCACTCGCTAAGGGCAGTCCCTTTTATCTAAACCTCCATTTGCTTATCTGTAAAATTAAGTAATTGGAGGAGATTAGAGATCATAAATGCAAGTACTGACAGAGGCTGAGGGTGTAACATGATGCGTGAAGCAAACTAAAGTGAAAGGCATCAGGAGCAAGGATTTCCTTGGGGACTTAGGGAGCTCCTGCCCCATGTAAAAGGAGCAACCTCCATTCAGCTTCCATAAACTGTTGTCCTACAAGCTCAAGGTTGCCAGATCTTCCAACTTTTTTCAAGAGAATTTGGAAATGCAGCGTTTTACTATAATTATCCAATTTCAAAAATTCAATCATGTAACTAATTTGAATATTTAAAATGTATGAGCCAGTATTGTGTGGACCAAACAAAACTCATCTGCTGGCCTGCATACTCCCAGTTGGCACTCTCTGGATTAGACGATCTCTGAGGCTTTTTCTGGCTCTTTAACTGTGGAGAAAATCGAAGATGCCTTCACCTTTAGGACTTAATCTCTAAAGTTGTGAAATTCTAGACTCCAGGCCAGGCCAGAGGTAAATGTACTCGTAAGCTGGTACCAAGAGGTATTTAGAGTGTCCTTCAAATTTCAGCAAGTAAATACTTCTCTATAGTTGTTCCTTAGTATCTGTGGGAGAATCAGTTCCAGGATCCCTGAAGGTACCAAAATCCATGGATACACAAGTCCCTTGTATAAAATGGCATAGTATGTGCCTATAACCTAAGCACATCCTCCCATATACTTTAAATCATTTCTAGATTACTTATAGTACCTAATGTAATGTAAATGCTATGTAAATAGTTATATTGTTTAGGGAATAATGAGGAAAAAAGTCTGACCGTGTTCAGTATAGACATAAGCATCGTAGGCCTAACTACATTGTACACATCAGCCACAACATGACTCTTTTTTTTCAAATATTTTCTGTCTGTGGTTAGTTAGATATGGAGGCTGACTGTACATATGACTAACCTCATATGTGTTGATCTTATAACACAGTAAGGATCGAAGCTGTCCAATGTGGTGAAAGATGAAAGTAGTGATTTCTCAGAATAATGAACCATTGACCCAAATTTAAATGGAGCTGAGCCATATTAAAATTAATGTCATTAGGGTAATATTATATTAAAATGATATGCAAATATATTTTTTTCCAGTTATGAAACTTGAGAATAATAGTGAAGGGTTTTTTTTGTTTTGTTTTTAATTCCAATAATTTATTATTTCTGACCATTCTCTGGGTTAGCTGGGCAGCTTTTCTAGTCTAAGTTAGCGTGGCTAATCTCTGTGGTCAGCTGATAGCTTGGCTGAGGCTGGATGGTCCAAGATGGCCTCCCTCTCATGCCTTGTGTGGGCAGGCTGTTTGGTCAACAGAGCCTTAGTGGGAGGACTTGCCCCTGCTCCATATGCTCTCTCATCCTCCAGTAGTCTCAGCCAAGCTTTATCACATAGTAGTCTCAGGGTTCTAGAGGGAGAAAGAGAGGGAAAACCAATTGGCTCATCCATGTTATATATTCAGCCCTTATAAGTATTTGAGTTGATAACTTCTGATATCTTCCAACTTCTTTCTAAGTCTCTGATGATGTCATGTTAGATAATGTCCCATGGCCTATACCTTAGCCCTAGTCCTTCTCTACACCACACATCTGCCCCCCCACCCCCTTTCCCAATAGCAAGAATGGCCTCCCTGCACTGTCATATGGAGTGTGCAAGTCTGTGAGAGCGTCATTGCTTAAGAACAGCACTTTATACTTTTTTCTTCTCATGCTGCCAATGTGGTATGAGGCACTTGGGAAGGGTGTCTTTTCTCTGGACTTCAGGTGGGTGCAGAGCTCTACTTTGCCTGGATACCCCCACAGCTTATCTGAGGTTTCAACCATCTCAGGGATGGTCTGGTTTGAGACCCAAAGATCTATGGCCCTGGATCCCTTTTGAGATCATCAGGCCCCACCTAGTTCCACCTCTGCTGATCTTCCTCCTTTGACCTTCTCATGGTCCTTCCATTCATCAGTAGGAAATTTTTCTTAAACCATATTCTCTCTCTTCTTTTGCTCTAGGATTTAAGCTCTGTAATCAGTCCTCCAAGCATTGGCTCAATATTTTTCAATTCAAGTCCTGAAGGTCTAATTTGCCTTAGATCAGTATGAGGTCTAAAGGTCAAGCTCAGAGTTTCCATCTTTATGGCGATTCCTGAGGTCAGACAGGAAATCTTCACGAAGGCTCTTTCCTCAATAGAGATTATCCAATAATGGGAGAAAATAAAGAGGTAATTTTCAAAATAAGCCAATTGTTGCTTCCATCTTGGCATGCATTCAAATGGACTTTAAACACATTAAAAATTAAAGTCATCTGAGCACAACCATGTATAAATAGATTTTGTCCACTTACGAAATTTGGGAATGATAAGGTAATGCAAGGTGTTTTAATGCTTATAAAGTGACCTAATAACTTTTAATTGACATTTTATGCAACCGTAGTTCAGACTGTTTGCATATAATACTCTGAGTCCCTTAGAAAGAAAAAAGAAACATTAACTCAATTACCATTTTGCCTGCCATGCTGTTTAATTCTGTTTCCCGTCCTGTTCAAAACACTCTCTTGGGATAGCTGAGTAGTTTTTTAAATTGTACTCGTTAATTATTCCTAAGAAGACAATGGCTTTAGCATGTTATTTTTATAATCTATACATCTAAACTTATTTAAATATGAGTTTTTATAAAAGCATAGAGATAACTGGCCAGGAATTTAGTGCTGAATTCCTAAACTGTGAATGAACATAGCAACAACTTTATCACTTTAATCCATCCTAATGTGTTCACCATAATTTGCAAAGCACCGTTAGCACATGATGCAATAAGAAAAGTCAATTAACGTTGTTTTGGAAGTTGAATCCTGCCATTGTCTACCACTGAGCCTAATGTTTACTAAAACATGTTTGCTTTTGTTTACTAAAACATGCCATCACTAAGTTATTTTTCATCATGTCCTTGGGTGTTTTTTATCTGGTTATAAGGACCCAGCAAAAAAACATCATTTCTGGGAAGTGAAGAGAAAACACAAGAAGCAGGAGAAACAACAGCAATGAGTTTCTTAGGAAACAGGCATCATTAGAAACATAGTCTCTTCAAAACAGAGATGCCAGACCTGCTGCTGGCTGGCGTCCTTCCACTCTGGGCACCACCTGTGAAGAAGACCATGGACAAATGCCATTCATTCAGATGGAGGAAGAATTGAAAATGATACCACGTTTTAAAAATAAAATAAAGACCTCTGAGAGATGTTAATGCATTGAACATAGGGAAGATTGGAGTGTGATGGATAATTTTATGTGTCAGTTTGACTGGGGTAAGGGATGCCCACATTATTTCTGGGTGTGTCTGTGAAAGTGTTTCCAGGAGAGACGAACATTTGAATCAGTACATTGAGAAAAGATCACCCTCACCAATGCAAGTGCACATCATCTAATCTACTGAGGACCTGAATAGACCAAACAGGTAGAGGAAGGGCAAATCCCTCTCTCTGAGACATCCATCTTCTCCTGCCCTCAGACATCAGCCTTCAGACTCCAGGACTTACACCGTCAGCCCCTGATTCGTTAGCCTTTGGACTCAGGCTGAATTACACCACCAGTTTTCCTGGTTCTACACTTTGCAGATGGCAGCTCATAGAACTTCTCAGCCTCCTTAATCACACGAGCCAGTTCTTATAATAAATCTCCATGTATATGTATATATCTCATTGGTTCTGCTTCTGTGGAGAACCCCGAGTAATACATGGGAAATTCAGAATAACTCCCTTGAAATGCATGAAGTACTGTCATGGGAAGAGAAATCAATCTTCTTTTATTGACCCTCTGGGAGATGAGGGTTGTTTGTGTGTTCCCAACTGACTGTAAAGCAGAACCTTCTCACAGTCAGAGATGTCCAAAGACAAATGGACTTGAGTCACGGGTTCCCCCATCACAGTCATGTATAACCACAGCAAGGAAACCAGCTGGCAGTGCCACAGAAAACGTTTTAATGTTCTATTGCCTCCTCTGGCCTGAGATTTACAGTCAAACGGCCTGAGTGTTAAGAATATGGATCAGGCAAGCCTGGCCTCTGTTTTAACTCTCTGTGAAGATCTCTGTTCAGCCACGCGTAACACGGTGTCTACATGACAGGGCCCCTTGGAGGGTGATCAGACATACATATGTTCAGTGAGAGCTCAGGGCAGAGCATGACCCAGTACTTTCTCAATAATGTTGGCTGCTACCTTTATTACTAATCCATCCTGTTGAGGATCCTTTCAGAGAATGATTCAGGAATGCAAAGACAAAACATCAATGGGGACACACCTTTTCTTATAGCAGACATTGAAGAGAAAGGGAAGTATTGAGGAGCTGTAAGAAGAACGGAAGACTCATTATTAAAAGAGAGAAATAAAAAAGAAAGAAACCCAGGGATCTGAACTCTGTTTTAATGTTTTTAAAACGCATTGTACAAAAACCTCTGAAAGATAACGAACGGGTCAGGAACAGTTTTTAATGTTCCGTACTTGAACACCTCAGAGGAAGCCTGCCTGGAGGATGGGCTTTCTGCTCTGGGTCTCTGAAGTTAGATCAATAGCAGTTGAACCCAGCAGCGCGTTTCCTTCCCTTAGGTATCTGCTACTCTCACCTCTTCCAGCCCCACCTATCTCCATTCTTCTTCTTCGCGCCCCTCTAGGGAGAAGAGCTCCAGAATTGGCGCTGTGGTTCCCTCCCCCCCGCCTTTACCCAGCGAAAAACATCCTTTCTGAGAAGTAAATTGCTGCTTTTCGGTTTTGAGTTAGGATTATGAGAGTTCTGCGTGTGTCTCCGTAGGGCATCCTGATATCTCGTGTGGGAGCGTTTTGAGTTCTGCTCTTCAGCACCGAGGACGCGCTAGCCTCCTATTTGTTCTCTGGTTATTGGGTGACCCCTGCTGGTCACGAGGAGATGTTACAGCCTTTTCTAATTTTGTCCTGGCCTTCCGCATTTAATTGCAGTCATCAGACTGTAACTGCCTCTTTCCAAGATTCAATTCACCTTCACTTAGTTGTGATAGTGTCTATTAATACCTGTTGTGCATTAAATGTCATTTTTATTGCATTTAAACTCAGAAGTTTTGAAAATTGCTCCCCATAAAATGATTAAATCCATAGCAAAGGAAAACATCTTTGGCTGGCAGTCTGTGCTAGTGAGTCTTAATGATTCAGTGATCTCATGCTGACAGAGAAGATGACAATTTTTATATTTTCTTGAAAAATACTAGTCGGCAACAAACAGAGGGACTGCCATATTTCAAAGCCCAGCTGGCGCACAAAACAACATTTGCTTAACTCCTTGGCCCAGTGCTCTCATTGATTGAACAGACATAGCTGCCCAACCATAGCACAAGGTAATCTATGGCTCACACAGCCAGAAAAGACTTTAAATAAGGTTAAAAACTTCCCATCATTGTAGACATCGACCACCTATCCTCCCTGGACCACCCTATCAGCATTTATCTATTGAATAAATTTTTGTTTAGTGTACCTACTACGTCAAAGCCTTGACATTGGGTAGGGAAGAGAATGACTGGGTAATACACAGAAAATAGGAGAATACAGTCAATTAAGTTCACGAACTCATCCTAGAAAAAGTGCTACACATCATTGCTGAATATCACTACGGTCACCTTCGAAGTACTCCCCTTGGGAAGCTGTGCACTGATACCAGAGTCTAGTCCATCTTTCAAAGCAATTTTGGAACTCTTTTTCTGGAATGGCCATCAGAGCTGCCATTGTATTACCCTTGATGTCCTGAATGTCATCAAAATGTGTTCCTTTCAATATTCCCTTTATCTTCAGGTAAAGAAAGAAGTCATTGGGGGCCAGATCAGGTGAGTAGGGAGGGTGTTCCTATACAGTTATTTGTTTACTGGCTGAAAACTCCCTCACAGACAGTGCTGTGTGAGCTGGTGCATTGTCATGATGCAACAGCCATGAATTGTTGGCGAAAAGTTCAGTTCATCTAACTTTTTCACACAGCCTTTTCAGCACTTGCAAATAGTAAACTTGGTTAACTGTTCAGTTGGTACAAATTCATAATGAATAATCCCTCTGATATCAAAAAAGGTTAGCAACATCATAGTAACAAGTTTGTGAACTTAATTACAGATGCAACAATGTGTTATCTATATACTTGAGCCTCTTACCCATTCATATTAAATAATTGACTTAAGTGGATCCCAGCGTCTTCTACTGAGGATTGCGTCTCTTACAGTGAGAGTAAAATGATAGCATGTCCCTAATGCCTTTAGTGTTGTAAAGACCAGCAATCCCCACTCCCATCACTAATTCACTGTAAACAAAACTGAGCCTTTAAAAAGACAGTGGTGTGTACTCCAATGATAATAACAGTAGCTCCCTTTAGTCCGAACCAAGATGGGAAGTCTTCACTTCAGCCAGTCATGTGTGGCTTCTCAAATATCTTTAGAGACAATACAGGAATCGTCATTTCCAGGAGACTCAGAGGTTATTGACTCAAGAAGAAAGCACAGGAAAAAGGAAAAGAAGTTTGGGCACGTACTGGCTACATGAATTGTGTGTGTGCGTGTGTGTGTGTGTATGTGTGTACATACGTCTACAAAGGTTTCATACACACAACAAACGCTGATAAATAAATGACTATATTCTAACATGAATGTTAGACTCACATTAATAACTAAGTTCATAGGATTTAAATGAGCATTCCCTGTTACTTGTGATTTTGCTTTGTGGAATTGTAGGCACATACCGCAAATCACCTCCGTCTCTTTGAACTTTGCAAACTAAGCTATTATGTATTCTATTTATTCGTACTTTCTCTTGAAAAGTTAATCCTCCATAGACCCTGAAATACTTTTGTTATTTTTTTTTTCCTCTGAATTCCCATCTCTGTTTGCCTTTATCTTCCTGGCAGTGAAATGCCTCAAACTGAATACAATATCCCAGGCTTTTTAAAAGGTCTTCATGACTTCCTAACAGTAAAGACCTTGTCTAGGTTTTAAAAATCAGCCTGTTTAGAAAACAGTAAACTCACAGCATTATCTCTTGAAAGTCTTATCACAACTCTCCTTTTTATTTATGAGCATGCCTCTTCCTCTCTCAAAGGTCTTTCTACTTTATGTGGTTCTTATAACATCTTGACTCTTTCAGTAGACATTAATTTAAGTAAATATTTCTGCTTCTCCGTGTATTTTCTCCTTGAAGTTTTCATTTTTTGTTGATGCTCTTTTAACTGTTCCTTTTTCCCGTTTTCCAATACTTCAGTGACCCGCAGACTTTGAGAAAATATTTGAAAAGCTACACTGACTCCTTATTTATTCGTGGCTTTCTCAGCAATGTTCTTTTCTTTGCAAAGTGCTCAACGCCACTAACAAGCACTAAGGTCATAGTCAAAACACATCTCTGATTACAACTGAAAAATAAAGGTAGAGTGAAAAAACTTTTAAACTGTTTTAAGAATCCTAAACATACTCAGAGTTGATTTAAGTTAAACATTGTAAAGTAACTCATTCTTTTTTCAATGACTTGGTATGGTCTTTTCTCTATATCTCTTTCCACCCAAATTGAGAATTTAAACTTTCTCTAATTTCACAAGAAGTAAATTTTCCAAATATTGTGAAATACATCTTAACTAAAACTTTTTTTTTAAATCCTGCTCAGTGGATTTCACAGTTTCTATCCTGAAGGCGACAATGAAAGTTTACTTGACAACCCGCATCTCACCTACACACCAGACTCAGCCTGGATGGTGACTAAAGCATCCCTGCTCTTTTTAAATCCTTGGCTTTTTCTTCCTTCTGATAAAGGTAGAGATATTTCTTAATCTTGGCTCTAGCCAGGCTTTACACAGTCGGGATCATAAAGTTTTCATTTTTAATGGAAAAGTATCTTATGGCTCTTGAGAACTTGTCTGTTCCTTTTTATCTGGCAGGTGCCTGAATAGATAAGCTCGTGAATCCAAGACTATCCGCATGTCATCCACCCCATGCTTTCAAATACAGGGAAAATGGAAAGACATTTGGATCATCCGGATAATTCATCATAGACTCCGATTATGATTTCCATAGGATTCTTCTTATCTTTACTACCAATTCCAAACACAGTGACATAGAATCCTAGACTTGTACAAGTAGCTGAAGTTGAGTCCACTCTGTTTGCAGTATACATGAAGTACAGCTACAGAAGTTAAGGTACATGGCCAAGGTCACAAAAGTCGGTTAATGGCACAGTTAGAATAACGTCAAGTCTTTGTATATTTACACGTATGTGTGTGACAAATACTTATGCACAACTTACTACAGACCACAGACCCTCTGAGCCCATGACAGTGTTGACTCCTTCAAACCTTATAACAACCTTATGAAGTATATATGATTTCAAAGATGAGGAGATTGAAGCACAAAGAGCTGAAATAACTTGCCCAAGGTCACCTGCCTGGTTGGCAGCAGAGCAGGGATGGAAACCCAGGCGGTCTGGCTCCCAAGTCTGTGCTCTTAATGACTATGCACTCTCTTTCTCAAATGTCAAACAATCAGTTCCGTGTCATCAAACAGTAATCCTGTTCTAGCATGTGCATAAATTGCCTTAGTACTTGCTGAGCATAGCTCTCCATCATCAATCAACACATCTTGGTTTCCAAAATTATCCTCCCACTGGAAACAGAAACAATCTTTTCAAATTTTCACACATAGAGCCAAGGTATGCTTTATCCAGATGTGACCCTCTACATAAAGAAAAACATATACTCCGTTGCCCTCAGGGAAATAAAAGCTGAGCCAAAAGGTTACCGCAGATTTTTGAAAATTGCTATGGCCTGGCTGCTCCGCTCACATTCTGTGTCTATAAGCTCCCTTCCGTCCCTCTAGTGGGATTTGAGCCTCTCTAAGACTGGGATGCAGAGCTAATATCTTTGCATTTAACAGATTTGTTCTGCTGCTCCTGTTTGCCTATGCCTGCCTTTTGCTTTTCAAGAGCCTTAGGATTGAGATATCACGCCAGGCACCTGAGGCACGACATGCAGCAAATGTCAGTCGTGGCCTCCATCATTCAGGGCCTGCCCTCATCTGGATCTTCTTGGGCCTCACACAGTGGCTTCCCACACACAGCGCTCAGTGGCCCCTGGGACCACGAGCAAGATCGACCCCATCACCAGCCAGTAAGAACACAAGAAAGCTCAATGAGTCCACGGTACCAGGAGCGGTGCCACTAAGAAGCCCTTAGCACCCAGGATATAAACACCATCATCTACTTAGATTTTTATTACACCAGCAACTACACTGCCCGAGGTAGTTACTTCCGGGAACACAACAACAAAAGCACACTGGAGAAATATGTTTCTATGACTCACCTGTTGCCTTCATAAATTTTTGTTTGTAAGTTATGAGAAAAAAGACATTAGTATTGTCTTCCCCTAAGACACAGTCCAACAATTTGAAAGAAACCATTATTTCTGCTGGGGGAACATCTATTGACCCTCAAACGTCTGAAGGGGTTTGGTATGATTTTGAAGGAGTTTTGAGAGATAGTAGGCAAAGACCCTGTAGGGTGTTAAAGGAAGCAGCTGTCAGGTGTGGAATTGTACCTCCCTGCACACCCATCCATGAAGTGAGAAAAGGTTGCGGATGTTTTATCTCTAAGAGCTACCGAATACCCCATTTGTTTTTCAGAAAAAAGGGCATGTTTGAAAGCTGAAAAATCATCCAGCACATATGGTGTAGTGTTGAGAGTACTGTGGGAAATCTGAAGTTAAAGATGGATTTTATAACATAGTGCAGGGGTCGCAAAGAGAAGTAATAGGAGTAAAATTTCTTTTTCAGAAACATATCAAATGCCTCCCTTGTTATTATCAAATTATAGATTTGGATCTTTGTGTCAAATGTGGTGTGTTGTCTGTAAATGTGATTCAGGAATTTATTTTCTTTCCCTTTCAATTTATCATTTATATTTAAATTGGACATTCTAACCATGATGCCATTTCCATCCACCACGGTTCCTTGCTCACTCAAGGAAGCTGGCCCAGGCTTTTCTTTGCACAGGGAGAGGCACAGAGAGAATTACTGGCATACGCAAGGGCCAACTGTCCCCGCCCATAGGACTCTTTGTCCAATCAGAGGGCGGTGGTTTGCAAAGCCAGTCACATAGACCAGCTGTGTGACAGCACCTTCCGGTTATGGACGAGGGAACCTTATTGGCCTGGCCTATGGGTCATAGAGAAGTGGAGAAAGGCCTTGCGAGCCAAGGGAGGGGGCTGCTGACCTATGGGGTAACCTTGGTTCTTGGTTCTTTGTTCCAATGCGTGTGTATCCTTAAAGTGAGCTTTATTATTTTTTTAAAATCTAGTCCACATCTCAGTTCCCTGCAACCGAAACACTGAACTAAGCATAACATGAAATAAAATCAATGACAGATCTATTAATTGGAACAGTTCTGGATTTAATGCCCTAACTATTCTGATAAGATTTCTACTGTCCCTCATTTACACATTTCATCTTTCACCACATTTCACTCATTGTCTTCATTGTTTTCCTCTATTTGCCTCCTCCCTTTACATTATATTGATTTCAGGTATACAGATAACGATCCGATATACCTATGTTGCAAATGACCACTACAACAAGTCTAATTAACATACATCACCACACACAGTTACAAATATGTTTCTTGTGATAAGAACTTTTAAGATCTACTGTCTTGTCAACTTTCAAATATACAATACAGTATTGTCAACTCTAGTCTGTCTCTTACATATCTTCTCTCTTCTCTTCTTTTCTTGTTTATATCTCCTATAATTCTTGTCTCCAGGAATAATGTCATGGTTAGACCTATTCCTCCCCTTCTATGTCTCCTTCTTCTCACAATTCCATCCAATTTTCCTAACTAGGCTTCCCATATTCAATATTCCTCCCTTACCTCATGTACACTTGAGATCACGCCCATTAAGGCTTAAGACGCAATCAATGTATAGTTTAAGCAAGTATTAATTATTTCTAAAATCTTGTTCTTTGAATAAAGCCATATTGGTTCAATGCTATTCAACAAAATACTAAATTTGATTTTCCATGTTCAACATAATTCCACACATATTTATACCAATACAATACGTTCAGCAGGAAGGACCAAAATGGATAAGACAAGACCTCAACCACTAGTTGTCTTACAGTCTGGGACAAAGGAAGCACAGAAGGAGAAATAATTATCACACCAGGCAGAAGAGGACTGCACTGCTGTGAAGAGGGAGACACGGTGGGAACAAGGGTCAGCCAGGATGTGTGCCGCATCAGCTCGGCACCACTCCACCAATACGTGTGCACATACTTCATAAAATGTGACTCATCTATCATAGCTGAGGTGAACGCTTCTTTATACCTATACGGTAAGACAGGCATTGGACTTGACACTTTTCAGAATATGACAAAGAGGGCTCAAGAAGATTTTCAGTATTGTAAAAATAACCATGACAGACCCCAAGGACAAATTTCGGAATAGGAGATAATGATCTTGGCCCCAACCATTTTCCTATCTGTTCTCTTATCTGTTCTACATTCTTGTTGCATGTCTTTTGAAGTAAAAGTGTCTCAGCTCCTTTCACTTTCAAATTGCTTATCGGCTTCCCAAATCCACTCAGGGTCCTTCCCAGCCTATCTTCCCGAGTCTATCTTCCCCAAGAATCTTACTCCACCATCTTTTAACCATGTGCTGGGCAATGCAATTATCTATTCAAATAGTCTGCAGTGAAATGCAAATAACTGATGGACTTTACCCTCCCAAGGATAATTTTTTTATATTGAAAAATATTTGACAAATATAATTGTATATATTTAAATTGTACAACGTAATGATTTGATATACATATATATTGTGAAATGATTACCAAGGGTGTTGGGCTTTTTAACTGCAACTCACTTAAGTCAAAAACTTTCAAATTGATAGAATGGATATTTTAGATACAGACCTTCAAAATGATTTCCTATTTCTGCCTTACTTCAGTTCTCCCAGTTTACCATCACCACCACCACCCCACTACCACACACACACACAATACCTGTATCAGAGAGCTACAGGGAGAATCTCTGCTATCATTCGAGGAAACTGGCCTCCAAATTAAAGAAAAAAAAAAAGATAGTAAAAATCTAATTAAACATAACTAATGTAAGGTAAGCTCCCATGCTATTTCTAAGTAAAAGTTAAAATTACACATATCTAGACTCTTGTGACTTCCTCTTGCTGCATAACAAATTACCTTAAAACTTGATTTTTTAAAACAACAATATTTTATTATCTCACAGTTTCTGTGGGTCAGGAATTCAAGAGTGCCTTAGCAGGGCAGTTCTGGCTCAGGGTTTCTCATGAGGTTTTAGTCACGTTGTCAACTGGAGCTGCAGTCATCTGAAGTTATTTGAAAGCTTGACTGAGGTTCACTTATGTGGTTAGTAAATTTGTGCTAACTTTTGGCAGAAGGCTTTAGTCCCTCACCCAGGGGTTTCTTGGTAGGGTCTCTCGAGTGCCTTAATGTCATAGTGGCTGACTTCTCCTCGGGTGAGTGATCCAAGTCAATGTGAGGCAGCAGTAATGTCTTTTATGACTTGGCCTCAGAAGTCACTCATCATAGTTTCTGGTACATTTTCTTATTAAGAAGTAAGTCACTCAATCCATTTATATTCAAGGTTAGGGGGAGATTTCAACTTTGCCTTTTGATAGGAAGGACTATGAAAGAATATGTGGACATATTTTAAAAACCACCACACTTCTTCAGTATCTCCCTATCTCTGTTTATTTAGTAATATGCTCTGTGGAATAAATATTCTATTAAGCAAGTATTTTGAGACATTAAGTTCCTAGATTTTAAACATTCCCATAAGCAATATAGGGTTTTCAAATCTTTGTTGCTAATCCATTTCTCCGTATTTCCATAAATTTCCTCAATCCCTGGTTACATACTGCTATTCAAAATAAATCTGAGTAATTTGGAATTCAATTACATAGCTTTGCTTCTCCTGAATTGACACTCATAAAATCAATTTTAATTCTGTTATATATAGTTAAGTAAAATATGTTATGAGGTATTGGATCAAATGTATAGTCTTATTTCTTTTGACTACTACTTCAGTAATTGAATTATTTTTGGAAAAGGCAATCAAATTAGTTTCTCGTAATTATAGACTGTTGATTGTTCGTTTTTCATGTCCTGTATGACACTTAAGTGAGAGTGGTTGTTTTTCTACAAAGCATTTTCTGTTATTTTACTAGAAGCTAAAGCAATCTTATTTACCCAAGTGACCTGTTTCACAATCTGTTTTTAAGAACAATGACAAATAAAGACTGTTTATCTTATGGTTCTAAAACAGAAGCTATATTCTTTTCCTAGTTGATAGATTTATACTGCGGAGAAACAATGGCAGATATTCTTAAGAAATGTTAGTTTAAGTAAAGCAAGAGTCCACCAAGCAAAACCATGTGGATAAACAGAAATCTCTGCTTCTTCTCTCCTAGTCTACAAATTGAGTTAACAGAATAAAAGTCATAGAGCCCATGTATCTAATTAGGTCAAACAGCATTCCATTTCAATGAAAAAGTAATCAGACCAGCTATTTAATTCACTTACTCATTAAACGAACATTTATTGTATATCTGCTGTGTACCCATAGCTGACTAAGACTTAAATGCCCTAAGCTGTAAAAAGATTATGAGTTACCATACTTTTCTTTTTTTATTTTCCCCAAATAAAACTGGCACCCACTTCCAAAACATCGAAATAAACTCCTACTGGATCTGATCTACTAGATAACAGCTATTAACTATGGGCAAAATAAAGTAAAATAATGCCCTGATGGTACTGAAGGGTGAAGAAAAAGCAGGTAGAAGAATCCATCATAGAACATGTATAGATTTTTTTAATGGCTTTTAACTGGCAAGTAGGATGAAGGCAGCACCAAGTGAAGCACCTAAAACTTTGACATAAAAACCCACATATTTCTGGCCAGAAGAAAAAGAAGACAGAGTTCATAACTATCATAGATGGTAGAAAGCAAGGGAATGCATCTCAGGGAAAGAGAAGCACAGAGCATAGCTACCATGCTGTATGCATAATCTCTGCCAAAGTCTCCAGCTGCCCCATGAATGTATGTATAAAGCAGAATTAAAGCAATGCAGCTAAATTGAAAATTGAAAAATGATTTGAACTGCCACTAAAAAGAGAGTTTTAAGTTTGAATATCAGCAAGTAAATTATCTGATAAAACTCTCATACTAGGAATATAACAGAATCAAGAGTTTCCACAAAATAATATTCACAATGCCTAGGATAAAATCCAAAATTACTCAACATACAGACAGGAATAGAATATACAAATCATTCTTAAGAGAAAAGATAAGCAACCAAGACTATTGATGAAATAACCTAGATATTGCAATTAGCAGACAAGAATTTTAAAACAACTGTTATAACTATGCTCAGAGAAGTAGAGGGAAATATGCTTGCATATTTGAAAAGATAGGACACCTCAACAATGATATATAAACAATAAAAAAAGGACTAAATGGAAATTCCAAAACCAGATATGTAGAACACAGAAAAGAAAGAAAAACAAGATTGGGAACAAAATGAACAGACTTTCAAAAATCTGAGGACAATATTCAATGTCTAACAGACATGAATAAAATTCAATAATGAGAGGTCAGAGAGTATGAAACATACAACTTATTGGAAGAAACAGTGCCCTAAAACTTCTCAAATTTGATGAAAGACATATGAAATTGAACATTTAGGAAGCTTAGTAAAATCCAAGCAGGACATATACTAAGAAAACCATGGCATAGTCAAACTGCTGATAACTAGAATTAAAGGAAACCTTGAAAGCAGCCAAACAAAAATGACATATTACATACATTCAGAAGAACTGTGATTAAAAATGTATCAGTAGCTATGACAAACAGGAGTTCTGGCATACTTGTCTTTTCATTGTTCAAAAAAAATACTCTCAACTAAGGATTCCATATCTAGTGAAAATATTTTTCTTCAAACCTGAAGATGAAATAAGGACATTTTCATATTTTTAAATAATACTAAGAGAAGTCTTTGCCAGTATAACTCCTCTACAAGAATTGTTTTAAAATTTTATTCAGTTGGAGTGAAAGGACTCCAGGCTGAAACTTGAATCTTCAGAAAGAACTAAAGAGCATCAGAGATGGCAACTATCCAGGGGGTAAATATAAAAGACTATCCTTATAAATATATCTGTGCAACCCAAACCCCTATCAGGATATAGAATATAATCATTACCTCAGAAAGTTCCATCAGGCCCCTTCTGTATCAACTCTCTCTCCCAGGAGGAAATCCATGTTCCAGGGTTTTCGCCCCATAGATTTATTTTGCTGATTAGTTCTCCCCATCCTAGAATTCCAATAAATTCAGGATAAGATCCTGAAACACATTTAAGAGAAAATAGTTGTGAAAACCTTTTATTTTGCAAGGCTGGGGCATATCCAGTCTGTACTGTATAGTTAGTCCATTCTTCAATGGCCCAAGATTCTCTTTAAATATTAACCCCTAAACAGGGTTTCCCTGGGTACTCAGAACAGGCATTGGTTGTGTGGAAGACAAAGCTACCGTGCTCCTGAACTTGAGTGAAAGTGAAAAGAACAAAGTCTAGTCTTCCCATGGATAAAGTTTCACTATTTTATACTTCCAATACCAAGTTTATAGCCTAGAAAGGAAAGCACCATTAGAGGGGGTAAAGTTGAAGATATAGACAAAAAAAAAGAATGTTCTGAGCAAGTTCCTGGAGAAGATGGTGTCAAAGGACAGACTGGCCTTAAAAGTTAGAAAGGACATCTTATCTCCTGAGACTGGAAAAAAGAGGATAAGATTTATGATGAAATAAAACCCTTTAAAGTATAGTAGATTCAAGGAACTAAAACATAGCTACCTTGATGAATTGACAATCACTGCAGTAAAAAACGGCTGAACCAGGAGAATCAGGGGAGGCAGGCATTAATTACAGAAGGAGTAGCGATTTGAAGGTCAAAACAATTAAACCCTGTGCACCAAATAAACCACAGTGGCTCAAGCACAACAGAGCAACTACTAGAAAAGAACGCTGGATCCCAACTTCACTCCTTAAAGCACAATTTCAGTCTAGATTTCAATATAGAGAATAACACCATAGACGTACTAGAATAAAATAACCGTTATGATATAGTACAACCCATTGCACACTTTTAAGATTAAACAATGTGTCATGATGCCACACATCATTTTTTTAAGAAAACGTCCAGCATTTTATATCCTCTTTCTGCCTGGATACTCGCTCTGCTGTCTCAGCTCTGTTTTTACAGTTTGACTATGGTGGTGAACTTCGCTGAGACAGTCTGTAAACTGCAGAGATTAAAACCTGACCTGACCTATGAATTGAGATTGCAAGAATTGGCCAGAGTAGCCAGTTAGGGAGTGCTTCACTCTCACAGTCCTCACGGGGGGTGAGGGGGCTGGCTACACATTTTATCTGTTGAAGCATTTGGAGCCATAGTATATTGCAATTCAATTCAATTGCTCCAAAGTGTATTTTGTTTAATTCAAGCAATAACAAGAATCCACTGAGAAAAGAAACCATATTAGAGATAAAAACAAAAGGAATGGAGGCATTTTAGGCTCTGAAGACGCTTAGTTTCTGAGAGCTGATTTTGACTGCTGAGAACTTTCCATTCTGAACCTCTCCACCTTTCTCCTCCATGGATGTTTGGCTCTTTCTTTCCACATTTCTCATTCTGGAATATTCAAATCACTCATTGAAATCAGAAGAATATTCCAGATGGGCACCTGGCCTTTCTTCTTCTGACCAAATTAAGTATCATGTTATCCCTTTTATTCCTCCCAATTTGAGCATTTATAAAAACAATAAAATCAAACTTCTGCTTCAGTAAGTAGCTCACAAAACAATTGAATCAGCTTTATACATCTTGTCTTCATTCTATAAAACTGTTTTTGAAATTATTTTAAAATTAGGGGGATAAGGAACATCCACACCCTAGGTGGACTGCTTTTTACTTCAGAAAAAAATAAATTACAGCAAACATGACTCGTGGGTGGGATAGCAGATACAAGATATACTATCCTAGAAGGCCTTGGAATTAATTTTACCACTGTGTAACACACAATAAGATATTGCTGCCCGCCTGGCCTCCTGAAAGTTCTAGAGCAGGGCGCCGGCAGCACAGAACCATTGGGTCAACCCTTCTAGCTGCAGTTTTGTACGTGTTGGTTCTCTGCTCAACTTCAGGAACCTGTCTAAGAAACACCGGGGGGTGTGAGGAGTGAGGGGTGGGGTCCAACCTCTCTTGTGGACATGAGAGCAGGAGATTTCTCACCATCCACCCTTCATATCACCTTGATGGTTCCTCCCTCTTCCCTGGACTTTGGGCATCTCGAAGGTGCTTTGTTAGAGAAAGGATATAAAGCCTGTGCTTTAACTGCTTTAAAAGGCTGAGATAAGAATCCTGTTCAGTCTGTGTTGACTCACACTGAACACACTGTCTGCTGCCCCGGGACGGCCGCTGAGAGGCATCGCTAGGTCACAGGCTGCATTTATAACAACCAGTTCTTCAGCCCTGTCCTGACGTCCTCCCCCAGGGAACTCAGCTCAAACGTGAACTTCAACATCCCCTTCCATGCTTTAGGTGGATAAGAGTCTGAGCAGACCTTCACCTGAAGTCTGTGCTGTCATTTTCGCTGTTACTTCCTGAGGCTCTTTTTCCAGCTGACGGTGTTAAGTTTGGAGAGGAGCTATGATGCTACAGATGAACATTCTGCCCTAAAGGCCCTAGAGGCTGCGATTCAAGCACAGTGACCAAAGCAGCCCGGAGTCCCCCTAGTTTACCAAGGTCAAGGTAAATGAGGTGGGGAGCAGAACAGTCTGGCTGGATGTCACTCACAAATTAGAAATGGGAAGTTTACCTTAAATCTTTGGCCCAGACGCTACTGGCACACATGGTCACAGGTTATGACTGTCACCCAGGGCAGGCTGGCTTCAGGGCCATGCGTCCTGTGCAGTTGCATAAGGTCCCATGTTCAGAAGTGCCCTGTGCTTGGTTTAATGCTCTTCTGTCACTGTCTTAAATGACTGATGATTTTTAAATAAAGGCTTTGGATTTCCATTGTGCACAGGGTCCTGCAAATTACTCTGCCAGTCCTGTGGTCACTTCTGTGTCTATGTCACGAGGCAAGCAAGGGCGGGGAGAGGAAGAGTCCATTGAAGCCAAAGTGGCTGATAATCAATTATGGCTGTGAGGGCGCAATGATTCTTTTCTCCAGCACATTTTAAAATTATGCCCTGTGACGCCTCAATTACTACCTGCTCTAGTTCAAAGAATAAGCTGAACAACAGTAAAACACATGCTCGTGCCTTTTTTTCATGCTCACTGGAAAGATCCATTTTATGTGATGAAGCTCCAGGAGAGGAATATGGTTTTACATCAGGTCCTTGGAGAGAGGCTGGGAAAGAGTGACTCTAAAAGAAGTGAAGGTGACTCTAGGAAAGAATAAAATGAGATCTTTCACATTCAGGAAGATGTAAAAGCAAAAATAGGATGACATCCCCAGGAAATGACCCAGTTCCCCTCCTACTGGCAGAATCAGCCTAGTTCCATGATGCAGAATCGTGACAGGAAAGGGGTACAGGATTGCAAAGCCCACATGACACCTCAGAAAAGAGTCAAGATTCCAGCCTGAACAAATAAGAGGTTTGTTGTCAACAGAGACAGAAGACAGCAATTCAGCAAATGCAGCTGCTCCACCCCGCCCGCCACTACCCCTCCACCCCATCAAAAAAAATCAGCACTTGTTGCATGCAAGGGTGAGCCGAGGAGAAAGAAAGCAAGCTACTGACTCCTGGGAAGCATGTTCAGCGTGTATGTTGCGTATGTGTGGGGGGCGGCGAGAAGAAATGGAAGTCACATCTGCGGGGGAATATTGAGAAAGTTGGGAGGATAAATACAGAAGCAAGCAGGCCCCGATGTGCCCGTGCTGGGAAAGGAACAGACTTTAATATCTGCAGGTGATGGGAATGAGCAGCACAGTCTCCGGTGATCCAGGAATTCTCATGACTTCCATTGGTGAACTCCTTCAAGTTTGATGTATGCTATGTAGTATTTTCTCTTAATTAAACTTCTTAATTAAACTTTATAGCAGAAACACTTGTCTTTTATTTCAGAGAGCCCCAGGAGTGCTGGAAAAGGGAAATGTACCACCAGGAATTGTTCCATAAAAGCAATTACCTGAAGGAATTTATAAAACAAATGTACTGATTCAGGTGTTACACATGCCGTTAGTCACATTCGAAAAATCTTAATAGAAACAAAACATTTTTATCCTCTGTGGATGATATCAGCTCGAAAGAGAAAGTTGTTTCAATGCTGAAATGATGACTGTAGATGCTATAACAGTGGAAAGAGCGTCCGACTGTTGATTCTGAATATAATTTCCCTTCTGCTACAACCTAACTACAGGACATTAGCCTGTGTGGCCCTCAACTGAAAAGGGACATGTTTAGTCCAGTGGTTCTCAAACCAGCAACATCAGCATCACTTAGGAACTTACCAGAAATACCAATTCTGAAGCTCCATCCAAGACCTACCGAGTCAGAAATTCTGGGGGCACAGCCTTGCAGCCTGTTTTAACAAGTTCTCCAAGATATTCCAATACACCCTGAAATTCAAACACTATTTAATTTGATGGACTCCAGCTCTCTTGACAGCTCGGAAATCTTATAGCACTGCCACTGTCTTCATCATCGTCATCAGTAATACATATCAAGAGCAAACTCCATGTGCCCCCACCTTCTGTTCTAAGCAATTTATGTATAATGACCCATTTAATCATTCTGGGAAGTAAACTCTAGTCACCACTTGGCAAATGAGGTATGAAGGGGTTTGGTAGCCATGGCCAAAATGCACCACCAAGATCCTTCTTCAAGGAAGGGTTTGTTCCTCCAGCTGTCGGCAACTTTAGGGTTTTCTTCAGCTTCAGAGAGCGCCTTACCCAAGGATACATCCTTCTAGGGAAGTACTAAATCAAATACTAAATCACAAAAGGGCATAGAATCTTGACCCCACTGTGGGACAACTCTGACAAGCATATATGCTAAGAGATCCCCATGGGGTTGGCCAAGCCTTTGTCAGGCATGTATTACAGTTTGATTTCTCCCTGTCTTCTTGCCTTGCTTGCTTCCCCTTCCTTTCATGTGTGGATCCCTGAATACCTTGCACACCAAACTTCTCAGTGTCTGCTTCTGGAAAACCCATTTTACAATAAGAGCTGATAGAAAGTGTGAAGCCAGGAATTGGTAAAGCCAGGTTTCAAATCCAGGCAGGTGGACTCTAAGCCTTAGACTCTTAACTATTTATTATCTTGCCCAATAATTTGTCCCCCACTTGGGTTTATAAGTTAACTATCCAAATATTTGAACATGAGATTTTAGATACAATTTTACAAATGAGGAAACTCAGGCTAGAAGGGATTGCCCCAGGTGACCCCTGGTTGGTAGTGAACAAGCACTGATTGGTCGGAGATGTCCTGACTCCCACTGATCCACTGTCATGTCACCTCCCACCTTAAGGAAATGTTCACATATCATACCAGTGAGATAAGGTCTTCTTTTATCATTGTCTTGGGGAACACTTGACACAACACCGAGGAGACATTACAAATGATAACAAGAAATACAAAGGATGATAAAAGACTACTATCAACTATGATATACCAACAAAGTACATAACGTAGCAGAAATGCACAAATTACTAGAAACATACAACCTACCAAAACTAAACCATAAAGGCACAGAAAACCTGAACAGATTGATAATAAGCAATGAGACTGAATCAAAACGAAAAATCTTCCAACAAAGAAAGCCAAGGACCAGATGGCTTCACTGGTAAATTCTACCAAACGTTTAAAGAAGAACGAACACCAATCCTTCTCAAACTCTTTCAAAAAATAGATGAGGACGGAACACATCCAAACTCATTATGTGAGGCCAGAATAAACCTAATACAAAAGCCAAACAAAGATACTGTAAGAAAACTACAGGCCAACATTCATTCAGATGAATATACAAGGTCTGACAATTTGATAAGCGAACTCCTAGAAAAAGCGCCACACACCTCACTGCTGAATATCACTACGGTCACCTTCAAAGTACTCCCCTTGGGAAGCTATACACCGATCGATGCCAGTGCTAGTCCACCCTTCAAAGCAATTTTGGAACTCTTTTTCTGGAATGGCCATCAGAGCTGTCCTCGTGTTACCCTTGATGTCCTAAATGTCATCAAAATATCTTCCTTTCAATATTTCCTTTACTTTCAGGTAAAGAAAGAGTCATTGGGGGCCAGATCAGGGGAGTAGGGAGGGTGTTCCAATACGGTTATTTGTTTCCTGGCTAAAAACTCCCTCACAGACAGTGCCGTGTGAGCTGGTGCATTGTCGTGATGCAAAAGCCACAATTTGTTGGTGAAAAGTTCAGGTCGTCTAACTTTTTCACGCAGCCTTTTCAGCACCTGCAAATAGTAAACTTGGTTAACTGTCCAGTTGGTACAAATTCATAATGAATAATCCCTCTGATATCAAAAAAGGTTAACAACATCATTGCAACAAGTTTGTGAACTTAATTGTCACACCTCATATAGTGTCAGATGGGTACTAGATTTATCAGGTTGGTAGATGGGAGGCAGGTAGGGGACAGGGTGAAAAATGTGAAGGCATTAAGGAATATAAAAATGATAGTTACAAAGTACTCACAGGGATGTAAAGTACAGTATAGGGAACGTAGTCAATAATATGGTAATAACTATGTATAGTGCCAGTTGGGCACTATACTAGTCGGGGTATCACTTCTTAAATTATATAAATGTTTAAACACTATGCTGCACACCTGAAATCAATATAAAGTAGTATTGAATATCAACTGTAATTGAAAAACTCAAACAGAGGGGAAAAATGTGAAGTGAAATAATTTCCAGGTATAAAACAAATAAGTCATGGGGATGTAGTACAGCATAGGAAATATAGTCAGTAATATTGTGATAGCATTGTACAGTGTTAGATGGTTGCTGGACTTATCATGGTGATCACTTCTTTAGATATGTAAATGCTGAATAACTGTTGTATAAATCTGAGACTAATACTGTATGTTAGCTATATTAGCTATATTTCAATAAAAATCTTTTTGAGAAATGAAATCCTGCTATATGCAACAACATGGATGAAGCTTGAGGGCATTTTGCTAAGTGAAACAAGCCAGTCACAAACGGACAAACACTGCGTGATTCCACTTAGATGAGGTGTTTATAATAGTCAAAGTCATTAATGAGAGAAGGGAACAGTGATTACCAAGAACTGGGGAAAGAGGGAAATAGGGAGTTGTTTTCAATGGGTATAATGCTTCAGTTACACAAAATGAATAAGTTTTAGTGATCAACAGGGTGCCTCTAGTTAACAATACTGTGTTGTGCACTAAAAATATTTGCTACAAGGGTAGCTCTCACGCTAGGTGTTCTTACTTTCAAAAACCAAAAACAAAAGAGGGTGAAGGAAACTTTTGGAGATAATGGTTATGCTTATTATCTTGATTGTGGTGATGGTTTCACAGGTGAGTGTATATGTCAGAACACATCAAATTACACATATTACATAAGTGCAATATTTTGTGTACCCATTATACTTTAATAAAGCTGTTTTTGAAACCTGAAGTATAATTTCTGATTATACATGAAACAAAGAAATCAAAGTTTTTAAAGCAAGTAGTCATCACCAAAAAAGAATCCTCACTGCAAAGAAATGCCCAAAAACGTCACGAGCAGCATAAGTGTTTTCATGCAATGATGCTCAATATTGGCTGCTCATCAGAATTATTGTAGATTCTAGTAACTGGTGCAGTTTAACAGACTCAGGGTGTAGTCTGGGTATCAGGAATGATTTTTTAAAGCTCGCCAGGTGATGCTAATATTCAGTGAAGATCGGGAACTACTGCCTCGGGGTAAACTCAATTTTCATTACACAGCAAGCAGTTCCTTACAGGAGAAAGCACTTTTGTATCATAAATGTGGAAACCATTTAAATATATCATTTCCTACAGTGAGTTACTTCATAGATGTAATAAATGAATACAAGAGATTCATCCCAATAGTGATGAGACACAAAACTAAACACGTATTTCTGTTGTAAAACGGTTGCGCACACATTTTACCCACTACTTTCTCTCTTCCTTCCATGACAAATTCAGCCTCATTGGGATCTCAACAACCAAAGCTACCGTTGGTCATCCTGAGAATCATACGAATATTCTAGGCTAGTGGCTCTATCCTAATAGTAAAACAGAGAACTGTATAGAACTTAACACCTCACACAGGATTTCAAGGACATTATCACACTTCATATCTGTGGATGAAACTCCATGAGGTTGCTGTGAGCAGTTGTGACTTTATTATATAGAACTAGAGAGGTTTAGCAATCTGCCCAATGTCACTGTTCTTTTCCCTTTCTCTGAAATTCCTCAGAAAATGCTCTGGTAGCATCAAGGACTATGAAAAAGAAAACTGCTGAGTCAGCATAGAAATGACACACACACACACACACACACACACACACACACACACACCCTTTTTTTTTTGGTCGTGAATACAGGCAGGACACAACTGGGTAGGGGAGAAATGGGATTCCACCACAGAAGAGAAGCAGTGTTGGCGAGTCTGTATCTCAGTCCTGGAAGCAGAACTCCTAAGATGCAACCCCAGTGAGACACACAATGTCGTGACAAACAAGACACAAGTCAAACAGTTCTTGACTCGCTGGATTCTTTTCCTTGTCCCTGAACGAGGACATGAGCTCAGAACTATCTCATGATGTACTCTTCAGGCACGTGGCCTAGGTAAGTGACAAAATATTTGAGAACCCATTACTCATTCAAAACCTTTATACAACAAGTATTTACTGAATATCACCTATGTGCAAAGCACTAGACACTCAATGGGAAGAGACAGAAATATGAATTAAATACTGATCCTTAAATAAATCTACATTCACATAGAGACCATAAGACAAACGTGCAGCTATGACATAGGAGAAGCACAGAGAAAATGCAATGAGATTTTCAGATTAGATAAATTACATCTGGATGTATAGATGATAGATTCAGGCTTGGTGGGAAAATATGAGGAAACAGACCAGTTCACCAAAAAGCCAACCTGCTAAAAGATCAACTTTCCAAAAGCCCTACATGAGCTGATCATTGTAGAGGACGAGGTCCTGGATGTGAAAAAGACACTGAAGAGTAGATAGAGAGGGGTAGACTAGGACTTCCCGACCTTGGGAATCAATGAGAAAGGGAATCCATATTTTAGAATGTCACATAGGGCATGCATGACAAACAGAGAATCATTTTTGCTTGGCTAGGCTAGAGCAAAGAGTGTTTAAAAGGGAATAAGAGAAAAATAAAAAGAGAATAGTTGCGAGATGAGATCATGAAGAACCAATGTATCTGGCTAAGGAGGTCTGAGATTTAGACAATGCCCACTTTTTCCAGCAAGGAAGTGATATGGCCAGAGCTCTGTTTCCAGAAGTTTACAATGGTCTCAAGGAAAGATTGGAAAGGGAGTCCAAACAGGAAGTTACAGCAGATATAACAAAGGCCTCACCCATCAGCAGTCACATGTATGCTGGAATAAATATTTCACTCAAGAAACCAGACTGGGGCCAGCTCAGTGGCTCAGGCGGTTAGAGCTCCATGCTCCTAACTCCGAAGGCTGCTGGTTCAATTCTCACATGGGCCAGTGGGCTCTCAACCACAAGGTTGCCAATTCAATTCCTCGACTCCTGCAAGGGATGGTGGGCAGCGCCACCTGCAACTAAAAAAATGAACACTGGCACCTTGAGCTGAGCTGCCACTGAGCTCCCGGATGGCTCAGTTGGTTGGAGCGCATCCTCTCAACCATAAGGTTGCCGGTTCGACTCCCGCAGGGGATGGTGGGCTGTGCCCCCTGCAACTAGAAAACGGCAACTGGACCTGGAGTTGAGCTGCGCCCTCCACAACTAAGACTGAAAGGACAACAACTTGAAGCTGAACAGAACCCTCCACAACTAAGATTGAAAGGACAACAACTTGACTTGGAAAAAAAAGTCCTGAAGTACACACTGTTCCCCAATAAAGTCCTGTTCCCCTTCCCCAATTAAAAAAAAATTAATAAATAATAAATTTAAAAAAAGAAAAAGAAACCAGAATGGCCAGTGCATAGGGGGCGGGTTGAAAAATAAGATTAGGCTGAAGAGCGGGATGAGAGTGTGGAGTACCTGAGAAGGTAAGCAGAGACGAGGTTGCCAGGCTTCTCCGCTTTGCAGCTGTGGCTTTAGATAAACCAGTGGACCTCTCTGCATCTCAGACCCCTCACTTACTACAAGAAGGAAGTGAAGCCGCCGGGAGGTTTACCCAGTCTCCCATTTTGCAATCTCATGATTTAATACAATTTCCCCAGAGAAAGCCACTGTATGTTCCTGAGCAGGAAAACAAGATGAAAGGGACTGTTTAAAAGCAGGAGGCTATCAGCAAATACCTATTGTAGGTATTACTGTGCTGATAACACTCTCAGCATAATGCCTTCCATCCCGATGTCATATTTCAGTTTCTTAGGAAAGCTTTTGATATACACCGACCATGTAGCATGTATCACTGCTGAAGACAGGCAGTATGTTTCTCTGGTAGAAAGTATAATGGTATCATTGCAAAATGGATTCAGATGAGCATTTCAAAAGGGGCGCCTAAGGTGGTAAAATATGTAACCTCACTCATGAACTGTTCAGCAGCCAGAGATACAGCTACTCTTCATTTAGTCACCATATTATCGAGCATTGCTATTGTGCCAGGCATAGAGCGCTAGGTGAGGAAATGAGCGGTAAATCAAAAGAATGTGGGCTCTTCCTTCATGAAGCTTACGATCTAGGAGACAGATAAACATACATATTCAAACTGCCAGCAATACTATGAAAAAAATAATAATACTGGGACGATGAGCAGTCTAAGCACCTGATTTAGACTGGAAAGTAGGAAAGACTGACAAATCTCCCATGAGAGAGAAATGTTTAAGCTGAGACCTGAGGGTGAGAAGTCAGCTAGGCCAAAATAGGGAGAACATCGGGGACGGCGGGATCACATTTCCTTTTTCTTGCTGTTAGACGATAGTGAAGACTGAGGCCAGCCCACTGTGACAGCTGGCCCACCAGAGGTCTCTCCATGAGCTTCTCTAACACCACCCCCAGCTCTTTCTGGATCTGATGGTCCCCACATAACTCTTCCCTGACCTCTTCCCTCCGATATTAATGAGGAAGGTACCTGGACCTTGGAATATTGCTTTTATTCCTTTCTTTTCTTCAACATCATTTTGAAAATCATTAAAAAGTGTTTGTTTGTTTTTAAGCCAAAAGTAAAAACTACCCAAAATATTTGTAGATCAACTGTTTCGATATTATATCATACAGATATTGGAAGTCTCCCTTTTTCACAATCCTCTTCCCCTGACATGCAATCTTATTTGCACAACCTTCTTACTCTTGTTAATATTATACATTAGGCATTTCCTTCTCAACCTTTTCCTGTTTACTCAGACCTGATTTTTTTTTTTTACATTACATTTCAAATGTCAAAATTCCCGGTATGTATATTCCCGAGACGTATATATAATACCACCTAGTTTCGGAAAGAGAGAAGTTACCACTATTTAAAAAAAATTCTATTATCAACCCAATGTTTTCCTCACAAGGGCTTTAAGTCTGAAAAACTTCTGAAGATTCTGAACTGATAAAAGACTTACTTGGACTGACAGCAAGATTACTGTCAATCGGCAGGGAGACCAGGAACCAGACCTCTGGAACAGATCAACTTCTTCTGGGATTAACTGTCCTTAGGATATGTATGTATAATATTTACACACCAAATTGTATCCAGGATAGTAAAGTTTAAATTTTAAAATGCAACAGTGCTATATTATGATAATTTGTTTGGAAAAGAAAGAAAAATGAGGACTATCTTAGTGTAATAAATAGCTGAGTAGGTAGCCTTTACTTCATAAAAATCAACATACTTTTAAGAGTTAAGAGCAATGAATGAATGAGATAAAAGCACCGGAAGTACATCCTATGATCAATATACTTAATAAGAATTCTCAAAGATGTAAGAAATAGAAACATTTAATAAGCAGTATCAGCATGTGAAAGAACAATATACAAATAGTAACAGGCGTTTGTTGTCTAGTATCACAAGGAAAAATGAGACATAAGAACAGGCCTGAATGTCATTAGAAAAAGTTAGGTTAAGAAACGCAAGCAAAGTAAATTGATTAATGTCAGAAAAATAATGTTAATGCAAATAAGCACGTAAGTGCACAATGTTTCACATGCTCTTTCAAATATGTCTCCAAATTAGTCTCCTCTTAAATTCTCGTTGTCCAAAAAAAACAAACTGTGTTGCAACTTCCCTCATCCCACATGCTCACTTGTTTCAGTAACCAAGCAAAGCCACTTTCATTGTTCAGTTCCCCAGGAAGATGGAAGGTCTTAAATGTTTTTCTGTGATATACGTACCATTGTACTTTGAAAGTACAGGTCTTGGAGTGGAAAGTTTACATTACAAAGAGCACAAGGGTGGAGATGCAAGTCTGCAGCAGGTTGGTTCATTACTGCAATAAAGACCTCACAAGGGAATAATCTGCGGTTGCAGGAAGCTACCACCAGAGGGGGAGTGTGAGCCAGAAAGAAGGAGCAGAGCCATAGACAACCCTTTGTTAAAAGAGCAGTTTGAAAGAGAAACGTTTAGCTTATTTATGTATGAGTTTTGTGACATGTAGATGTTTATTTATAATTCAATAGTTAATATGTACAAATAAAGGTATAAAGAATAAAAGGTAACACCTATGTACCCTACTTAGTTTAAGAAATAGGACATAGGGTCAAGATGGAGGAGCAGGTAAACGCTGTGCTTACCTCCTCTCAGGACCACATCAATTACAACTAAACTGTAGAACAACCACCATTGAGAATTGCTTAAAATCTTGTTGAATCGAAGCACTACAACTACAGACATACAAAAGAAGCCACCTCAAGACTGATAAGAGGGGCAGAGACGCAGAATGAGCTGGTCCCACACCTGCGTGTGACCATTAAAAACTGGGATATCTCAGCTGCGGACGTCCCCTCCTAAGAGCGAGGTGTCCCAGGCCTTCCCCAGACCAGGATTTCAGTGCTGGGAAGAGACATCCCCATAATTTCTGGCTGTGAAAACCTGTGGAGATTGTGGCTGAGTGAGAAGGGCAGCTGCAATTCCAAAAGCTCCTTTTAAAGGGCCCCACGCATGGACTTACTCATTGATAGACTCAATCACTCTGAGCTCCAGCGCTGGGGCAGCAGCTTGGAAGGCACCAGGGACATGCTGGGAAGAACCGAATTGACTAGCTTCAGGGTGAGGGGTAGAGGGGCAGCTTTCTCCCAGACAGAGGAGCTGGCAGAAGCTGTTGTCTTTGTTAAGCCATCCCCATCCCTGCAGGCAGACGCCATATCAGAGTCTCCATCTAACTGGCTAACACCTTTCATCTGCCCCACACTACTGATTCCGTGAGACCACCTCCCACCCAACTTTCAGGCACCACCAAGCCGCTTCCAGTGGCTTTTGTGTATAAACGGCCTACCTTACCTCATGCTTCAGACATTCCTAAAATCTCTCAAAGGTTCACAAAACCCAAACAAGCAGCACCTGGCTTCAGCAGGTCCCATACCTCTGGCTGGGCAGCCTTAAGCCCGGCCATAGGGACAGCTGGCCTTGGTTCACAGCTTGGCCTAAAAAGGCACCTCCAAGCACAGCGTGGGCAGTGGCCATCTCTGGATTGCTTTGTGGCTCATGCCAGGTGGTGCCAGGCAGGGCACAGACTGTAGCTGAACTTGGCCGGCGGCAGGGCCCCTCCCAGAAGGCCCCTGGACTGGCAAGCCCAGTGGCCAGCTTCGGAATGGGCTGGAACATTACACAGCCACCTCCAACAATGGCACATCCACAGGGCAAAATGGGTAGGCACCAGAGCCCCCTAAAGTGACCTCTGCTCTGTAGGGTCAGCCCCTGTACAACAGCTCCTCCACCGTGGTCACAGCCAGTCCTCACAACCCATCAGCCTGAGGGTCAATCCCTCCCGTTGATGTACAAACACCAGTCAAGTATCAACTACAACAGGAGGGCACACACATCCCACACAAAGGATACACCTAAAGCATGTAGCTCTGGTGACCAGGGAGACTGCACCACTGGGTCCCACAGGACGCCTACTACATAAGGCTACTCTGCTAAGACTGGGAGGCATAGCATCCCCACATGGAAACAAACACAGGGAGGCAGCCAAAATGGGGAGACAGAGAAACAAGTCCCAAATAAAAGAATAGAACATAGCTCCAGAAAAAAACTAAACAAAATGGAGAAAAGCAATCTACAAAATGCAGAGTTCCAAACACTGGTTATACGGGTGCTCAATGATCTCAGTGAGAACTTGAACTTCACCCTTGGTTTGATTTGTGGCCCCACTGAGAGAGTCTGAGAAATAACAACAACAAAACAAACAAGGAAAATCCTATAAGAACAGAATGAAACACATAGCAAAACAGATTCACAGAGCAACTGGGACACATAAATAAGAGAATACAATGGAAAGAAAATGAGACAAGAAACAAGATTTTCCAGGAAGATTCCATGAGTGTAGGGTTATTAGCCCCATCTTGTGGCCTTTTCAGAGATTGCCTCTAAGGTAATTTTTGAACCAGTAACCATAATTTGAGACCTAGTTGTTGAGAAGATATAGAAAAATGGGTCTCAAACTTTGGTGTTCCTGAGAATCATCTGGGGAGCGTGTGAAAATGCAGATTCCTGGGCCTGTCTCCCAGATAGATGAGATTGACGTGGGCCCAGGAATCTGTGCTTTCAAAAAGTTCCCCAGCTGACTGTAGGAGGATCATGCACCATATATAAGAAACACTTCAGAAGCCAATAAGAATTAGTGGTATTCATCCCCTTGGCACTGTGGGGAAAGGACTATTCTGAGGAAACGGTTGGAAGGAAATTGTCAAGAACTAGAAAGGGTCAGAGATTTTAGCCTCCTTGCAAACTGACAAGTTAGCCTGCCACAGTTTCATGAATACGGTAGATGAGACTCCTAGGCCAGAGACAAAGGGCAGTTTACTAACAGTAATAGCACTAGTCAGATTATCATTATTTGGGTCAGTTTTCTGAGACTTACGTCCCTCAAGCCCACGGGAAGGCCACGGGAGGTTCCATTATAGTAGAGCTTAAAGACCTGAAGCTGAAACACGAATCTTTTATAATGGAGAGTAAGACTGTCAGAACTTTTTCTGGAGGGAGACATTATTTCTGCCTTCCAAGACTATTTACCATAGAAACATCCTTGGAAAGATATTCCAAAAAAGGCAGTCAATGCCTCAGTTCCATACAGAAACATGACACGTGGGAATTGTCTTCCAATAGAAACTAGGAATGGAAGTGTGTCAGAGGAAAGGAATCCGATAAGTGAATGCTGTAAAGTGATCAAACTGAGGCAGGAATCGGGCGTTGGAGAGATGCAGGCCTGTTATTCTAGGCAGGAATTCAGCCAGGATTCCAGTCCCATTAGCTCAATTTTGCAGAACTCCCTAATCTCTGTTTTAATGAGGACCTGCCTAATGTCAAGAGCACTTCCCATATTTATTTCACTTTAATCCTCACACCTCATGGAGTCAAGAGATATTATCGTCATTTTATTGACAAGGAAATAAGAGTTTGAAAAAATGTGACTTGCCCACTTATTTAACTACGGGACCAGAATTGGGGCTTCCCTCACCTGTTTCCTTCCTACTCCACGGGGCAGGAATAAGACTGGCCAAAATTAAGTAAACAACTAATGCAAGAGTGGGCACAGATCTGTGAGAAAACACTATAAACTCTAAGTGGTGAAAACACTACCGGCACTGTGAGACCCAGATTCTACTTCGGAACCAGGAAGTGGGGAGCTCTCCAGTCTCCTACTTCGCGGGTGTGACATTTCCGGGGCTTGGTTAAGGAAAAGCTTCCTAGTCTCCATTTCCCATTTCAAATCGGAAGTAGGATTCCTGTGACACGGAAGCCCTACAGCATGGCTGGGGAGCTTCTTCCTCGCTAAGCCTCGCTGCCCAGCCTGGGACTGGAGGGGACCACTGAGCAGAGGGACCCGCCCGGCACTTTCGGGTTTTCCAGCGCAGACCGGAAGTGGGGCGGAGCCTCCCGAGCGCGGCCCTGCGATTGGCCCGCGCCGCTGTCCTTCCGCGCGCGGAGAGGAAGGGGCTGGGTCCTGCTCTGCCCCGGGTCCCGTGAGCCGCCAGGCGGGTAGGAGGGGCCGGAGCGAAAGTTGCGAGCGCTAGAGCTGGCGGCCGGTATTATGGAGCCAGGCCCCGCTCTGTCCCCCGGCCCTGCTCTGTCCCCCGGCCCGTCCGGCTCCTTCAAGGAGGAGCTGCTCTGCGCCGTCTGCTACGACCCCTTCCGCGACGCCGTGACTCTGCGCTGCGGCCACAACTTCTGCCGCGGGTGTGTGACTCGCTGCTGGGAGATGCAGGTGGCGCCCACCTGCCCGGTGTGCAAGGACCGCGCGACCCCCGCCGACCTGCGCACCAACCACACCCTGAACAACCTGGTGGAGAAGCTGCTGCGCGAGGAGGCCGAAGGCGCGCGCTGGACCGGCCACCGCTCCCCGCGCCTCTGCCGCCTGCACCGCGGCCAGTTCAACCTTTTCTGCCTCGACGACAAGGAGCTGCTGTGCTGCTCGTGCCAGGCCGACCCCCGGCACCAGGGGCACCGCGTGCAGCCAGTGAAGGACACTGCCCACGACTTTCGGGTAAGTGCGGCAGTGTGAGGGAGGTGGCCCAGCGCGCACGTGGTGGCCGGGTCAGGATTGGACCCCAGCACCCCTGACCCCGCTGTTCCCGCCACTCCAGCCTGCTAGAGCTGAGTGTGCTCAGACCCACCCCTCTTCCTGCCGCCAGCTTGCTGGTGTCACTTCAGGACCCCAGCTCTATGACTCTGGTAACCTATAGAGGCTGCCGTCTTCATCGAGGCCGGCCCAGGAGGCCTGAGATGGGAAAAGAGCGAATGTAAACAGTAAACAGGAAGTGTGTGAACTGGGGTTACAGGATGTTGTCAAGACAGCCCCACCCCCTTCTGAAGAGCTGAGGCCATGCACCCTTTCTGCCAGCAGTGTGTGGCCCATAGGTCTTTGAGCGCAGGTATGGGTAACGCCCAGGAACCCTGGAGCTGGGCACATTCAGGTTAGAGGAGCGGGAGCCCAAGGCCTGGCCATGGATGTGGAGCCTTGCCGTCCCCCCAAACTGGTCACCTGCTTCCCCAGCTGGCCCATGTATTGTGTAGCTGTGGGAACACCTCTGGCCCTGGCCAACTGGCTTATTCTGGATCACTCTCTCAGCATCCCAATACCTAGAGTTCCAGTGGCAGTAAATAAAGTAAGGAGCAACTTACAGGGCAAAACTAACATGGGGAATTTTGGGTATAAGAAGGAAAAATGATCAGAAAATAAGAATTAACCAACTCAGGAGTTTTAAAATTTTTTGACCTTAGCCATTGTGATCCAGCACACTGATGTATGTATCAGTTAAAACAAAAGTTCTGTGTCTGTTATACTCTGGAATTTTCTTTGTTGTATTTTTGTTTGTTTTGTTTTTTAAATTGTGCAGGGTGTGAAACATTAATTTATTTCATCACCTACTACTAATACATGAGTTAGATCCACAGTTTGGAGAACACCTGTTAGGCAGTAGAAAGCTGCATATATTGAAAGGAGATGCTATAAGAACTCCCCCAATGTCTGGTCTTCAGACACTGCTTTAGTTTGTTTTAATGCCTTTCTTAAGAAGTATCAGAAGTTGATTACAGTTCCATAAACATTTTGAAAAATTCAAGTGCGTAATGTCATCATGCACATTTGAACACCAGTGTAGCTTGCCAAAGGGATAACCCTTAACTCCTGTCACCTTATTTAACAGTGGTCCTCAACAATGCTTTTTCCCATTTCCACTGGCAGAAGTGCCAGGTCCTGATTTGGGGCAACTAAAGTAAGCGCTGGGCATTCTGGGGACTGGGGTCGAGGCAGAGGGGCACCATAGATCAAGCCATGACTAGTCACCATGGGACTGGCAGAGGTACAGATCAGGAAGAGGGTCAGGGGTGAAGGCAACGACACAAAGGCAGATCCCCAAGGTCTGGGCGAAGCCAGGGTTCAAGATCAGTGAGCCAGGTGCCAGGAAGTACATATGACAACTTTCTGTTTATTCAGCAGATGCTTTATACTAAGCCCTGGGCAAACTGCAGGACATGAGATAAACAATAATTTATACCTTCAAGTTGCTTCAAGCAGAGCCCACAGGGATGAGGAGATGTTAGCCAGGTGAAGGGGGGGTGAGGGAGGGTATTTCAGGCTGGGGCAGTGTCATCTATGAGTGTTGGGAAGCGGGGAGGCCTGACTTTCTGGGCCCAAAGAGAATTTCAGGGTAGTCAGAATGAGGCTTGAGACACACAAGGAGCCAGGAGGATTCGAGGCTTGGCTTTTATCCTAAATAGTATAGGAAGCAGTGAGAGGGTTTTCATCACAGGCATGATTCCGTCAAATGGGCGCTCAGGGCAACGTCTGAGCACTTAGGGAGTCTAGGCCTGAGATCTCAGGTGAATGCAAGCCGAGGGTGCTCAGTCTGATACGGGGTGGAGATCATGTGTGTGTTGGAGGGTCCATTGTGTTCCAGGGCCTCTTCCGGGGGCTGAGGCCAGTGAGACAGAGCCCTCGCCCCATGGAGTCACACTGCAGTGGGGCAAGTCAGACAGTAAGTAGAAAAGTTGTAGTTCTAGATGACTGGAGTAGGTGGTGGTTGTGGGGGACGATATCGGGAGGCAGGAGAGGTGAGAAGGCGCCGAAGGGCCTTTGTGTGACATGGGGAGCCCTGAAAGCGTTTAAATAGGGATTTTGTGATAAAATGTGCGCTTTAGAAAGATCACTTTGGCAGCCATATGGAGAATTCAGCAAAACGAATAATCATAGCAACCAACACTTTTTGAGCACTTAACTATGTGTCAGGTACTCTTAAGTATTTATGTCAACAAACTTAACCCTCACAGAAACTCTATGAGGTTACGTATCAGTTTCCTGTTGCTGTAATACATTCCACAAACATTGTGTTTAACACAGCCCAGATTTATTGTAAGTCTGGAGGTCAGAAGTCCTAACACCAAGGTGTTGGCAGAGCTACATGCCTTTTGGAGGCTTATTTCCTTGCTTTGTCCAGCTTTTCGAGGCCTCTTCCTCCATATTTAAAGCACATCATTCCAACTTCTGATTCTGTCATCCCACTGCCTTCTCTGACTAACTCTACTACCTCCCTCTTAAAAGGACCCTTGTGTTTACATGGGGCCCACCCAGACAATCCAGGGTAATCGCCCCATCTTAAAACCTGTAATTGACTCACAGCTACAGAGTCCCTTTTGCCGTAAGGTAACATACTCATAGGTTTAGGAATTAGGGCATGGACATCTTTGGGGGACCATTCTTCAGCTTGCTATAGGTAGGTGTCTTCTCCCCATATTATAGACAGTGACACTGAGTCTCAGAGAAGTTAGGTGATCCATTCAGAGTCACAGAGCAGGTACTATAGAGTTCACCTGAGGCCTTGTTCAGCTCCTGCTCTGGTCATGGACTTTGAGGTTCTTCTCTGGCCCCAGGGTAAAACGTTCCCTGCTGGTCCCATGTTCCAGGAGCTGTGCTGGCAATTGATTGTGTGTGTGGAGGGGGCGGGGGGTTACTTAGAGGCTTCAGTGTCTGCTGGGCACAGGGAGTCGTTTCTGGGAAAGGGATTTTGCAGCAACCCAGAGACGCGCTGGATGAGGGATGAGGTCATCCAGGACAGATCCTGAAGGGCCCTAAAGGGCATGTTAAAGATTTGGAATTTTGTCCTATGTGCCGTGGGGCACGGAGGCAAGGACTGATGAGATTTCAGAACCTGGTCTAAGTGTTTAAACCAGAGCTTTCAAGTGCATCTTGGCTCTTGAAGGGATATTAGGAAATCCTCTAGTGTAGTGTTTCTCAAACTTGAACACTGTACACATTCTTCTTAAAGGGAAAAATATTCCAACAGTATGTCTTAAACTGTCTTATCACGTTCCTTACATACAAGCGCAAAAATTAATGTAAATTCCTCTTGCTTACGCCACAGATAGGCAATAAAACGAAAAGAAGTTTCCAGATTAAGTACAAATTAAATTCAAATCAGTATAGTTCTAGTGAAAATAGTATGTCATTACGGGATCTCATTTTGCTGGAACAGAAGCATTGTTCCTGGGTGGCTGTGAGCTTCTCACAGTGCTTGTGAGACCCTTTCACCCTGTTCCAAGTGATGGCTTGATTCGCCAGCCAAAATTTCCCTGTTTGATGAACTGTGACACTTTTCCTGGGCTGTGACTCGCCTTCGTTTGGGTCTAGCACATCCCTCACCTGTGAAGTGTATTTCTGTTCTTTCCTTATTAAGCCAGGACAATGAACGTAGTGTAGCCTGATGTCAGACACGCTGTTAGGAAAATACAAATAGTGGTACTGACGTTGTGGGGACCGCAAACATGTGTCAGCACTGTTTATAAGGTGACTCACAATAGCCTTATTTTGGGGGGGGTTGGGGGGGTTCTGTTTGCTTGGTTTTTTTGGTTATCACTGAATGAAAACACTAGTTAAAAACACTCCTGGGGAACTTGGCAAATCCCCCAAATACACAGACCCAGAGCTGTAGGGGACTGCAAGGAGATGATTACATTTGACTAATGAGAAAATCGGAAACTTGGAGAAATACAGCCACTCGCGCCAGTCACAGGGAATGAAAGGAGAACACCTGGGATTAGAACTCGGGTCTCCTGACTCCCAGTCTAGCGGCTGCTCTGGCTTCTATCTCCAAAGGAACCCTGCCCTGAACCCGCACCAAGCACCAGGCCTCTGAATTGCCTTGTGGAGACCCCTTTCTTACATGGGACTGACGTGAGGGCCGTCTTCTGCCCTCCAGCCTCTTCTGCCCCTTCCAGGCACCTCTTACATCCTTCCCCCTTCCAGTTCTTCCCCCCTGTGTGCTAACTACTCACCCCCATCCCAGGTGCCCCCTTATGGGTCAGGCCCTACCAGATCCAGGTGGCTGGAGGATGTTCATTGTCTGCTTGGCAAAGCATGTGCCCAGGACGGGATAGGGTTTACTGAACGCTCCTCCTGAAGGCTCCTAAGTTATGGGGCGCAGCAGTAGGCAGTAGACACCTGCTTCTTAAGGAGGGCTGAGCACCAAGGGGAAAGGAAGCACGGGGACACTGGATTGGAGTTAGATAAGAAAGGGATCTGGACGAGATCAAGTTGTCTCAGATGCGTTTATGCTGCCCGTTTAGGATAAGCCTTTGGGGAAGGGAGGTGGTCAGTGAAATGGGTGAAGGTGGCCAAAAGGTACAAACTCCCAGTTATAAAATAAATAAGTCATGGAGATGGAATGTACAGCATGGCGACTGTGGTTAATAATCCTGCGTTGCATATTTGAAAGTTGCTAAGAAAATAAACTTTAAAAATTCTTATCACAAGAAAAAAAGTTTGTAACTTTATGGTGATGAACATGAACTAGAGTTATTGTGGTGATCATTTCATAATATAAGCAAATATTGAATCATTATGTTCTACACCTGAAATTAATATAGTGTTATGTGTCAGTTACATCTCAGTTAAAAAAAGGAACCTGGAAAGTAACCAGTAGGAGAGGTAAGCTACCTGGCACTAACAAGAGTCAACACAGGCCTGGTACCCTGTCACGAACACTTGACATGGGTTGACTTGTATCCTCACTGCTGTGCTCGGTGGTGTTCTCATCCCCGAAGAGCAAAGAAGTCGAGGAACTTGGTCAAGATCACCAGCTACTAAGTGGGAGTGCGGGGATTTGAACCTGGGCGGCCAGGCACCAAACTTCTTAGCTGCGCAAAATCTGCCTGAAATTAAATGTTTGACGTCTATAGGGAGAAAAGATACGCACTAGAGACAGATGTGAGGAAACCCTGGTGATGGTCCAGGTTAGCACGGACACAGAAAACCACACTCTTCATTTCCATGGTGAGATCTGAGACACCGTAGGAACTTTCATGCCTTCATCTGAAGGTGAGGAGCCTGGCAGCCACAGAGAGAGAAGGGGCTTTTTACAAAGGTCTCACCAGTGGTTAGTGACAAAAACAAGGGTCCAAATCAGTCTCCTAACGATGTGGCGTAGTGGAGACAACATGGACTTTCAGTGCATTCATTGACTGGGAAAGTAGTGAGCTGAGCATCTACTTTGTGCTAAGACCTGGGGATATGCAGTGGGCAAAACAGTCTCTACCCCTGCACAGCAAGCCTTCACTCCTGCAAAGGTTTATTGAGCTTGACTGTGGTAGGTGAGAGGACCCGGGTGTTCGGACCTGCCCCCAGGAAGCCTTCAGCCTTTCCAGGAAAGTGAGGCAATTATCCAGGGTCGTAAGTGGGGGGGCAGAGGTGTACTGGGGGGCTGTGAGAGAGTGCTGGGAGGTGCACCTGACCTCTCCTGGGAGATAAGCTGGCTTCCTGGAAGAAATGAAGGGGCTGGAGCTGAGTTTTCAAGGCCATGTTGGGATAGTTTGGTAACACAGGCAGGGATCAGTCAGAGGCAGCATATGTAAGGCCGGAGAAGAGGGAAAACCCAAGAAGCCGGCATCCCTGGCTTCAGACACGGCTAGTACTTGCAAGGGTGCTATGACTATTTTGGAAAAGGACATGTATTCTTTCTCTTACCCACACCCTTCCCGCTTTGTGTTATGCCACATAGCACCTGTGTGAACGGATATTTTGGGTAAAATAATTTTGTAAAATCCTTAGGGTATTAAATATGCTATAGAAATTTGCTGTGTCAGGAATCAAATTGTAATTTTAAAGAAACTGTAGATTATATAATCACATTCTGACTCCTTCAGTGTAAATAAAAGCTTCATATTTTATGTGTGTGCCTAATAAATAATCTCAGATGTTACAATTTGATGCCAAAATCAGAGCTCATTTGCTCCTTTGGGCTTGGGGCCTGGGTGATATTCCAGATGTGTCATGGGCCACGTAGCTCCACCCAGGGCAGTGATGTCCCGTATTAGTTAGTCCTGACTGAGCTTCATACTATGGTCCAGACCTCACTAGTGACCCTGCAGCCTCTGCTCATTCAGGCACTCCTTGGGCTACCTGCTGGCATTATGTCCCTGAATGGTGGGTCCGATTGGGATACAAATACGCTTAGTGTTAAAATTAGAATATCAGAAGCCAACATAAAAAGTATGTTGTTTAGATTCATTTGAATTCACACTTTTTAATGTAGTATTTTCTAGGTTAACCACTAAATGCAGAAAGAAAACAAGTGAAATAAAAAATGCATAGTAAATTTAAAAAAGACACAAAAGGACAGAAAAAGATATTGACCAAGCCGGACAAATAGCACAGAACAAGAATGTAAGTTTAAATGCAAATATACTGGTAATTATGTTAAATATTCCAGTCCAGTGACAAAAGTTGTCAGATGGGATAAGAAAGAAAAACCAATGCTGTGCCACTTAAATATGATCATGTCCATAGGTAAAAAAAAAAAAAAAAAATACGTTTGATAAAATTCAAGATCCTTTTGGGATGAAGTGAAAAAAAACCCAGCAAACTAGGAATGGAAGGAACTTCCTTAATCTGATTAAGGGCATCGAAAAAACTTCACAAGCAAATAACCATATTTAATGGTGACACATTGAAAGCTTTCTTATCGAGATGAGGAAAAAGACAGGAATGCACATTATGACCTATTCAGTCTTGTACTGGAAAGCCTAGCTAATAAAGCAAGTCAGGAATCATAAATAAAAGGTATAAGATTTGGAAAGAGGGAAACAACGCTGTGGTTAAGAGTATGACCTTTAGAATTGGACAGTTCTGAGTACAAATCCTGGTTCAGTGACTGTCTGTAATTCTGACGAGTTACTTAACTCCTCGGAGCCTTATTTTCTCCTCTGTATGATAGAAACACGTTCCTTGCAGGAATGTAAGACTTACATAGAACAATGTTTGTAAAGTGCTTAATTAGTGCCTTGTTCAGAGTACATGCTCAGTAATAACTGCTTGCTAGTAGTAATATAGTCATTGGTTGATCACACCAGCTGACATCTCAGAGAATGGCCATTTTAGGATGGTCTTTGCTGAATTAAACCAGAACTCTCTAAGTGATTGAAAAGTTTGGGAAGGACAAGGGACCGTCACCCCCCACCTATTTATCTTCATAACTCCCTAACTGTCAAGGTGGAAGGGCAGAGGGTCTGGTCTGGCTGTGTTGTGTTGGGGCCAGCACACCCCTGGGTAATGCATGTAGGCAGTTGCTTCACTATCATTCACACTTACTTGGCAAATCAAAGGATTGTCCTTTTGGACTTTATTAAATAACTTTGTAACAAAATACCTCATCCCACAAAATAAAACGCTAGGATGATATTTCAGGAGTCTTGTGGGACGCTCATACTGATGTTGTTTTGCTATTTAGGAGACACACCTTAAAGATGACACACTACAGAAAACAATGTTTTTTTAAAAATCTGTTAAATATTCTCAAGAAGAACATAAAAATGACCAGAATGAGTAGAAAACAAAACCTGCAGAAAATGAAATCAGTCGTGATGTTCTTTTCTGTGATATATCGGTTAAAAGAAAGGGCTATGGGAGCAGGACACGTGGGCTAGTAGTTAATCTGTCGCAACAAATTACCCTGACACGTAGTAGCTTAAAACCAAAAACGTCTATTATCTCATGGTTTCTGTGCATCAGGAATCTGGGCATGACTTAGCTGAGTGCCTCTGCCCCAGGGTCTCTCCCTGCTGCCATCACGGTGTCACTGGGCTGCAGTCTCAGCTGAAGGCTCAGGTAGGCCACATCCTCATTTGGGCTTGCTCAGGTGGCTGCTGGCAGGGTTCAGGTCCTCGCGGACTGGTGGTGGGATGCCACCCTCAGTTCTGAGCCCCACAGGCTACATCAAATAAGAGGCCAAGAAATGGTATGTGCACAGGCTTTCTGTCACCTCATCTCAGAAGTGACATCCCATCACTTTTGCCATATTCAACTGGTTAGAAGCAAGTCACGAGGTGCAGTTCCCAAGGCAGGGCATTTCACCGAGGCGTGACTACTAGGAGGTGGGGGTCACGGGGACCTTTGGAGAGGCTGCCTTTTTCATTCTGCCCTCTGGCCCCCCCGTGATCCGTGTCCCTCCCACATGCAGAATACACTCATCCTCTGTTATGATGCACATGCATCTCACAACAGCATCAGCTCAAAATCCAGAATCTCATCATCTAAATCAGGTCCAGGTGGGGATAAGGCTTTTGAGGACAAGTCTCTATTGTCTATTGGTGCATAACAGATCATCCCCCCAAATTTGGCAGCTTAAAACAACAAACTTACCTCACAGGGGAGAGGGATCACTGGGGGCCATCCTAGAGGCTGCCTGCCACCACTGTCTAGGTTCACATTGTTCCTCCACCAGGTACTAGCTGTGTGCCCTAGTCAGTCCCCTTTCTGTGCTTCAGTGTTTTTCATGTGTAATATGGGGCTAATGATATTACTTACCTAATAGGGCTCATGTGATGATTAAGGGACATAATTTGTAAAGTAAGGCAGTCCCTGGCCAATAGTGAATGCTCAGAATGTAGAGAGGACAGGATAACGATGGAGAGAAAATGCTAGGCCTTGGATACAAAAGGCGGGAATTCAACCTAAAACTACTCCCGGTTCTTCAAGGAGACCAAGGAGATCAGAGCCGTGGTTAAAGTTTAGAAAATAACAACCACTAAAGAAAAGGTATTTGGATCTGCTGATTAATGTGTTTCACATAATCCAAGCGCTGTTAGAATACTGGGATACCGTCAGGCTGTGGGGAGACACGTAGTTTAGATAAGGCCCCATGGGAATAACGGGATGAACCCCGTAATCATGCCCGTTGGTTAGTGACTTCAGGCGAGTCCAGTATAGAAAGTTGCAAAAAGGAGGCTGGGAGCACATCGGCTTTGCAGGTATATGCAGCTCAGGATTCATGGACCGCCTTAGGCCTGAGCAGGATGTCCCTCTATGCTGTACTGTGACAAACTTGAAAGGGAACAGGTCCCTCAAACTCCTGAGCCCTGTCTCCCCATCTGTAGCAGGTATAAAACGGAGTTGCTGGGTTGTGATATCTGAGGGCCCTTTATGCTGTAAATGTCAGGTTCAAAGTCAGGGCTGTACTTACCTTCTAGCTGTGCCCTGCAGTGTATGGCAGATCTGGTTCAATAATTGTGATTGAGTTACACCCTTGTAGAAGTGGCATTCCAGTTGTAAATGTGTCATCCTCCCTGCCTGACCTCTAGCCCTAACCTGCCTCCTTGCCTCCCTTTCCTTCCTCCTATCAGGCCAAGTGCAGGAACATGGAGCACGCACTGCGGGAGAAAGCCAAGGCCTTCTGGGCCATGAGGCGCTCCTACGAGGCCATCGCCAAGCACAATCAGGTGAGTGAGTGCTCAGACTGAGTGGGAGACCGGGGGCACCCAGCGCCCTGGGGTAGGAGAGGGCCAGCCGGCTTTGGCTGTGGCTGTTGACACAGCATCGGCCTTCCTTAGCCCTGATAGCACAGCCATGCCCTTGGACATTGATTGTGGCTGCGCTGCCATGGCCTATTTAAGTACCTGGGCATGGCCACGCCAGCAGCCATGGGCCACCTGCGCCACCGGCACCAAGATTTCAGACTAACTTCAGCATGTGTGGCACTTCTCCATCTTCCTGGGTGCTCACGCCAGTGATGACCTGGGGCTCATTAAATTGTTCCTCTTTCCACTTCATCGCCACATCCACTCTGTCAGAATCCCGTCCCCTCTATCTCCAAAATACATCATGTCCACCCAACACTCCATTTCCACTGCCACCGTCCTGGTCCAGGACCCCACTGCTTCTCACCTGGCCTCCTACCAGGGCCCCACTCTTGTTCTGGACTCCACTCTTTATGGAGTGGACTGATCTTTTAGAAAAATACATCGATCGTGTCACTCCTCTGTTTAAAACTGTCCAGTGGCTTCCATGACACACACAATGCAACCCAGACTCCTTACCGTGGCCTCTGAGGCCCTCATCTCACACCTACTGGTACCTGCCCCTCACTTCACCTCCTCCCAGGCTGTGCCCCTCTGCTCCAGCCACACTGGCCTTCTTTCTGCCCCTTAAATGAGCTAAGTCTTCCCTCCAGATCCTCCCATGCTCAGTGTCTTGTTATTAAAATCTCAGCTCAAATTAAGAGAAAGGTCCCTGATCACCATACCCAAAGTAGGCCTCCCCTTTTACTTATAGCTCCATTTTATTTTCTCCATAATACTCCATTACCTATAATTAACTTTTTTGTTTTCTTTTTTTTTCATCTTCTTCCATTGGAATATAATGGAAGCAGGGCACACTAGTAATTAAAAGAATTCTTGACACAATAGGTGACCGATAAATGTTTGCTAGTTGAATGAATGAATTGGCTCCCCTCTTTCCCCAATGTCTGTTATCTTATGACTTGGCACCCTCTTTTCATCTGAGTCCTGTGTGGAGTGGCAGCCTGGTTTCTGACTGGTGTTCCTGGCCTTGCTCCATCACTTCCTGCCTCAGCTAAGACACACCTGACTCTGCTGCCTGGCCCTCCAGTGCCGTGTCCAAGGGAGAGGGTGAGGCTTGGGAAAGAGTCTCATTAACATCTGAGCAAGCACAGAGCTGGTCGAACAGGGAAGAGGGAAGGATTGTAGAGTGTTGGTGGCCAGTGCAGTGACCGTAAAGGAGCCCTGTTTATTTTTTTTAAGGAGGGCACAGCTCACAGTGGCCCATGCGGTGATTGAACCGGCAACCTTGGTGCTACAAGCACCGCGCTCTAACCAACTGAGCTATCTGGCCACCCCGAAGCAGCCCTATTTTCAGATCAAAGCTTGTTCTCCAGGCAGATCCCTCACCACTCCAAGCTAATCCCTCATCTGTGAAAAGAGGTCACTTGCCTCTTACTGGGATTTTTTTTTTTTTTACATGTTCAGATGAGATAATGCATGGGAAGTGTCCAAGAGAGAACTCTTTCAGCATTTCTCATGTCTTACAGATCAGCAAAAAGAGATATTTTTCATTTTTTCAGTGAATCATTTTATATTGTCAGAGCCATACACATTTATTGAATTTTCAATCTGAAGAGATGGGTTCCTAACCTGCCGTTGCTCGAGCACGCATTTCGAGGTGTTTTTCCAGTAGTCATTGTGGACTTGTATTTATGTATGTAATTATTAGTGGTCTCTTTCTTGCCATACAAAAGTTCTTATTTTTATATTAATATGTATTTGGTTATCACTTTCTTTGAGGCCTCTCAGTTTCGTATCTTGGTAAGAAAGGTCTTTCTCACGCCCAAGGTGTGGAATATTTTTCTGCTCTTTGAGTACACTTATAGTTTTGTTTTAACTTTTATAAGGTTTTTGTAGTTATGATTAGGAGTATGCATATTATGAATGGTTCCATTTTAAAATAAATTCTTCCTACTACTCTTTTGGTAAGCCTCTCAATCAGACAAATATGAAATCCTAAGATTGGATGGCATCATTTTTAAGAGTTGTTGCTGTTGGCCCCAATTCATTTCTGTGATTCAGGATGTGTGCTCTTATGCAGCCTACACAAGATACAGAATATAGTATGTTGAGGAGGTTACAGGACTACAGATGCCATGTGTAAGCAGCAATTTCAGTTTTTTAAAAATTAATCAAAACAACATCATTTTGCTGTTTGACTAATGTTCAGCTTGTAAATGTGTGGTAAGGAAGCAGCATCTATATTTTATCCACTTGGGTTCTACACAGTTTCTTTGTAAAGCAGAGTTCCTTTGCTAAAAATCTGAGAATCACTGGGCTAGGTGATGGCTTGAGGTTTCCTCCACGTCTGGTCTGATCCTCTGGGGCTCCCTCCTGCTCTCTCCTGCAGGTGGAGGCTGCCTGGCTGGAAGGGCGAATCCGCCAGGAGTTTGATAAGCTTCGCGAGTTCTTGAGAGTGGAAGAGCAGGCCCTCCTGGATGTCATGGCCGAGGACAGGAGGCAGAAGCAGCTGCAGGCCGAGGAGAAGATGAAACAGCTTGCGGAAGACACGGAGGCTCTAGCCCATGAGATCGAGCGGCTGCAGAAGGAGATGAAGGAAGATGATGTTTCTTTTCTCATGGTGAGGAGCTCACCGTCATTCAGTGCCAGGGACCAGGTAGTCAGGAAACGGTGGGGAGGCGGAGACCAGCGGGACTGGCCAACCCAGTCTTCCCATAGCTTCCAGGCGCTGCGCTAGACTCGCTTACAGACCACAACCTCTGCTTGGGTCAAGAGGCCAAAAAGATTTTAACCAGAGCAGAGTTCCCTGAGGGCCTCTTCATTTCTCTCTGCCTCTCCTTTTCTTCTCCTTCTCCCTCTCCCTTTCTCTTGTACTCAGTCTTGCTCTCTTTTTTTGTTTCTTCTCTCTGTTCCTTCCAAATATAAGGGAGTACATTTTTCATAAACTTTTTATTTTGGATTAATTTTAGATTTGTTTAAAGTTGCAGATCCGTGCAGTGTGCTCCTGTATACCTCTCCATGTAGTTCCTCCCATTGTTAATACCTTACACTGTATTTCCCCCAAAATAAGACCAGGCCTTATATTAATTTTTGCTCCAAAAGACACATTAGAGCTGATTATCTGGCTAGGTCTTATTTTTGGGGAAACACGGTATATATGAAATTCATTAAGATATAATTCACCCATTTAAAATGTACAATTCAGTGTTTTTAGTATATCACAGTCATCACAGTCAATTTTAGAACATTTTCATCTTTACAAACAGAAACCTTTTAGCTCTTATACACTCAACCGCACCAGCCCTCAGGAATCACTAATCTGCTTTCTGTCTCTATAGATTTGCCTATTCAGGACATTTCATATAATGGAATTATACAATATGTAGCCTCTTGTGACTTACCATAATGTTTTGAAACTTCATGTCGTAGTGTATATCAGTACATGGCTTAATAATATTCCGTTGTATTCCGTTGAATGTATGCAGACTACATTTTCCTTATCCACTCATCAATTAATGAACATTTGGGTTGTTTACACATTTTAGCTATTACGAATAATATTGCCATAAACATTTGTGTACATATTTTTGTGTGGACACATGTTCTCAGTTCTCCTGGGTATGTACCGAGGAGTAGATATGATGGATCACATGGTAATTCTAGGTTTAACCATTTGAGGAACTGCCAGGCTGTTTTCCAAGAGACTGCACCATTTTACATTTCCACTAGTAGTGTATGAGGATTGTAGTTTCTCTATAGCCTCGCCTTGTCTTTTTTTTTATTATTATTATTATAGCCATATTAATGGGTGTGAAGTGGTATCTCATTGTGGTTTTGATTTGCATTTCCCTCATAGCTAATGATGTTGAGCATCTTTTCATGTGCTTGTTGGCCATTTGTATATCTTTGAGGGAATGTACATTCAAGTCCTTTGGCCATTTTAAAAATTGGGTTGCTTGTCTTGTTGAATTGTAAGATTTTTTATGTATTTTGGATACTAGACCTTTATCAGCAACATGATTTATAAATTTTTTTCCTATATTCTGTGAGTTATCTTTTCACTTTCTTGATGACATCCTTTGATGGACAAAAGTTTTTCATTTTAATGAAATCCTGTTTATCTGTGTTTTCTTTTGCTGCTTGTGCTTTTGGTGTCATACCTAAGAAACCATAGACTAATCCAAGGTCATGAGTTTTATAGTTTTATCTCTACATTTAAGTCTTTGATCCTTTTTTAGTTCCTTTTTGTATATGGTGCAAGGTAGGAATCCAGTGTCATTCTTTTCATGTGGATATCCAGTTGTCCCAGCACCATTTGTTGAAGACCAGTCTTTTCCCATTGAATGTCCTTGGCACCCTTGTTGATAACCAGTTGACAGTAAATATGAGGGTTTATTTCTAGACCTTCAATGTTCATTGATCCATATGTTTGTCCCTATATTAGTACCACACTGTCGTATTTACTGTTGCTTGTAATAAGTTTGGAAATGGGGAAACGTGAGCCACCAACTTTGTTCTTTTCCAAGGTTGTTTTGGCTATTCTGGATCCCTTGAATTTCCATATGAATTATAGGATCAGCTCATCAGTTTTTGCAAAGAAAGCAGCTGGAATTTTGATAGGAATTGCATTGAGTCTGTAGATCACTTAAGGGGGTATGGCCATCTCAACACTATTAGGTCTTCTGATCCATGAACATGGGATACATGGCTCCTTTTAAGGTCAGAAATGTGTTTTGTCTGTGTCTATGTTTGTGTCTCTGATTTTTTTTTTCTCTTTCAGAAACATAAGAGCCGAAAGCGCCGGTAAGTTGCCAAGGCTGATGGAGGGGAGGGAAAGAGCAGGCAGAAATACCAGGGGTGCAAACTCCAGTGGCTCCAGGGCCAGGCAGGTAATGAAGCCAGCTGGGTATAATACAGAGGGAGCGATGGGGACTGGCCAGGTGGAGAGAGCCCTCTTTCAAGGCATCCCATTGATGCAATGTTGTTTTCCTGAGTCTGGAGAGAGAGTGTGCCATCCTGCATATGGCTGATAGTTCTCGGTGGGTTACCCCAACATTTTGGCTTGTTTTTGACTCATCCCGCTCCTTCTGAGAGCCTCGGGATATATACTGGTTTGTGTTGATGGTTGTTGGGTTTTTCAGGGATGGATAAGAAGAACTGTGTCCCAGTCAGAGCTGCACAAAGACGGAAGAGAGTGCTTTGGGCAGTAGCGAGTTCCCTGTCACTGGAGGTGTTCAAACAAAGGCCAGTGACACCTTCAGGCTGTTGGACTGGAGGACCCTTAAGGTTCCTTCCGACTCAGATATCCCGTGTGCAGATGTGTAAGTGTGGTTTCTGCCCACAAGGATGGGAAGCATGTCTGAGAACCTCCTGTTTATATTATCCCCACTAGGGGAGGGTGAGCCCGAGTACTGAATCCCGAAGGGGTAGGAGGGGTATTGATTCCTGCCTCTTCTCCCATGAGAGCCCAGTCTGGGTTTGTCTTGGGTAAGGGGCCAGGGAATTTAGGTCTGAGGCAAGGGAACAAGTCCCGTTGTCCGTTAAACCCAGCTGACCCAGTAAGGCCCAGGACGCGTGGCCCTGGTCCTGCCCCCAGGCCAATTCTTCTTCCCTAGCCTCTTCTGCACCATGGAGCCAGAGCCCGTGCAGCCCGGCATGCTCATCGACGTCTGCAAGTACCTGGACTCCCTGCAGTACCGCGTCTGGCGGAAGATGGTCATGTCTGTTGAATCGGGTTAGTGGGGGCACAGGCAGGTGACACAGGCAGGGGGGAGTACTGTATGCGAGGCAGAGCGCCAGCTGAACTCACTTCTCCCAGCCTCCCACCCCACGGGACCTTGTCATCCTTCAACTCATCCCTTTTCCAGCTTCATTCAGACCAGGTCCCCAGAGCCCAGTTCATCCTCCATTCCTTGCTCCACTGATCGAACCCCTCCTGGCAGAACGCCTTCCTCTTTGGGTCCTGACACTTGGTCTCCTTTTCAGAAAGAGAAACTGACTTCCCTCCCTATTCAGAACCATGTTGTGTATATAATGAAAGACCTCTTTAGTCCAGGATCACCTCTCCCAGGGGGATTCCAGCCCATGGGAGTCACTCTGTCATTGTGCTATGGACTGAATGTCTGTGTCCCTCCAAATTCTTATGTGGAAGCCCTAACCCCTAACGACGGTATTTGGAAGCAGGGCCTTTGGGAGGTGATTAGGGTCAGATAAAGTCAAGAGGGTGGGGCCCTATGGTGGGATGAGTGCCCTTAGAAGAGACACAAGGGATCTGGGTTCCTCTCTAGCTCCCTCTTGTGAGGACACAGCAAGAAGGTGGCCATCTGTAAACCAAAAAGGGGGCCATCACCAGAACTGAACCATATTGGTACCCTGACTTCAGACTTCCAGACCCCTGAACTGTGAGAAATAAATTTCTGTGGTTTAAGCCACTCAGTCTATGGTACTTTTCTTATAACTGCCCAAACTGACGGAGACATTGTGATTTTACAGGGAGAAATATCAGTGACCCAGGGAATGTTCCGAGCTTTTCTAAGACAGCCTGGGAATTGTGTGGGCATCAGGCTCGATGTGTATTGGCTTCCTGTGGCTGTCATAACAAAGGACCACAATCTGGATGCCTTAAAATGACAGACATTTATTCTCACAGCTCTGGAGGCTAGAAGTCCAAAATCAAGGTGTCAGCAGGCCACAGACCCTCTGAACCCTATCGGGGAAAACCTGTTTTGCCTCTTCCTAATTTCTGGTGTTTGCCCACAGGCCTTGGCTGGGCTGTGGCACTTTGATTTCCGCCTTTGTGGTCACATGGCCTCCTCTCCCCCCCACCCCCTGTGTCTGTGTGCTCCTTTTGTAGGGACAACAGTCAGTGGATAGAGGGCCCACTCTACTCTTGAGTAGTTACATCTGAAACAAATAAGGTCACCTTCTGAGGTACTGGGGGTTAGGCCTTCCACATAGCTTTTCTCGCTGGCCACATTTCAACCTGTAACACTGCCCCTCAGCCCTTCCCGCACCGGGGTCAGCTGAGATACCTTTGGTCATTGGGGGACTGGGCCATCAGCTGGTGGGGCAGAGGGCAGTATGTGAGAGGGTCGCTGATTTTCCCCCCTCTGCTCTTAGTGCCCTTCAGCTTTGATCCCAATACTGCAGCCGGCTGGCTTTCCGTGTCAGATGACCTCACCAGTGTCACCAACCACGGCTACCGCGTGCTGGTGGAGAACCCAGAGCGCTTCTCCTCGGCGCCCTGCCTGCTAGGCTCGCGCGCCTTCTCCCACGGCTCCCACGCCTGGGAGGTAGACGTGGGGTCCCTGCCCAGCTGGCGCGTGGGCGTGGTGCGCACGCACCAGGACACCAGCGCCGAGGGCCACTCGCACAGCTGCTACCACGACACTCGCTCGGGCTTTTGGTACGTGTGCCGCACACAGGGGGTGGAGGGAGACCACTGCGTGACCTCAGACCCCGCCACGTCGCCCCTGGTCCCCGCCATCCCGCGCCGTCTGCGCGTGGAGCTGGAGTGCGAGGAGGGTGAGCTGTCTTTCTATGACGCCGAGCGCCACTGCCACCTCTACACCTTCCACGCCCGCTTTGGGGAGGTGCGGCCCTACTTCTACCTGGGGGGCACACGAGGGGACGGCCCCCCCGAACCTCTGCGCATCTGCCCCCTGCGCATCACCGTCAAGGAGGAGTTAGATGGCTGAGGCTGGCCCAGGAGCATGCCGGACGCTGTCTGGGTCTTGTGCCGTGTGTTTGCTTTCTTTCTGCCCCGCTTCCTGAAGCCCACGCTGGCTTGGGCACCTCTACCGCCTGCTTTCTTGCCAGGATCTTGCTACTGAACTGTCTGGTCCTTCTCCATGGCTCCAGGCCCCAAGCCTCCCTCTTGATTTTTGGTTCCTTCTCTACCCACAGTTGAAAGTCCTTCAGGAGGCATGTTGTGGCCCCGGCTCTCCCCAGAGATGTGAATTTTCTGAATCCTAATTCCAGTATTTTGGGGGATAATGTTTGCCTCTAGAATACGCCTGTTTTAAAATGTAGGTTTTATTTCTATCCAGATATGGTGAGGCCAACAGACCAGGAGACAACTGCCATTGAAAAGAGTTTGTTACTTACAGGTCCCAAGAGGAGGGGCCCTGCTATGGGGGTGGGCACACAGGGAAGCACCAGGTCCCATAGGAGGCAGAGGGAGTGAGGGGAGAGCATGGGTGAGAAACTGTTGTGGTTTTCACAGGAAGGGACAGATGAGACGTGTATGGGGTGGAAAGGTTTACGAATGGCTAGTTTCGCCCTGGGAGGCACAGTTCCCCATGGTCAGTGAGCTCCAGATGCCAGAGTATCAAGAAGACAGAAAACAGTAAGATATCCAGGGCCATGGCCGTGGCTTTGGGACACAACCAAGGCTCAGTGTATCTGTCACTTTAAACCAATATTTTCAAACTGCCTCACAGAGCCTCCCTGGGGCCCCCCAGGGCTAGAGACAAGGCTGCCAGCAGATCAACTCTGATTTATCTATTTACACGTCTGGGATGATTTCCTCTGAAGAGAGGGTTCCAAAGCACTTAAAAAACACAATTTTAAAACCATGGTTTTAGACCCATTCCCTCTCTGGTCCTTAGTTTCCTCATCTGTAAATGAGACAGCAGGACTGGAAGATGTGCTTCTGCTGTGGAGGGAATTCCTCTGGTCACTGTTACAAAGATGCAAGAAGGGAAGGAAGAGGATGCAGTCTGGGGGGGCGGAGAGGGGACACCCAGAGTGAGAAGGGAGGGAGATCCCTGTCTCCTCACCTCATTCTTCCTCTGCTGCCTTTTGTGTTCTCATCCAGATTTCTTCTCCCTCTGCCATGCCTACAGACTAGTACCTCCCCATCTTTTCTTTCTCACGCATGCCTACAGGTAGTTTTTAATGGTCAACTCACCATGTCCCGGGGACAGCGTCGTAAAAGGAAATATTTTCCTGTCGGAGCCATTTCTCATTGGAGGGGGGCACGTTCCTGACCAAGGGCTCACATCCTTTCTCCTGCCTGTGCCCCCTCAGTTCACAGAAACGGACATTTCCAACAGAAATGATCGTCCAAAACTATATATTGATTATAAAGGTGATGTGTATATTGGTAGGGGCCACAGAAGGGTTGTGGTAGGAAGTGCCACTGAGTCAAGGCAACCAGGGTGGGTATGTGAGGATGTCGGCAAACTCACGAGCGGTCGTCTAAAGACAGATTCAGAAAAGCCCAAGGCACTTTGAAACCAAACGTATCTGAGGTCAGTGTGTATGCTCTACAATAAAGTATTTAGCCATCTAATATAATTTCTATAGAATTATCTTGACCTGAAGTTATTTTGTTAGTTACAATAAACTTTTAAAAAGGTTTTTTATTTCCAATTTAGATGTTGGAAGAGTTTCTTTTTTTTTTTTTTTTCTTTAATAGGATAATTTGGATAGCCTGGGCCCCTTTTCACAAAAATGAAAATAGTATTTGAGCTAAAGCCCTCTTTGGCTTGTGACATTTTCCTTTTAGTGTTCTTGAAAGCAAAAGTTCATCCATGTTGTAGCATATATTCGACTTTATTCCTTTTTATTAACAGATAGTATTCTGCTGTATGCATAGACTATGTTTTATTTATCCATTCTTTAGTTGGTGGATATTTAGATCGTTTCCACTTTTTTGGCCATTATGAATAATGCTGCTGTGAACATTGGTGTATAAGTTTTTGTGTGGACATACATTTTCCATTCTGTTGGGTAAATACCTAGGAGTAGATTGGCTGGATTTAACCTTTTGAGGGATTGCCAGGCTGTTTTCCAATATGGGTGTACCATTTTATATTCTTACCAGCAGTGTATGAGGGTTCCAATTGCTCCATATCCTTGTCAGCACTTGTTATTGTCTGTCTTTTAACTTAGCCATGCTCGTTGAGGTAAAGTGGTATCTCTTTATGGTTTCAATTTTTATTTCCCTGATACCTAATGACATTGAGCACCTTTTCATGTGCTTATTTGCCATTTCTATGTCTTTTTAGGAAAACCGACTTCAGATCCTTTACTCATTTTTAATTAGGTTATTTGTATTTTTCATTACTGAGTTTTAAGAGTTCTTTATACTTTGGAGATACAAGTCCCATATCACATTGTATGATTTATAAAAATTTGCTCCTTGTTTGTGAGTTGTCTTTTCACTTTCTTGAGGATGTCCTTTGAAACACAAAAGTTTAATTTTGATGATGTCCAGTTTGTTTATTTTGTCTTTTGTTGCTTGTGTATCCCAGACCTGTCACCTTTGCCACTGCTTTTAAGCCCATATATTCCAAGTTCTGGATTTTGGCTTGGTCAGCCGGTGGTTGTCCCGGGGACAGGGAGCCCTAGTCCAAGTGTTCTTTCTTCCATCGAGCCCTGTCCTGCCCTTGTCATCCACTCGCTCATCCCTATTTCACGCTCTGGCTCGTTACTATATCGAGGCTGAAGACAGCAGCCCACCGGGCAGCCTCCCCTTCTCCAGCTTCTCCCATGTTCAGTCCATCCCATGTGCAGCTGCCAGACGCACCAGCCTTCAGTCTCACCTGTCAACCTGAGTGACTCCCACCCCTACCTGCCCAGGTACAGTTAGTTCTCCAGGGCAGTTCAGAGCTCATCTTTCTCCAGCTCTGCCGCTGGACCCAGAGTTCTCTGACTTCTGTCACACACATGCCCCCACCAGCCTTGGCTTCTCATTACCCTTCAGACAGCTGGCTGTTTGAATTGGAATGTTCTGATATCTGTTACTTGGTCGATTCTGGTTATATTGGCCCCACCACTTACGTGCTGTCTCCTTGGGCATACTCTTTACTTTCCTGAGCTCATGGCCCCATCTGTAAAAATTGGGATAAGTCCCACCTCATAAAGGTCTGATGCAGCGTGCCTGCACAGTGCTTGCTGTCCCACGTGAGGACTTCACAATGGCAGCCATTGGAGGCGGGTTGCAGGCACCGAAGCAGATCACGTAAGGTTCCCTCGTTGACCTCCCTGGCTCCCCGTCACTTCCACGTCTGCCACCAGTTATTTTTTGGTCAAAAGTAAGTGTGCATTGGCTCCTGCTGCTTTGCTTCCTCCTGCTTGTGGAGGATGAAGTTGCTCTCAACCGACTTTGAGGATCTGTTCGTTGATCAGAAGAGTGAAAGTCTGATAACCCCATGGGTAGTGGCAGTGTCAGGATCCTCGGCAGAGAGTGACTGTGCCATCCTGGAATTTCCCCAGCTTCTTAGAGTGACATGCAAGAGCCCTGTCCTGCACCCCTACCCACCTGTGCCACCATTCTGTGCAGAGCGCCCAGCCTTCCTGAGCCCCAGGCACACGCACTTCTCAGGAGCTGCCTCTGGTGGCCTCTCTGGCCTGCAGGGTCTGTTGCCTTCCCTTGGTTGCCTTCGGTTGTCCTTGGCTTGGTGGTGCCTTCTGAGACCTGTCCAGGCTGCCTTGGCTGCCACTGCACTTGGGTGGCAGAGCTACCTTTGCTGTCCTCTCTGCACAGAGACTTTCGAGAGCAGGAACCACATCGTCTTCATCTCTGTGCTCCGAGACCCAGCTGTGCTGCTGGGGAGTAACATGATTAGTGATGTGTGCACTGGAGTTCAGAGAAGCTATTCCAGACAGTTCCACAAGAGTGGCAGCATCTTTAGCTAGGAGAAGGAACTCGAAATCCAGTTTCCTGGGTCCAGACACCAACCTTCTCATTTATGAGCTGCCTGGACCTTTCGAACCTCTGCTCGCTCATCTAAAATGAGAATTACAATATCTACCTCAGGCTGTTGTGGGGATTTAAATGAGGTAATTTTGGGGGACAAATGCCATCTATTATACCCTACACGTAGTATAGACTTAATCCATGTTGGCTAATTCTTCAGAAAGTGGGAGGTTGTGAATGCTGACGTTGATTCACATTAATGAAGAATCCCAAAGGCAAGTGAGAAATGTAAGTTATCCATATTGGGAGTGCCCAGATTTCTTGAGATTTTTTAACAAGGATGTATATATAAAACTTTATGAAGAATTTCAATAACATGGGAAAATGGTTATGTAACAATAACAGAAAAACAGGATTCAGAGTTATACATACAGACAACACACACAAAAAGACAAGTGGGATCTTGTCTCTAATGTGTGTGTATTGTTTGATTAGGTCATCCATTTCCAAAGATACAAAGTACTAGGAGAGTCTCCCACTTTTGCCCAAACACTCAGCTCACCTCCTTGTGAACAATTACATTACCGTTTATAAAAAACAAAATCCTTCCAGAGATGTTGTGTACACAGCAATATTCTGTTTATGAGTGTATCTGGTTCTGCCAACACACTATCATTTAAGAGGACATACTCTCAATCTGTGTCCCTGAGCAACCCAAGAAGAGGAGAAAAAAATAAAGGACGTTATTGACATAATTTCCTCTTCTCGAGGGGGAGGTTTGTCATGGATGTTTTCATGCAATCCTACTGATGGATTTAGCTTTTTGTTGTTGAAATATTTCACCCTAGGGTTTTAGAATGGGGAAGAAAACTAAGTGGAAATTTTGTTGCTCCTGACATTAGAAGATAAACCTGAGACCTCAACATAGATTCTTAAAACCTCAGTCCTCACAAAGATACCTAGTGACTAAATAGCCTAGTTGTTAAGAGGTTGGGATATGGGATTGGACAAGCTGGGTTCAAACTCTGACTCAAGCACTGTGTGACCTTCGGAGAGTTACTGAACCTCTCGGTGCCTTGGTTTCATCATGTGAAAAATAGAGATACTAAGATACCTTACGATTAATGGAAATAACCCACCTCCTAAGGTGGTTATGAGGCTAAATGAACACATATGTGAAACACTTAGGATCGGATCTGGCACATACTTAGCAGTTGAGAGTCTACTATTGTTTTACCTGGCTCTACTACTAAATAGCTGGGTGGCTTTAAATAAAGCCATTCAACTTCTCTGCTGTACACAAGCTAGGACACTTGCGTGTTTTTTTCGAGGTCTTTTCCAATTCTAACAACCTGTGATCCTAGCAAAAGCCTAGTGTCTTGCACACAGCAGTGACTTCTGCTGGGGCATTTGCCAACCAACATTCAAGAACCTGGGTGTGGTACCAGGAGCTTTGCCTTATGTTTTGAGTCTAGAGAAAAAAGACTAAAGAGTCATACTGTCTGAAGTATAGAAAAGATGATTCTAGAGAAGAGCGTGTCCTGAAAAATTCCTAAAATTAGTAACCAGTCATGCCTAAGAAAATTGTACTGCACGTTCCAGTGATGGCTCATGCTTGTATGTGCCAGGTTACAGATGCTGTCGAATAGTGACTCACGCCCACCACGAATGTGATCTCAACGGCAGCAGAGCTATTTGGATTGGGCAAAAGAGGACCCTTCTAGTGGGGGTTGTAGCATCTCCCTTCAAGCTTTCAAAAAGAAAATGCAGCTTTATGCACTGGCCTGTGCCACTCACTCCTTTCCCCAGCCGCAGCTGGAGGACAGCGCAGGATGGACTGAATGACTGTTAAAACCTGATGTCCCAGGACAGAAGGAAGCACCCCCTGCTCTGGATGTTCTTTGTCCTTGTTTGTGGGTGTCACTTGGGTGGGATTCTTTTGCTAGGGAACAGGCTGAGGAAGGTGGGAGATTTTGGTTTCTATGGATACAGGGCTAGCTGGGATTTGCATAATGTATTTCTGAGAACAGACAGTCTGGGAACAATGTGGACCCAGGAGGAACATAAAGGCACATGGAGAGGAGTTGGAGAGTCTGGGTAGTCAGGCTCCATTTCAGCCCTCCTCCAGGGACAGGAGTCTGGGCTCCTCCCCCACTCTTTGGAGAGGTGGTAAGATGGAGCCCTGAGGATTGAGGGGGGCTGTGCATGAACAGTGCGCCCCACAGGGCATGGCCTCCCCCTTTATGTCAGCTGTGGGCTATACAGGTCCTTCAAAATCTATATTAGCCTGTGAAACTCCTTTGTTTACTTACAAAACATTCCACAACATGCCCTCATTTTAATCCCCTCTACCACCTGACCACCATGTGAGATAGGCTCAAGAGAGACTTGTCCAAGGTCACGTGAAAAATCTAGCAGAGCCAGACCTCCATCCCAGGTCTGAAGTTACCATCCCCCATTTGGGAATTGCCAAATGTCTTCTGGGGGTTGCAGCAGTAAATGAGGCCTAATTGAGGCAGTTCAGCTTATGAGGGCCTGAACTAAGGCAGTAAGGATAATGAGGAAAAATGGGCGTTAGAAATACTAGAGATAGTAAGATGGCCAGGAAGCCTCGTGAAGGAATGTTCTAGGTGAGGGAAGTCAGGAGTCCAATGGCAGCCAGGTGACTGGCTTGAGTGGTGTGTTAGTCACTGAGGTGTGGACTGGACCCCAGGTGGGTTTAATGTCGTGGGGTGGGGGGAGGGCATTGCAGTGAAAGTGTGGAGAGGACCATTAGGTACAGCTCTGCGGCTCACCATATGAATGAGAGATACAGAGACAGGAGGCATTGACAGGGTTGTCTTATCGAGGGCTCTGGAGTCTGCACTCCCACATGGAGATTGTATAGAATAAAGGAAGGAGGCAGGGACGGGGTCCTGTTGAGCACCGACACGGTTTAGAGGGGGGCCAAGGATTCCGGATTAAAGACGTGAGGTGTGAATAGAGAAGCAGAACCAAGGGAAGGTGCTGTGACAAAATAAAAATAAAAAACATGCTGAAGGTAGAAGGGAATGAGCAACCGTGTCAAAAGACCCAGAACATCAGGTAAAATGAGGATGAAAAATAATTCACTGACTCCAATTGCAACCCTTGGCACAGCTTCTCCCACTATCATTGAAGACAGAAGTAAAGGTGAAAACTCACATCATCAAGAAGTGATGGCTGACCAACCTGGGAGCAGAAGTTAGGAGGAATACCCCCTAATTCTAGAGCCTGGAGAGCTGGATTTTTAGCACCCTCTCAGACTCTGCCTCTTGAAACACCTACCCAAGAGACATCACAAGCCATTGTATCCCTCCTTCTGTCTCTCTAACTGTACTCGGTGGACCAGATGCTGCAGACGTTCTGATGTTGGACTTCTGGGTCCCAATGCGGCAGTCTTGGTGCCGCAAAGTTGTGCTCCTTGGTTACTCCTTGCTTTATTTCTGTTTGCTCTCTTGAACCTGGTCTTGGCTGTGGGAATTAAAGGAGGAATCCACCCTGTGAGCCCATGGATGACAGCACAGTGGTGACAGAGTTGCTGACTGAGATGAATACTGGTTGAGTGAATGCATAAAGGAATGAATCAGTCCCCAAGGAGAAAGTGAATTTGTGAGACAAAAATTGAGGATGTGAGACCCAACCATTCTCCTTACCTAGAAATGATCTCTTCAAGGTAGAGACTGCAAGTCAGAGTATTATTATAACTAAGGGACTTTCCTTCCCTGTCCTAACCCTCACCTGGACTTAAGTGGCCAGGCATACTGTTTTCTTCTCTCCATCCTGCCATACCCATTCAGTTACTGCATGTCCCAAAAGACAGCCAGGCAGAAGAGGAGGGGGAGTGGTGCCGACCCCGGGTGTGAGTCCCAGGGGATGTAGTCCCTACAAAATGAGGCTGATATAGGAATGCCCCTCACTGTGGTGCATGCGAGTTTGTTCTTGTTTTTGTTTCTGTTTTTATTAGTCCACATTTCCATAGTTTTGGGAGAGCTGTAGGCATAGATCCCACTCCCACCCCATTTTGTATATAAAATTTATTAACACTGGTTAATAACAAATTTCCAGTGTACAATATTATAATTCAATATCTCTATACTCTATTGCATGCTCACTACCCAAAGTCAAGTTTCCTTCCATTACTGTGCATTTGACTCCATTTACCCAATTTGACCTCCTCTCCCCCAAATAAACGAATGGAACTACATCAAACTGAAAAGTTTCTGCACACAAAAAAACACACCAAAACCCTCAACAAAGCAAAAAGGCAACCAAATGGGAGAAGACATTTGCAAATGATATCTCCAATAAGGGGCTAATATACAAAATATGTAAAGAATTAATACAATTCAACAACAAACAAAAAAAAACTCCAAACAATCCAATTTAAAAATAGGCAGAGGATCTGAATAGACATTTTTCCAAGGAAGAGATACAGATGGCCAGTAGATATATAAAAAGATGTTCAACATCACTAGTTATTAGGGAAATGCAAGTCAACACCCCACTTTTGTCTGAGAGAAGCTAGGAGGTACTGAGAGCTTGGGCACCCCAAGAACTGCCCTCAGTTGTACACATCGTCACCTGAGTGGATCTTGTATGGGGCTGATGGAATCCACGTGTCTAGTTGGAAATCACCTGCTTTGAGGATGTGTCCATTGGTTAAAAAACAGCATGGGGGCATGACAAAATACCACAGAACAAAGAAGAATCATTTGAAGACTCAGTGGGAACATAAATTTCTTTCAAAGGCCATCTGCAACATCCAGAAGAAAACTTTTGTACCCTCAATAAGGAGTCATCTCAGTTTCAGCAGGAGCAGAGAACAAGAGGAGAGGAAGCTACAATGGGATGAGCGGGATAAAGCAGAACTGCAGAAAAACTGAAAATGTGAAACCCATAGAAGCAGTAAAGAGCAGAGTTGTATTAGCCTGAGAACAAATGAACAAGAAATGTGGAAGATGAGAAACTTGGCAAGAAGACAGAAGTGAGGGACTTTTTTTTTAAGAAAGAAAAAAAGATAATGGAGGACAGAAAGTGAAAATCCAACTTAAGGAATGTGGGGGGGGAGGGGAATGAGAACAAATTAGAACCAAAATGACCGACGCCCCTGGAGATTGAAAGTTGCATTCTGGACAAACTCATAGCAAATACTTCAAATGACAGGATATTAAAGTCTACTGACATTCAGGACTCCAAAGGAAAACAACACAACAAACCCCTAGTTACATACAAAGGAATAAGCATCAGTCTGGGTTACCAGAAAACAAATAATGGGGAAATATATAGAATCTTAAGCAATTTTTCCTGAATTGTCCGAGAATTTTATACCCAGACAAGTATAGGAAACTAAGAAATGACACTTCCAAAACTGTAAAGATTCAGAAAATATACCATCCATAAGCCCTACTCAAAATAATTTTGTTGACAATGTGTTGCAAATGTCAAAAATTCTTGGAAGGGATAATGTATATTGTTAAATGTAATATAATAACAATAACCTGATTATAAAACTCCAGGTTATATTAACCAAGCCCAGAAAAGTTAAAGGCAAGGGGAGTAAAATTTCTTAAATCCCTCACATGAGGAAAAAGGGTGGAAAGGAAGAGAATTTTTAAAACATTGTTTCATTCTGTACTTTTGATACTGAGATAAGAATATATTCAGTTTGCTAAAACACTAGGAGACTTTTAAAACAGCATATATGTCTTCCAAAACATGAAAAAGTAGAAAAGAAAAATGAAACAAGCAATAAAATTAAATGGAATAGTTGTTATGTTAACAAATATATCCCTATTAAAAATTAACATTTGCAAATAAGATTTGAAAAACAAACAAAAAAGATTTAAAAAACTGTAATCAACTGCTTATAAAAAACATCTCAGACAAAAATGAAAAAAGGAACCACAGTAGCAAGGAGTCTGGTTTCTAACAATACACATCCAAATAGGAAACAAGATTTGCAACAATAATTTTGCATAGGAATTCAAGGAAAAGGACAAAACAGGATTTAAAGGGATATTTCCTACTGACAAAAGCATCCAAGTATATAAGGCAAGTTGCTGGACATACATACACTGCAAATTTGTTGCTGTAATAATTGCCTACAAACCCAAGAGAATCAACTGAAAAGAGAACCAACAAGAGATTTGATAAAGTAAATCCAAGTGCCATTAGTTTATAAAAATTAACACTTTTTATTACAGTAATACCCAGTTAGAAAATGTAATAGAAATAAGATTCCATTCGCAAAAACAACCAAAACATAAAACTATTTTGGATTAAATTTTAAAACAGAACTACAAAACTACTGGGGAAAAAAAATCACTAGAGTAAGCAGTTAACATTCCTAGCTCTTTGTTTTTTAAATTAGTGATTTCAATTTCATTTGGAATAACAAGAAAGGAGGATTAACTCAAATATTTGGGGGGGAATGATATCCCTAAGATATATTCAAGGGAATATTCAGATATTGGGACAATACACGTGCAAAGGATCCTTGTTCCTTACAGAATTATTTAAAATGGGAATAGTTGGGAATAATCTAGATATACAAGAGAAGGGGAATAAATTATTCCCTATACTGTAATATTATGAAGCCACTAACATTTTTTTTAAATAAATGAATATTCAAGACATGAGGAAATGCTCACTTGACAAAAACCAAATTAGAACAACAAACTGTAACCAGAGCAACTCCAAATCTATCATATTTTGGAATGCAAATACCCAACATTGTTAACCATCGATATCTTTGGATGAGGCGTTTACACATGACTTGTTTTCTCCCTCCTCCCCATTCCTTTTCGTTTTCTTAAGAGAAAGCATTACATTTAAAATCAGGAAAAGGTAACACTAAGAAAACGAGAGTGTTAGATGTGGCTATTAGGTGGTTACTGGTACCCTTGAGGCAGGGTTTTATCTTCAGAACTGAGGCTAGGAGGGGAAGCCTAAACAGACAAGGGAGACAGGATGTAACCGCTGGGCTGGGCATCTGAGAGAGGAGGGGTGACAACAAAGGGACAAACAGAAGCATTCGCATTGTCTTTGTGAATCCTTGAGAATTTTCAGCAGGATGCAGGGCCACCTGCTGAAAAACCAGCGGCAGGGATGTCTGAAAAGAAAGTGGTGACGTTCAGGAACAGAGGGGCTGGGAGAGTGAGTCAGAGCCCTTCAAAGGCCTGTCCCACAAGGGCCACAACCCACAGACTCAGAAAAGACCCCATGGTGGCGCGTGCCAGGAGGCAAGGGCTGCAGGGCGTGGCTGGCGGCTCAGCTAGCTACCTCTAGGTTGGAAGTGTCTACCAAACTGGTCCAAACACCTCATTAACACATCCGGGTCTTACAGGAACTTTTTAGCAGGGACGCTACTATTGGCTCCTGCTATGGCATGATGTCACCATCATCCAATCTGAAGTCAGAAGCTCCTCCCAGGTTAAATAGTTACTAATTAGGAGTTAATTAACTCTTCCTAAGCCACGGTGAAGGGCCTAGTAAAAACAGTGTCCCTCATCTTTTTTTATTTTACTTTACCAGGGTAGTCGAGTGAGGAGGTGGAGATGGAAATAACTGAGTAGGAGCAGATAGTGCCAGGTTTTGTAGATATAGGTATAGATATAATTTTTTTATGGTATAAAGTAATCAGTGTTCATTCAGAAAATTGTAAAAAGAATCACAGAATTCCACCAGCCAGAGAAAATACTATTAAACTTTTTTACAGAGTTTCTTCCTGTATTTTTAAACTCAAAAGTGAGATTTTTACAGAAATTAACTCACACTATATTTTTTGCAGCATTTCAAAATTCACTTACTGTGAGCATTTTCCTTTGTTATTAATCTTTAAATGAATAGTATTTAATTTTTCAAGTAAATAGATATTCCATAAGTGCACCATTTTCCAGTGTATAAACCTATGCTATCATTTTTAGCTATAAGGAATTGTATGGATATATCATGATTTATTTTTAAAGTGCCCAGGTCACTGCTACAATGAACATTATTGTATATACGTTGTATTGTAGGACCCTTGAGCAATTCATTCCTTAGGATAAATTTCTAGGAGCAAAATTCCTGTGTCAAAGATTAAAATACGTGTTGCCAGATTGCTCTCCAGAAATGTTGTAAACAGTCTATGAGTGTCCAATTCTTCATACCCTAAACAAACTTGGGTGTTTCCAGTCTTTTACACCTTTGATAATCTAGAACAAAACAATAGCTCTTAAGTCTTTTTGTCCCCCATTTCCTTAATTACTAGTAATGTTGACCATGCTTTTATGTATCAAATGCCTCATATTTCTTTTCTTAATTATGTCTTCTCTGCCCATTTTTATATCAGGATGTTTGTCATTTTCTAATCCATTTGCAAGATCTTTAATGTCAACTTGACAGTATTTTCTTGAATCTATTTCCATAGGTACATAAGTGGGTGTATAGTTATTTTTTAATGCTATTTTGTCAGGTTTTTGTTTCAGTGTTCTGTTACTTTTGTAGTGCATCTGGGCTGCTTTCCTATTTTTTCTGTGCTGTAGATTCATTTTTATGTAGTATGTTCCTGGAAAGTTTAAAGAACCAGAGCCATTACTGGAGGTAATTTTTTGACCATTTAAAAAATATCTTACATAATTATTAGTCAATTCAATTCAATTAGTCTATTCTTTGCTTTATTAAATTTTAAAATGTTAATTATTTTAGTTAAAATAATTAAAGTTTTAATTAAAACTTTATTAAAATTATTTTAATAAAAATTTTAAATTGGTAATATTCACTTGGATACAAATTCACTTGGATAAAAATTCCAAAGGAAGACAGACAGTACAAGGCAAGTTTCTCTCTCCTCTCTGCCTCCAACCGTCTTCCTCCTGTTCCTATAAGCAAGCAGTATTGCTTGTTTATTATGGATCTTTCCAGAATCATACTAAAAATACGCATGTTATTTTTCTTTTCCAAACCACCATATTATCACAGACTATAAATATCTTTATCTTGTTTTTTAAAAATATGATGCTCTTTGAAGATTATATCTTATTTAATATGTAGAGAGTTACCTCATTCTTTTTAAGAGCTGTATGTTGTCACAATGTATGGAACTTGCAATTTACTTAACCATCTCATTTGTGAGAGAAACTAAGGCTACCTTTAATATTTGCCATTACAAATAATGGTATAATCCTTACACATAACTTACACATAGCTGATTCCTTTTATCAAGCAAGTTTAGTCCTCTTGCAATAATTAGCATGACAGATAAGCTTAAACTTAATTCTGTCATCAAATTTATATTATGAATTCTGTTTTTATTGTTTCTTCTGGAGTTTTAGTGTTTTACTATGTGTCTGTGTTTGTGTGCCTGCATGTGTTTCTTCTGATAATTAGGAAGGTTTGTATTTTTGGTCTAGTGGTTATCTTTATAATATAAACTTTAGTTAAGCTGTTTTTATTTACTGAAGTCAAAGAACACAGCCTGTATAACTTCTGTTTGTAATTATTGATGCTTTCTTTGTGGTTTTCTATATAATCATCTTTTTTGAGTGTTCTGTGCTTCATGTGATGGTTTTAAAAATATGTTCATAAATTAATTGATGTTCCGCCTTTGACAAGAAGGATCTAATTCCTCTCTAAGTGTAGGCTAGATTCAGCAAGTCAATTCTAAGGACTAGAATGAAGCAGAAGTGATGGGGTGCAACTTTGGAAAGCAGGTCATATAAAGAGGCTTCCACATCCATTGTGGCTGCTCTTCCCCTCTTGTTTCACTTGCTCTGCTGTGTCTTGAGAACATTCTGGAAGCAGATCCTCCAGCCCATCAAACCTTCATATGACCACAGCCCTGGCCAACATCTTGGCTACAACCCCGTGAGAGACCCAGAGCCAGAACCACACAGCCAAGCCACTGCTGGGTACTGACCTCCAGAAACTGTGTCTGATAATGTTTGTCATCTTCAGCTTTGAAGTAATATTTTTTACAGCAATAAATAACCAATGCACTGTTTCCCCTTAAATTATATTTTATCTGACATAATATTGCTACTCATTATTTTTGTATCTATTTGTCTACTATATATTGTTCTATCCTTTTAGTTTTAACTTTCTGAGTAATTTTTTAGATATGCTTATAGTAAAACAGTGACGTGAGATTTTTCAGATGTTGTTTTTAATAGAAAAATCTAAAACGTACTTCTACTCTCACCCTGTTTTATGTGATTTACACTTCTTTGTTTCACACATACCCCATATTTTGCTCTGTAAAATGTGTTTTCTTTGCATTTCTTCCCTCTAGAAACTTGGTAAGTACTTATGTTATTTTTAGTTTCAGTAGTTGTTATCTTTAGTTTTATTAGAAAACATAACTAACACTCCCCAACTCATTTTATGAAATTGGCATTACAGATCAAAACCTCAGAGGGACTGTAAGAAAGATAATTATAGACCAATGTTTTTGAAAACCAAAGATCCTACACAAAAATCCTAAAACAAATAGTGATTCAAATTTCAAAGCATTTAAAACATTATATAACCAAGTTAAGCTTATTTCAAGAATTTATTTCAGGCGTTGTTTTTAAAGTTCAAACATCAGTCAATTATTTCATCACATTATCAAGAGAAGAAAGTATGTCATCATCTCAGTAGATGCAGAAAAGTCATCTGACAAAATTCAAGAACAATTCATTAAAAAATTGAAAACTAGAAATAGAAGAAAACTTTCTGAATCGGAATGGGTGCATACAAAAAACTTAGAGAAAACAATATACATAATAGTGAAATGTTGAAGTATTTTCCTTGAAATCAGGAAGACAAAGATATCCACAATCACCTTTGTTCACCATCTTTTTGGAGACCCTAGCCAATGCATTAAGGCAAAATAAAGAAACAAAAGGCATAAGGATTGAAAAAAGAAAGTATCATAATTTGCAGATGATACGATTATTTGTGTAGGCAAATCAAAACAATCTACATGTAAATTGTTAAGAAATGAGTCTAGTATCATGCTACCTGATATCAAATTCTACTACAAGGCCATAGTGATCAAAACAGCATGATATTGGCATAAAAGCAGACACATAGATCAATGGAACAGAAGAGAGAGCCCAGAAATAAATCCATGCCTATACGGTCATTTCATCTATGACAAAGGAAGCAAGAACTTATACTGGGGTAATGACAGTCTATTTAATAAATAAACTGGACCACCTTCTTATGCCATATATAATAAACTCAAAATAGATTAAAGACTTAAATGTAAGACCCGAAACCATAAAATTCCTAGAAGAAAATATACAAAGTAAACTCTCAGACATTACCCGTAGTAATATTTTTACTGATATATCGCCTCAGGCAAGGGAAACAAAAGAAAAAATAAACAAATGGGACTACATCAAACTAAAAAGTTTATTCACAGCAAATGAAACCATCAACAAAACAAAAACACATCCTACTGAATGGGAGAAAATATTTGCCAATGATACATCTGATAAGGGGTTAATATCCAAAATTTATAAAAAACTCATACAATCAACACCAACCGCCTCCCCCCCAAAATCCAATTAAAAAATGGATGGAGGACCTGAACAGACATTTCTCCAAAGAGGACCTACAGATGGCCAATAGACATATGAAAAGTTGCTCAATGTCACGAATTCTCAGAGAATTGCAAATAAAAACCACAATGAGATACCACCTCCCTCCTGTCAGAAAGGCTAGCATCAAAAAATCAACAAATGACAAGTTTTGGCGAGGACATGGAGAAAAGGGAACCCTCATGCACTGTTGGTGGGATTGCAAATTGGTGCAGCCACTATGGAATTCCTCAAAAATTTTAAAATAAAACTACCTTATGACCCAGCAATTCCACTCCTGGGTATTTATCCAAAGAAATCCAAAACACTGATTCGAAAAAATATATGCACCCCTGTGTTTATTGCAACGTTATTCACAATAGTGAAGATATGGAAACAATCAAAATGCCCATCAATAGATGATTGGATACATCATCTAAATGTACCACCTTTGGATACCAAAAAGGTGGTACACTTATACAATGGAATATTACTCTGCCATAAAAAAGAATGAAATCTTACCATTTGCAACAACATGGATGGACCCAGAGAATATTATGCTAAGTAAAATAAGTCAGATTGAGAAAGACAAATACCATATGATCTCACTTATATGTGAAATTTAAAGAACACAATAAATGAACAGATAAAACAGAAATAGGCTCATAAATACAGACAACAAACTGATGGTTGCTAGATGGGAGGAACGTTGAGGGATGGGTGAAAAAGGTGAAGGGATTAGGAAGTACAAGCTGGTGGTCACAAAACAGTCACAGGGATGTGAAATACAGTGTGGGGAATATAGTCAGTAATGTTGTAAAGACTATGTATGGTGTCAGATGGGTACTAGACTTATTGGGGGATCACCTCATAGATTGTATAAATGCCTAACCACTGCAGTGTACGCCTGAAATGAATATAAAATAATATTGAATGTCAACTATATAATGTCAACATAATTATATATATATACATATATATATATATATATATATATATATATATATATATGTATATATATATGGTCATGGGATGTAAAGTACAGTATAGGGAATATAGTCAATGGTGTTGTAATAGCTATGTACAGTGTCAGATGGGTAGTAGACTTGGTGGGGTTATCACTTTGTGAGGGTGTAAATGTGTAATCATTATGTTGTTTTGTACACCTGAAACTAATAAAAATGAATACATAAGTAATAAAAAAGAAATAAAAAATGGATCAACAATACATTCATTAAAAATGGACAAACTGAAATCATCAGTGAGTAAAAATTAAATCAATAAATATTCAAAAAGTACTTATATGAACAAAACTTGAAAAAATAAATGAGTCTAGCCAGAAACTAGAATATAAAATTCAAAAAAAGGTATTTTCAATAAAATATTTTTCAATAACATTGAAAAATTAAATGGGAATAAATAGAACAATGTTTGCAAGACTATGCAGAAAATTATCAAAAAAGTAAAGAAGGCCTAAATAAATGAGAGATATACCATGTCTGTGGATTATAATATTCAATATTGCTAAAATGTCAGTTCTTTCCCAATTGGTTTATAGATGCAGCACAATCCCAGTCAAAATTCCATATGGTTCACAAAAATAATATTGGGTAGATTATAGATCCGAATATGAAAGAAATAACAATTCTAGAAGATAAAATATGTAAATATTTTCATGACATGGTTTAGGGAAATAAAGCATGTGAAGAAATTGATAAACCTGACTACATCCAGAATTAGAAGTTCTGCTCATCAAAAGAAGCCATTAAGAAAGCAATGAGGACCCGCAAGGGATGGTGGGCTGTGCCCCCTGCGACTAAGATTGAACACAGCACCTTGAGTTGAGCTGCCGCTGAGCTCCCAGATGGCCCAGTTGGTTGGAGCGCATCCTCTCAACCACAAGGTTGCTGGTTTGACTCCCACAAGGGATAGTGGGCTGCGCCCCCTGCAACTAGCAACGGCAACTGGACCTGGAGCTGAGCTAAGATTAAAAGGACAACAACTTGACTTGGAAAAGTCCCAGAAGTACACACTGTTCCCCAATAAAGTCTTGTTGCCCTTCCCCAATAAAAAAAAATCAAAAAAAAAAAAAAAGTAAGGAGGAGAGAGATCCAAGATGACGGAGTAAATAAACACTGCCTACATCCTTCTATGAATACATTAAAATTAAATTACAGAGAAATCAACTTGGAGAACCATCTGAAATCTAGCTGGACAGAAGTCCTGTAACTAAATATATAAAGGAAAAGCCATGTCGAGACTAGTAGGTGGAGCAGAGACATGAAACGGGACGCAAACCTCCCTGTGGTGGTTGAGAATCAGGAGGGATACGTCGGCCGCGAAGTTTCCCCCAGAGGAACGAAAGACACCAGCCCCCCACACCGGGCTCCTCACCCCAGAGTACTGGTTCCAGGAAGAAGAGCCCCAGCATCTAGCTGTGAAAAACAGTGGGGATCCCATCTGTTTGGGGTCGGAAGGCTGTGGGAAAGCCAGACGTCCTCTTAAACAGCCCACGCACAGACTCACTCGCTTGCAGGCACTCACCTTGAGCTCCAGTGGAGGGATGGTTACTCAGGGGGGCCTCAAAGACATACGGGGCAGACTGAGGAATGTGGCTTCAGGAGGAGGAATGGAGGACAGTCGGCATTTTCCCAGTGAGGTGTCCTCTTCCCAAGCAGCAGGCAGGCAGGCACCATCTTTCCTATGTTGAGCCCACCCTTCAGGCCAAATCTGAATCTGATTGACCTGATGAGCTCCACTACTCTGCCCTGTTGACTCAGGTGGGACCCCACCCCACCCAACTCTCACACCACCTGAGGCACTTTCTCCGTGAGCAGCCAGCCCTGCATTGCACTTTCCTTGAAAACTATCGGAGTCCATGGGCCCCCGGCAGGCAGTGACTGGCTCGGTGTGCTCTGAGACTTTTGCTGAGTAGCTCCAGGCTCAGCACTGGCACCAAACCAGAGTCTACATTAACCTGGTGACCACAACTCTTCCCACTCCAATGACTCCCTGAGACCCTGACTCACTTAACTCGCAGACTGAACAATTAGTGGCTGAAACTTAAGGGGGCCGGCAGGTGGCAGCAGGCCTCTGCATGTCCTTGCTTTTTGTGGAGTTACCCCAGGCCTGGTACTTGTGGCAGCCATCCTTGGTTCACAGAGTGACCTCTCCCACTTGCCTCCAGGTTTTAGCACAGGCAGCAAATAACCACAATCACTTTGTAGATCCTATGGGGGCTACACTTTTTAGCCCCTGGCCAGTCACAGGCAGTGGGTGACCTGAGCCTGTACTGGAACCTCTCCCAAGAGGTCCCAGAAACAACATACTTGGAGGTTGGTTTCAGACCACAGCAGAGCACCCCCCACAAGTGGCAAACACAAAGGGTGGGCTCAACAGGCTACAAATGCTAGATTCGTGTGCAGCTCTTATGTTAGCTGTTCTTAATCATTGTCGCTGTGACGTGCTGTGGGAAACACGGGGGTGAGAATGACTGTTTCCTGAGTCGGGGAAAGCCTCCCAGAGTACATGACACGTGCGCTGGACTTAAAAGATGAGCATGAAGTAGCCAGAGAGGTGATGGGAAGTCAGTCCAGCCCTGAGGAAGGACACTGTATTATTCAAAGGTGGATGGCTGGACATGATGTGGCTTCTTTGGGTCACCAGTTGTATTTTGTTGCAGCTTGAAAAGGAGTAACGTGTAGGGTGGGTCTGTGTGTGTGTGTGTGTGTGTGTGTGTGTGTGTGTGTGGCAGGGGTGGGGCACAGGAAGGGAGAGTGGTGTCCATGGTGGGCCTCCGGGACACAGTGAGATTCCAACTTTTTCCTGTGGGTGCTGGGGAGCCATTGAAGGTTTTAAAGGCGGGTCAAGGTATGATTAGAAGCAGGTATCCCCCTCTTTCTCTTCCCCCGAGTCCCAGCGCAGTGAGGTCATTCTCTGTATGAGACAAGGATGCCAATGGCGGCCTCACTTCCGCAGCTGTGGTACTCATTACATAAAGAGCTGCAGCCACCTGTGGTCCCGGAAGGACAAGCCCAGGTGTCCCTGGGGAGCTGAGGGCATCATTGGAGTCCTCAGAGCCTCAGCCACCAGGATAATGTCATGCTCAGTGTGACCTGAGTCCTCCTTCCCCTGGGGACGGCATTCACTGTACCTGTTACCAGTAACTCTCTCCCCAGGCAGAGATCGTGCCCACAGGCAAAGGAAGGCCCAGGCTGGAGAGCTGAGATTCTGGCTGAGACAAAGGCCCCGAGAGGGCTGTGTTGTTTTCTGAACATTAACATGAGGTTGGCAGTGCTTTCCATTCTCTCCATTTCTAGATTAGCTGTTAGAGAAGTGGCAAAGTGACACAATGACAAGCCCTCTGTGCAAGAGCTGTGAGACGGGTCCTATTCCCTTTTGGCCCATTGGGCTCCCCCTTCTATTTCTGTACAGCCTTCCTCAGAGTCCACGAAGGCCGACCTTAAATTACAACAGGTTGGGTTCTATCGACTCATCTGGGGGATAGTTATTCCAAACTTGAAACACATAACCCATAAAGTAATAACAATTTGCTTCCATTACTTTGGAATGCATCCATTTACTGTCTCTGTCCCCAAAAGTTCCCATATTTGTTTCTCTCTTCCTGGGATGTTTCTGGTATATTCTGGGCTCACAGCCTGCGAGGTTAATCCCCAACACCTGCATATGTGTTGCTGTTGAAATGCACCACCCAGTCCAAGGAAAAGAGGGAGCAGATGGAGACTTCTGACTTCTTTCTTCTCTCCGGACACCTTAAGAAGCACGGTGATGCCCCATGAAGGGGCCTTAGATATGACCCAGCTCAACCCTCTCGTCTTACAGGCTGGGAGCGTGAATCCCCACTTCCTCTCTCTACCCTGGAGAACATCTAGGCCCCCTTCTGCATCGAGTTCAAGGACCAAATTCTTGTGCAACGATTGGGGTTTGCAAGGCCAGTTCATTCCCTGTCATTTATTCATGGCTTTTTCATGCCTTTCCTTAATTCCAGTTTTTGAGACTCGTCCAGGTGCTGAGATCCTTGTAGAAAATAAAAGGCTAATAAGTACTTGTCTGTAAGAAGCTCACAGTCTAGTGGAGAGACAGGTAAGTAAAATATACTGTGAACATTGAGTGTCAACATTCTGCCTGAGGCCAGAGAGGAGTGGGGTGGGATGGGGAAGGCAGGCAGTGTCCCACACTGAGGAAGGAGGGAGCAGCAGGAGAGTGTGGGGATGGAAGGAGGATGGGGTCACACCTGCACTGTCTGGAGTCTAAACTCCTTAAAGGCTTTTGGATTCATGGATTTTGTTGCCATGATATCAACCTACATAGAGTATTTACTCCCAGGTCCAGCACAGCATGGAATCCTAGAACAAGAAAACCTGGGGGGGGGGGGGGGGGGCGCTGGATGGCTCAGTGGGTTACAGCGAGCTCTCAACAACATTGCTGGTTCAATTCCCGCATGGGATGGCGGGCTGTGCCCTCTGAAACTAAAGATTGAAAACGGTGACTGGACTTGGAGCTGAGCTGCGCCCTCCACAACTAGCTTGAAGGACAATGACTTGGAGCTGATGGGCCCTGGAGAAACACACTGTTCCCCAATATGCCTCAGTAAAAATTAAATTAAATTAATTTTAAAAAAGAAAACATGGATTCATCATTCAGCTCCTGTAGGTAGCAATGTGACCTTGGCCAAATCAGATAACCTCCCCGAAAGTCAGATAACCTCCCTGAGACTCAGTTTCCTCATCTGTAAAATGGTAATAGTCATTCCCAACATACAGGTTTACTGTGAAAATTAATGAGGTCATCTATGTCAAGAACCTCGCAGAGTCACAGACTCTGTAGGAATCAGAATGCAGCAGCCGATGCTGGTATTGTTTCAGGCTGAGATTCCAGGAAAATAGGGCCAATCACTCCCACATTCTAAAGTGAGGAGTAGGACAGATGCAGGGTATGTGACGCGACTGACAGCCTGTTTTGCAAACCTCAACTGACCTCCCTCTTTCCCGACCTAAAAGAGAACTTGGGAAACCAAGGGCAGGGCTGGGATTAATGGAAAAATTTCTCTGAGGAGTGTTGTTGGGGTACTATGGGTCTCACTTTCCCTCCCAATCCCCCCAGCTCCCCATCTGTGCTTCCACCACCACACGGAATGAAGGCTATGCCATTCTCTTGCCCCATGACTAAGGAAAGGAATTTCACCGGGACCACCTGGAATACTTTCTATGTGACCTCTGGAACTCAGAGGTCACAGTGGCTGGCATCTGACTAGTGTTTGAGGACTCAGACTGGAACATTACCTGCTCTGATGGCAGAGTAGAGACAGGCTGCTGCATAAGGGGCAGCCTGAGCCATAGGTTTGTTGGAAGAAAGGGTGTGAGTGAATCTCCTGAGGACCAGATGTGGCCGCATGACAAGCTGCCTGGAGTTGTCTTAGCTTCTGCCCAAGGGTGCCACCTAGAGGGCAGAGATGCCCCAACCCAACATAAAGAAGCTGGTATGTACCTTCCCTGCCCAGGGGCTGCTAGAGCATGAAGGAATCAGATAGAGAGGAACCCACCCACCCACCGGAACTGCAAGTGAGAAAGGCCAGAAGTGGGGTGTGGGGGGTCTGTTTGAAGAATCTTCCAAAGTGCTCCAAGGGAAAAGTCATCTCTAAAAACCTTTGAGGCCCAGAGGGCAGCAATTCATTGTCAGGACTGAGGCATCCTCAGAAGACCCTACTTTCCCCACTCTCCTCTCCCTTCACCCCCATTCAGTCAGGAGGGGAAGGAAGCAGAACAGAGGGATGGAGAAAGAGCTGACCGTAGCCCCAAACACTCCCCAGGCAGGAGTACGGGGCGAAAGTGGTAAGTGATAACAAAGCTGAAAATGTTGATGACATGTACTAATTACTGATGAGGCTGCTTTGGGAACTGAGAAGAGCGTGAGCAGGAAATCAGGGGATTTGCCAGGCTTTTCATCCATGAACAATTGGTTGCCTCTCACAGGTCTTACGTGTTCAACTTCATGATGATTTTGCTGTGATAGTTCACTGAACACACCACTCAGTCAAGCCAGTGCCTTACACAGGCTCATTTCTCTGCCTTACGTGCCCTTCCCACTCCCGGCCTCCTAGCGAAACCATGTTCTCCCACCCAACAGCAAGCCAACCACTGTCTCCTTCAAGAGTCTCTCTTGAACCTCCTTTGATCTGCTTTCCTTTGTGGAGAGAGAGAGGTGCAATTCCCATCAATGCCTCAGCTTTGGGGGATAGACACTCTTCCCTTATAATTTCTTTTTTCTGCTATTTCCAAGCAGTGGGGTTTTTTTTAAATCAACTTTACTGAGATGCAATTTACCAACAATAAAATAAACTCATTTTAAGTTCAGTGAATTTTGATAAATATATAAACCCACAAAATCACTACCACAATCAAAATCTGGAACATTTCCATCACCCCCCAGTTCCCTGTGCCCCTCCCCAAATGACCCTCTCCCCCACCCAGCCACAGGCAGCCCCTGACCTGCCTGCTATCCCGGCAGAGACGTCTTTCCTAGAGCTTCCTATAAATGGAGTCATACACGACACTGCAAGTTTAATCAACAAAAAGCTGTCTAGATAAGAAGCAGCCAATTTCTTTCCAGAAAACAAGAAAATCCGTTTAAAATGTGAGTTGTGTCCTTCTAACAGGCTAGCCAATATTCATTCTCTCTAGAAAGTAAACACACTGAAATAAAATCTTTTTTGACTATATGTTCTAATTAGCTCAAAATCTCTGCCTCCTCCCTCTTCTTCCATTTATGTTTCCATGTTCCTCTGATGTCTTATTTATTTCACTAGGATGTAAAAATGCTATTGGCATTCTGCTTATGGGCATTTTTAATTTCCTTGGACCTTTGGACACAAATTGATTTTTCATGGGCCAATACAGCTCCAAGATTACTTGGCTTGAATTTGGCTTGTTCATTGATCTAAAATGGTTTTGAAGCCACTGAGCAGAACTAGGCAGATCCTAACCTACGTGGTGAATGAAAATCACTGCAGCTTTTTGTCATTGTGGTGGGATTGTATGTGTTTCTTCCTATTCTGCCCTTCTTTTAAATCTATCTTTACAGTGTTCTAAGTCCCTTAAACCTAAATTCTGCAGGAAAGAGCAAGCTGGCTCTTTCCCCATTGTTCTCTCTGTGTCCCTCTGTGGGGCTAGGAGGGAATGTGCCAGGAGGACTCAAAAGTCATTCCAGCTTCCTGGTTCTAGCGCTGTCCACACACAGAGTAAGATGCAGCAGCAGACAGAGCTCCATGGCTGGCTAGCCATGACCGTGGCTGAGGGGACAGGTGGGCCCCTCATCTCCCAGCCCCCAACACTTCAGACACCCTGTGTTTGAAGCATCACTTGTTAGCTCCCTCTCTGGAAGGTTGGGCCCTTGGAAATTCTGCACTGAAGACAGCTGTAGTACTAGAGGCCAAGATATGCAAATACTTTTCCCATCCCCAGCTTTTCGCTTTTTTGCCTAACCGGATTCAAGTGTTCTGCCGTTGGCAATAACCCTTTCTTCAAAGGCAATGAGCACAGTATTGCTGTGTTATTATTAATCACTAACAACCCTGATGGAGTATCCCGTGGGATGTCTGCTCAGCGCTCCTTACTGGCCACGCCGAGGAAGTACCCTTACTCCAGGCAGATGCTACTTGCTATGCAACCCACCCCCTGGCCAAAATCTTTGCCATCGGACACACACACTGACTGAAATTGGGCCAGATGGGTTCTCTTGCCTGGACATTTGAAATTGGGTTGAAAGAGGGTTAGTCTGTCTCTCTGTCACCCCTAGAAACATGGGATGACCGGTGCTCAGAAAGCAGAGAGTCTGTCATGGAGATGGACGGAAATAGATTTGTGGACAGATGCAGAGGTGGACAGGAGTGGCCACGGGGTGCTAGGGGCTGGGGGCACACCCAATTAAGAGAGGGAGGGGCGTGGGGGAGACAGGAGGGGGAGAGAGAGGCCCAGATTCTGTTGGCTTCCCGCCCAGCTGTCCTTTTGTGTTGGTTTCTATGTGATCTCCCTTGTAAACTTGAATGAACTTCCTCGTTTTGCTTGAGGTAATTTGGAATAGTTTCCTGTTAATTTGCAGCCAAAAGACTTTGAATAACATGCAACCTGCTACTAGGAAATGAAGAGGCAAATAACTGGCCCATTTCTGGGCTTGGGTACAATAAGGATTCCATCTTTCTAGGATGGGGAGGGGGAATGTTTGTGGAACACAGACTGAGACAGCTGGGGAAATTAGTCAGTTACTTTGAGGATTTAGGACATTTTCCTCCTGAGGCTGAGGCTTTAGGATGTCCCACTGTGCTGGCTCCTTCCTGGGGCTTCAGAAAGGTTACAGGAGACAGGGACCAGTCTGAGGCTGCCTGGCTTAAAGTGCATAGGGGAAAACAGGTCAGTTATGCAACTCTGTTCCCGGCATCCCCTTCTGCTTATAGGACAGGAGCTGAGAGCACTTGGAGCTCCTTCTCGAAATGCATCATAGGACTTACTGAGACGCAGCACCCAGCACTGTGCAGCCACCTACATTGAGAACTGAATGTGGCACCAATTATGAGAGGGCGAGGCCTCGCCATTGGTACAAGGACAACACCCGGGGTTTTGGGGACCCTGATCCTTTGATCTGATGCTTTTTCCAAGTCGGTCTCCTGCATCCTCTTCTTGCAGGACAGAGGTGGTGATGCCTGCCACCGGGCCGCACACGTTATGACCAGGTTTGGGATGCCCCACCGGGCGAATGAGGGGAGGCAGGCTCTCCGCTGCCCTCTACGCCCTCAGGTGAAACCCGTTAAGCAGAGAACATGGGCAGGTGTCCTTCTAAGAAACGAAGCCCCTCAGACATGGTCAGCCTCTGGCTGGCCAGCTTAGCGAGCTGTCTAGAAAAGGCTTCCAGCAAATTGACTCTCTCTAAATTAAATTGAAGGGCTGCCCATTAAGGTTTTATAGGACTTATGCTGCCAGAAAAACCTCAAGCCTGGGGAACAGGGTCTACAGAGAGACACAGATCCACACCACGGGCTTCTCAGTCTTTCAGGGGAGCACAGGCCCAAGTTCAGAAGCTGCCAACTCCATTCAGAAGGTATCACATGCCCCACAGCCAATTCCTCCCCAGTTTGCTCCCAGGGGTGGCCCTGGAGGACCCCAACAAGGGCCATGTCCTGGGGCAGAACCTGGAAGCTAAACAAGGAGCTCCTCCCGGAGCCTGCGGAGACACCACCCCACGGCCACAAGCTTTGTCACGTACCCTGCAACCAACACATAGCTGCTATCTTGGAGGTCCCTTCTTCCTTCATTTTTTGGGGAGCTTTGTGGTTATTGTCCAGTCTCTCTCCCAAAGTTCTACACCTGGTGGGATAAAGATGGCAGATATTATCATTCCTCCACAGACTGGACCAGCTGGAGACTGTCTTGGAGGAGAAAGGGGCATGGCATGTGATCAGGGCCTTCGTGGGGGAAGGGGAAGGTGTTTCCAGGGGCAGGCAGGTCTGTGCTGCTGTGTGACCCCCACTGCCACGTGACGAGGCATGGAGTCCTGGCCCAGACAGGGCTGGTTGATTTTGTTTTCCTGGGAATTTTGAGTGGAATCAAGGAGAGAGCTAATGGATTTCTCTGGGTGGCTCAACTGCAAAGGATTCCATCACTGCCAAATGGCAATGGGTTCCTTTGTGGCTGTGAGGCAGCCATGTGCAATGGCACAGCAGAGATGGTGGTCTGCAAAGAGAGAGGAAGGAAGTAGCAAAGAGGTGGAGGGAGGGCAGGGGAGGGGGAAGGGGAGAGAAAGAGAGAGAACATGATTACTTTCTTGGTTTTTGTTTTGGGAGGAGGGGTTTCACTCTGCTTTGGGTTCCATGAAATACCCCTGACACTCCCTCTGCCTTTAAAAATTTTTTTTTAATTTTGAAATAATTATAGATCCAGAGGAAGTTGCAAAGATAGCGCAGAGAGGTCCCATGTACCCTTCGCTGTTTCCCCCATGGTTACCATTTACATAACTCTAGTACAGTATCAAACCAGGAAACTGACACTGGCACAACGTGTGCCATTTTATCATATATGTAGATTTCTGTAACCACCACTGCAATCAAGATATAGAACTACCCCATTCCACAAAGATCTTTTTACTGCTACCCTTATATTTTCACCATTCTTATCACCATTCCTAACCCTTGGCAATTTACAATCTGTTTTTCATTTTTATGATCTTGCCATTTTGAGAATATTCTCTAAGTGGATCATACAGTTTGCAAACTTTTGAGAATGGGTTTTTTTTACTCAGCATAATTTCCTTGAGATCCATTGAAGGTGTCGTGTATATCAATAGTCCATTCACTGTTATTGCTACCTTGTATTCCGTGTATGGAGGTGCCACAGTTTGTTTAACCATCTACCTATCAAGGGACAGACGTTTCAGTTGTTTCCAGTTTGTGACTATTACACATAAAGCTGCTATGAACATTTGTGTGCAGGTTTTTGTGTGAACATGTTTTCATTTCTCTGGGAATAATGCCCAGGAGTGCAATTGCTGGGTTGTATGGTCAGTGTATGTTTTGGTCTTTAAAGAAACTGACAGACTATTTTCCAGAATGGCAGTACCATTTTATATTGACACCAGCTGTGTATGAGTCTTCTAGTTTCTCTGCATCTTCACCAGCATTTGATAGTGTCATTTTTTTTAATTTTTTTTTAAGATTTTATTGGGGAAAGGGAACAGGACTTTATTAGGGAACATTTTGTACTTCCAGGACTTTTTTTTTTTTCCAAGTCAAGTTGTTGTCCTTTCAATCTTAGTTGTGGAGGGTGCCGTTCAGCTTCAAGTTGTTGTCCTTTCAGTCGTAGTTGTGGAGGGCGCAGCTCAGCTCCAGGTCCAGTTGCCGTTGCTAGTTGCAGGGGGCGCAGCCCACCATCCCTTGCGGGACTCAAGGAATTGAACTGGCAGTCTTGTGGTTGAGAGCCCACTGGCCCATGTGGGAATCGAACCGGCAGCCTTCGGAGTTAGGAGCACGGAGCTCCAACCGCCTGAGCCACTGGGCCGGCCCCTGATAGTGTCATTTTTTAATTTTACCTAGTCTAATAGCTATACAGAGATATTTCATTATTTTAAATTACATTTCCTTTATTGTTAGTAATATTAAACATTTTTATGTGTATATATGTTGTCTGTATATCCTCACTGAGAAACTCTCTCTTCATATCTTTTATCCATTTTCTAATTGGTGTGTGTGTGTGTGTTTACTGTTAAGTTTTGATCTAAATTATCATGTTTTGTGAACAACTTTGAAATGGGCTTCTGTTACTTGCAAATCTGTGGATATTCTACTTTTGTCTTTAATGACAATCACAGTAACGATGAGCATTTCCTGAGCATGTACTTTGTGTCAGGCACGTAAGTGCCTTACAGGTCCCCGCTCACCTCATATATGTTGTTTTTATAAACATCATACATTATTGGTCTAAACATTAACAGCCATTACAATTTAGTTTACAAATAATTGTTAGCATAAATAAACAGCTTCAGCAATCCATCATGGCCTAAATTCAAATTTGCTGAGTTTGTGTTTCAGTTGATTGAAAAAATCGAAGCCACTGATGTCACAAGAGTGCACAGGTCATGACAGCTGCTCTTCAAGTGAAATAACAGTTTTAAAAAAATTACATAATTGTGGGGACAGAGCCAGGAGTGCAGTTTCCAGGCTCTCGGCCTCACGTGGAAAGGTGCTGGCTCAGGTAGTAAATGACCATCAGCTGTGGCTAGTTGACCGTCAGCTGTAACCAGTGAGCCATTGGCCACTAATATAACGGCCGTGGCACGGCTAGCAGCAAATGGGGCCTAGCAAGAAGATGGTGGTTGGCAAGCGCGGATTGCATTTAGCACAGTGGATTGCAGCTTGCAAGTGAGGTTGGTTGGCAGAGACAAGTGGACGGCACGTTGCGGATCATGTGGCTCCTGCTTCCTGTGTCTCCAACCCAGCCACCAGCGAAACTATAGTGGCGTGACTGTCCTATCTATGGCTCTATGGGTGTTCCTTTTTGGCCTCACCATGTCCTGCATCCTTATGTGGGGAGCGGGAGCTGAGACCCCGCATGACACCCCGCGTGACAATAATGCACTTGTTTCTATTTGTCTTAAGTAAATACCTGACCATGTTCAGTTCAACATATTCTACAGAAGAAAAAAACAACACTTAAACTTGTCCCCTCCTGAAATAAAGGCAGAAAATACGTGTCCATTTGCTTTATATAGTTAAAAAACAAACAAACAAAACTCGGTCGGTGCAAGCAAAGCAGATCCAATGCAATGATCAGATATTCTGAATTCACGTGTGAGGCTAGGACTCTAATTCCTGAGGTCTGAAAAGATCCAGAGGCTTGTGAGGGGTCCCCAGGGTGACTGTGGCAGTTGGCCCTAGAGCAGAACAACCTCTGCGACAGGCTGGGCCCCTCTGGGGACTGGGCACTCTCCTCCATGTCCCAGGGGCAGTAACTGTGAGTCATTGTGAGTCACCACGTTGAGCAGGGACTGCCCTCACAGGCCTGGCTTCTGGATAATCAATCATCTGTTACTGTGTTTGCTGCTGCTTCTTTCCACACTTTGAAATCACCAGGAGGATGCAGAGTCCCCATTCCCACACACTAGACAGTCGTTCCCAGCCTTGGGAGAGGTAAGTGATGGCATCGCCACAGTGCAACCAGGGAGGACACGGTGATTTGGAGAATGACCACACCCGCCCCACCCCAGTGTCATTGCCACAGCACAACCTGAGCTGTGAAAGGTGGCATCCGCAGGTCTGTGTGTCCCTTTGACTAATGTCCAGCTGCTGCATTTAGATGGATCGATCACAGTCAGGTGGTCACCTCACAGCTGTCTCAGCAGGTCCAGAGACAGCCTCTGCTCGCCCACCTTTCTCAGTGAACCTCACTGCAGCTTTGGACATTGAGGTGTGTGAGGCGCGGGCCCATCCGCCTTCCCCCCCATCTGTTCCCTGATCGTGACCCCCTACCCTCTGAACTTCCCAGCTTTGACCTTGCTGATTTCTCTTTTGGTTTGGGTCTCTCCTCACCCTTTACCCTTTGGATTTGCTGCTTGGCACATTTTCCTACACAAACCATGTTTCTTTCTTTGTTCCATCACCATATTTCTTTATTCTCCGAGGTGTCAGGGAAGCCCTGGGACGCTCCCATCTGGTGAGACCCCAGGAGCCATGGCTCCACTTTCTCTCCCTCTTCCCAAGAAGATTTCCCTCCCCTACAAAAGTTCAAATCTAGCCTCACCACTCAACAGCCAGGCTATTTGCAATTTACTTTTCCTATCTGACTCTAGAAATGGGGAGGCGGGTGAAGCCCTTTCTCACAAGACTGTTGTGAGTTTTACTGATTATATATTATCGGGGGTTGTAGACAGAGGGGAAGTGGAGTTATTGTTTAACGGGTACATAGTTTCAGTTTGGGAAGATGAAAAGTTCTGGATGGCAGTGATGGTAGCATATATATGTGTGTGTGCGTGTGTGTGTATATATACACATATATATATTCTCACATCACAGCTTAGTACTCAGATGTTAGCTAGCTAATTCTAGAAATGGGGCAGCCCTCACCATTATCCTTCTCCCCCACCCTGGTCTCTGCTCGCAGGTCATGATATCCTGCCCTGTCTGTTCCAAACCCTCTTGTGCCAGCCCCGCCCTCCTAGCAGTCAGTTAGGGGGATACAGACACAGTGCTCCCCTGCCCTAGCAGCACAGGATCTCTCATTGGCTGCCATCACCATGGCAACTCACATCTCCTCCCCCATCCACTCACTTTCCAGAGCTGGCAGATTTGTGGAGTTTCCGACTTCTTAGGGCTGGGAAGGAAGAAAAAAGCGGGATGGGGGAGGGGAGAGAGGATCCCCTGACTGCAAAGGCAGCCACCTGGTTCAGGTTTGCTTAGATTCCAGCCTGGTGTGCAGGGTGGCCTCAATTGTCTCCCCACGCTGAGAAACCATCCTGATTCCCTTAGGCATTCCTGATCCCCTCTGAAATGGGCCAGCTCGGAGGAGGGGCCTGGGGTAGTGGCATGTGGCAGGCATGATAAGCGTATTATTCAAACAGAAGAATGGTTTTCATCCTGCTGTCCTTGCAGCACTACTGGGGGTGACATGAGAGCCCCAGTGGGAGTGAGCTTTGAAACCCCCAAAGGCAGTTGGGGTCATTCGTTATTCTGGCCACCCCTGGGTGTGGTTGGTCAGAGGGGGCAGCGTAATGGGTGCTCTCCCTGCCTGATGTAAAGTGGGGTGCTTGGAGATACAAGTCCACATGGGACCCCTGCAGAACCACACAGGGCACTGGCCAGTGAGATGCCAACCAGTGGGTCTCAGCTGTGGGGTACAGGCCAGGGTCAGTGCCAGGGCCTCAGAACCTACTGCCTCTCCAGCCACCTGCAGAGTGACCACATGGCATGCCTATACATGCATGAACTGTGGTATGCAAATAAATGCTCATTGGTGCTCTTGCAGTTTAAAAGCATCATTTGAAAGCATGGGCTGAATTGAAGGTAAGTTTTTGTCATTATGTGTGTTCCCAGTTAGCAGGGGTGTGATGGCAGAGAGTGAGGGTCCATGAAATTGATTGTAGTTGAGCAAACCCTCCTTTAAAAGGGTGAGGTCATGAAATTCTGATACACGCTATGATGTAGATGAACTTTGAGGATGTTATGTGAAGTGGGGTAGGCCAGAAACAGAAGGAAAAATGTATGATTCCACTTACATGAGGTCAGACATGAGTTAATGAACTTGCCTGTTCTGGACAGGCAAATTCATTGAGACAAACGGAAAGTAGATTAGGGATTGAGGGGGATGTGGGGAGGGCGAACGCGGAGTGAGCGTTTAATGGGGACCGAGTTTCAGTTGGGGAAGATGAAAATGTTCTGGAGATGGATGGTGTGATGGTTATACAACAGTGTGAATGTATCTAATGCCATAGAACTGTACACTTAAAAATGGTTAAAATGGTAAATTTTATGTTATGTATATTTTACTACAATAAAAAATTTATCCCCCCCCTCAAGAAAAAGGGGGTGAGACTAGGCTGGGTGGTGGAGCCGTCTGTACCTGCCACAGGAGTGGAGACTAGAGGACACACCCAGGAAAGCTTTGATAGGGAGAAGCATTCTGGAGAAGAGGGGCTCGCTCGACAGGCGGTCTCCCCCTCAGCTGCCTCCTCCTGCCACCTCCAGCTGCCTGGCTGAAGATAGGCAGATTGAAAAGGTTACAGCAGAGGCTCCCTGCACCCTTTCCCTGAGGGAACTAAAAAGTTGCCTTGGATAACCCATCACCTCCCTTCAAGGTTCCACTTGTTTAGGAGTCTCCGGGGTAGGAGTGACGGCCCTCAGCTGCACTCATGATCTTCCTCCCTCTGGAAGGCCCAGGTGGTCTGGTTGGGTGTGAGGACCAACCAACGCTGGGCCAATAGCCACAGCACAGGTGAGGCCAATGTCACAGCGAAGTGGCCAGAGGGAAGCCCTGCCCCCCTGGGAGCTCTGGCAGCGCCCTCCCCAGCTCCAAGCCCTGGGGTGCGGCAGCCCCTCCTTGCCTTCTGAGTCACTGTTCAAACCCACCAGCCCTTCTGACAGAGCTGGAATCAGGCACCAAGCCCTCCGGGAAGCTATATTTAGGATTCATCTGTGCTTTCTGATTTCTCCCCTAGATCCCATCCTCTCCCACCCCCAGATCTGAAAGAGCTAAAGATGCTGGAAATCATTCATCATCCCCCCTCTCCAGGCGCTCTCTTTCACTGGGTGGCTTAACTTACAAGCTGTGCCTTCACCCCCACCTTTCCGTACCACTCCCTCTTCTTTCTTCATCCCCACCCTCACCCGCTGGTTCCCCAGCTTCACGGGCAGCATGGAAAGCAGGCTATTTGTCTGACATCATCTTCCACTCCCTGGCCTGCGAAGAGTTACTCACTCAGGCAATCCCTGGTCCGCCAGAGGAGACTGTCCAATTGCCAAGCAACCCACTGTTGGCCAATCACAGAGCTCAGAGGTGATGTCATGGCGAGAGCTGATCTGCGGTGCTGATGTGGAGAGAAGCCCAGGGTACTACTAATTGAGGGAGTGAGGAAGGAAGCAGCTCGCTTCTAACCGGACTGCAGGTAAGTAGAAATGATATGCAAATTATTTGAGGTTTTTTAAAGGAAAAAACGAAACAAAACAGCAGCGGCACAGAGGAAAAGCAGCAGGGGTCTGACACCTATTGTGTTGCCTTTTGGTTTCACTCAATCAATTAAACTTTGTCAAATTCTAGGGTAAACGGGGTGAGGAGAAAAGAATGCTTAGCAGAGGGGTGAGGGTGGGCTACAGGCGTTTCTTCCATTCCAGAGCTCAGGAGAGAGAGGACAGGCAGGAATCGTCTGGGTCAGATGTCCACGGTGAGCTTTTTTCTGCCTAAAAATGTTTTGTTGATGAGGGAGAAAGGTTTTGTTCAGAGTCCAGCTTCCCTGCAGCTGGCTCTGACCCCCAGACCCTTTTCCAGCGAGAAGCTGCCCTGTGTTTTACATTTCCTTTCTCAGCCCCGGCTTTTCTCCTCTCCTTTTCCCATTGTATTGTCCTTTTCTTTCTTCTCTATCTATACTGGCTTACTTTTTTCTCTTGGTTCTAAAGATGCAGTGAGATCACCACCTCTTCCTCACCCCGCCCCACCCTGAGGTCAGCCTTATCCTACCTGCGCAGGGTGGCTGGCTGTAAAGCTGCAAACTGCGGGGACCCACAACTGCCACGCCCTGGTCGCTGCCTGTGGCGGAGCCAGGACCCTCTTTGCTCAGCCCGCCACTTTCACCTGGAGTTTAGGCACTGTCCTCTTCTCATGTGGGACCCAGGGATTTGCTGTCCAGTGGCCAGCTCTGTCCCCACATGGTGGTGCTGTCTTTGTTTTATTCCTCCCAGGAAGACACAGGCAGGTGTGGAAGAGTCCCATTGTCCTGAGAAAGGGCAGGCAGGTCTCCTGAACTCCTTGGAAGGCTCCGAAATATTCAGGCTGCTTGTTGGAACACCGGGGCAGGCACGCCCCATGTTTCAAAACCAAAAGAATTGCAGGAAGGATGGCCAGTGGTGGCCTGCTGGAGTCCTGCAGGGACGGTAGGAGGTTTAGCAGGAAGGTGGGGGAAACTGTCTCTGCTGAGGCCCCTCTAGGGGGAATGAAACCTCTCCTATAGGCGGGGAGTCTGGGTGCCAGGGGGATGAGATCATCTGTCAGATGAGGAAATAATCATAGTGCTGGAGCAAGCGATGAGGAGGCAGAGGGGAAAGCTCCAGTCTCCCAGGGACATTGCCCTATCCTCTAGGGCCAGCCCAGCCCCTCTCCTCAGCTTACCCCAAGCTCCCACCTTGCTTTCTGGAACTATGCCTTCGCCCCTCCTTGAAGCCGACTTTCATCACCAGCGCCTGAGCCCCTGTCCGTGGGTCCCAGCCTTTCTGGGACAGGTTTGGAGTGGGTGAAGATCTTTAATTGTTAGATAGAGCCACCATAGAGCATTGTAAGGAGTGAGTTCCCCATCACAGAAGGCATTCAAATCAGAAGTTGGATGACCACACAGCAGGGTAGCTAGAGAAGAGATTTTTGCATTGTGTTAAAGACTGGTCTAGATGAATGCTTTTCAGACTGCTGATTGAGACCCATTAGTGGATTATGAAATCAACTTGTGGATTGTAACTGGTATTTTTTTTTTAATAAGATGGGATAAAATAGTGTAGAAAAAAAAGTCAGAACACATCCCATATAGTAGAGTAAACAATGTTTCCTGTACCATTTTTTAGTTATATATTTTCAGTTATATATTTATGTTTATGTTTCAGTTACATGTATATTCATGTGTATGCACGTCTGTCTGCCTGTATGTGTGGGTATCAGTGACCATATACATGTCAGTATCGTGACATATACATACCAGATTATTATATTAAAATGTAGCTCTTTATTGTGGGTTCCAGTAAGAAAAAGGTTTTAGAAACATTGGGGTGAAAAACCTTCCTTTTTCTAACTATAAGACTGGAAATCTATAGATAACACTTCCTGGACCGTGGATGTATTTTTATATTTTTTCATTTTCAGTTGTGATAAAATACACACAATATGCAATTTGCCATTATAACCATTGTTAAGTGTCCAGTTCAGTGGCATTAAGTACATTCACATTGTTGTGTGACCATCATCACAGTCCATCTCCAGGACTGTTCGCCTTTTTCCAAACCCCGTACCCATTAAACAATAACTCCCCTCCCCCCAGCCCCTGGCGGTTACCATTCTGATTGTGTCTCTATGAATTTGACATGTGAGTGGAATCCTGCAGTATTTGTCCTTTTGCGACTGGCTTATTTCACTGAGCATAATGTCCTCAAGTTTCGTGTTGTAGAGCATGAACTTCTTGAAATGAGAACTGTCTTGTTCATAGGTGTCCCTATTATCAGGTACAACATAAGTGCCCCAAACCCAAGTATTGTCTTACATGGAAAACTATGTCTCTTTCGGGAGATACTTATTCTAAAGGGCCCATCAAAGAGAGACAAGTGTGGTCCCCTGAGCAGACTGTTGAGCAGACACACAATTGGTGGTGGAGTAGTGGGAGTGTCTTGTAGCTTTGGCTGAATGTCTAGGTTTCATTTGGCTCCAGAAAAGAAATCCAAGAGCCAAGCAAGGTTGGCTGCCCTCTCTCATCCGACCAGGCCGTTTTAACCACATTTGCCCAATAGGACAGAGTGGGCCAACTGATGAGATTTAAAACAGAGTAGCAAAGATTGATGAACAGAGATCCAGAGAGTAAGGCAGTAGAACAGGAACCAGGGATAGAGAGCAAAGAAGGAAGAAGGGAGGAATGGAGGGAGAGAGAGGAGAGAGAAGATAGTATCTACCCTAACCCAACCATGTAGAAAGAAGGGGAAAATGCAGATCTTCCTGATTTTAAACAATTGGATATTTAAAACATCAAGGTCATAAGCAAAGAAAGGCTTAATTTTTCCTGAGCCCTTAAGATCCTCTCCCTAATTTCGCTTGATGTTTTTATATTATTTCCTATTTACCTGGAGATTCCCCTTTGGAGACATAGAATTCCCAGAGATTTTGAAGTCATGGGTGGGTAGAAATGAGACTTTTTTGGGGGGAAGATAGAAATTTTGGAGAAAATTATAAAATATGCAAAATGTAATTTTTATAATGCCCTGTAGGGAACCAAACTCTCTCTCTCTCTCTCTCTCTCTCTCTCTCTCTCTCTCTCTCTCTCTCTCTCTCTCTCTCTCTCTCTCTCTCTCAATGGCTTGGGAAATAAACATTCATCATGTACAATTTCGTTTGCTTATTAAGTTAGAATTTGCTATATTTAGAGATGTGATAGTCTGGAAAAGGTTACTTTTTCTGTTTTATTTTTTGGAGAGGAGTAAGGAAAAAAAAAAATCTCTCCTGCCATTTAAAAAGGATTTTTACAGGTTTTTGCATTTTCAGTCTCCACTAGGAAGATAGACAGACACACAGATGTAGTTATATTACACCCCACCTCCCCATACACCCTTCTTCTTCTCCATCAAAGCTCACTGGCCTTTTTCATCAATTATAACTGACAGCCAGCAGGGTGTCCACCCCTTAGGGTCCTGCTGTCAGAGGTAGGTGGTGGGAGGCAGGAAGACAGAACGATCAGAAGGGACAGGAGTCTGGTGGTTGGCCTAATTTATGACAGGGCACAGGCAATCTGAGCATAGACTCTAGGGTGAAAGACCCCGTGGGGGAGGGGAAGGGGGATGGGCCGAACGCAGAGTTCCAGTGGATCATTTGGGTGTTGGTGCCCAGAAATCCAGACCGGGCTGGGAGCAAGATTCAAACTGAGCACAGTAGTCCCCACCCCTCATCGGTGGTTTCGCGTTCCACAGTTTCAGTTACTCTCAGTCAATAGTAGTCTGAAAATATTAAATGGAAAATTCCAGAAATGAAGGGTTCATACATTTTAACGTATGCACTGTTCTGAGTAGCATGCTGAACTCTCACGCCGTCCGCCTCTGTCCTGCGCGGGATGTGGCTCATCCCTTTGTCCATTGTCTCCACTCTGTGTCCTTGCCCCTCCCACTAGTTACTTAGTGGCTGGCTCGCTTACCACATAGACTGCCGAGGTATCCCAGCTTGTATCCAAGTCACCCTTATTTTCCTTAATAATGGCCCCAAAGCGCAAGGGTAGTGATGCTGGCAGTTCCGATATGCCAAAGAGAAGCCAGAAAGTGCTTTCTTTAAGGGCAAAGGTATGTATGAATAGGAAAAACATTATATATATATATATATATATATATATATATATATATATATATATATATATATATATAGTGTTCGGTGCTATCTACACTTTCAGGCATTGACTGGGGGTCTTCGCGCTTATTCCCCGTGGCTAGGGGAGGACTACTCCACGTGGAAACAAGTGGAAAGGCTCTGTCTGCTGACAGAGCAAACACAACTTGACTAGTGATGCTGGGACAGGTCTGTCTTCTGCACCTGCCACCAAACCGGAATTAAGGACTCGACAAGAGTCCTTCCTAGAAAAACATGACTCCAGGAGTAGTAGTCTAGCTCATACTTTTTTGAAAAAAATTTTTAAATCATATTAGAGAATTCAAGTTCAAAAAGCATATTGATAACAGTCACGAAGAAAGAAAACACTAGAATTTAGAGTCATCTAATCATAATCAACACGTTTACAAAACTAAATGCAATTGTCAAATGACTTCAGACTAGGGAAGATGTCTATTAAATTCATCATTTTCCTTCCTAGCATCTCCCATAGAGCATATAGTAGGCTCTCAATAAATACAGAGGGAGCCAAAAATATATATACACATTTTAAGGAAGGAAAAAACTATTAAAATTGTAATACTCAATATATACTGATAACAAAAGATGAATACAAGTCACGTTTGACTTCTGCAATTACAAGAGGTGGTCAAAGTGGTTACCCTCCGCGTAATTTTAACACAGTTTTTTCCTTGCTTAAAATGTGTATACATTTTTTTGGTACCCTCTGTATTTGTTGAATGAAATGTAAGAAAGAAATCGATAACGGCAATCCAGAACTGAAAATTTAGATCATTGTGACGAAACCAGAAGATTCGTAGGGCAAGGAAGTAAAACTATACTAAATCTCTCATCTCACACAGAGAAAACTGTTAGCTACTGTTTAATTCTTAATATAGTGAAATATAGGTATAAATGATTCTAACTTAAAGATAAAAACAAGATGTAAAACTTACAAAGCATTGGAGAAGAATGAAAGTACAAAGAAAACAAGAGTATTATGTCAAAAGATAAGAGTCTCCCTTTAGGTAGCTAAATGCAGGCCTGGCCACTGGCTGTGTGACTCAGGCTTAATCTTAATAAAGGCACAGAACATAATCAGCCCTCTCTCTCTTCATCTGAAAAAGGGTGGGAACTGAGAATGCTAGAGATCTCTGTGGCTCCACCCATCTGTGGGCAGAGAGGTTGACTCCTGAAAATGTCTGCAGATTCTATTGCTTGTGCTCTGCTGATATGAAAATTATTTCATTTGTTACACTTGGCAGGTCATACATGTGCATTTTAACAGGGGCTTTCTGAGGCAGTGCCTGACACAAAGGAGAGCTAGAGGGTGAGAATTTTAAGCACCATTTTAAGACCACCCGTAGTTGAGAGGCAGATTTGGAATAGATGAGCCTTTGTGTACTCTGCAAACACACGCCCTAAGCAATCATCTATCTTGCTTCCATTTATGCTTGGCCTTGGATTTGAGGAAGTACCATGAGACTTTACTGAAAACATCATGGGCTTTGATGGAAGAAGACTTGGGTTCAAATCTCATTTCCTCATTTTCTACTTGTATGACTTTGGACCAATCAAATCACTTACGTGAATTGACCAGTCGCATAGGTATAACAGTATCTATTTCATAGGAATTTGGGAGAATAAAATGAATATATATATATATATATATATATATATATATATATACCTCCATATTATAAATAATAGGCATAAGAAAAAAACTACAAGGAAATACCAAAATACCAATAGCAAAAAGTAACAAGATGACAGGGATTTCATTTCTTTTCTGTCACATACATGTTCTGAAATATGATGTTAATATGTTTGTAATTAAAACATTACATATACACATAAAATGCACATATGCATATATGTATATGAAAGTGCTTGCTAAACTGTAAAACACTATGAAATATTCCCACTGTTGTGACTAAGAGTAATGTGACACAGGCTTATTCCAGTGCTTCGACCCCAGGACCCCATGCGCTACCTGGGTCACAAAGCCTTGCAATTCCATCCAGTGACACTGAATAGAAGTCTGTGCCCTTGAACTTCCAATATTTTGATTCTTATATATATATATAGAGACTCGAAATAAAAATAGCCCAGAAAATGCCATCACTGTGGATTATTTGGGGCTGTCAATTTTCCTGGCTTAATTTTCCTTCTCTGGCTTGCCTCTCAATGTAGCTGTTACCTCAAGGGGCCTCTCAGACTCAGCCCTGCGTTTGACAACAGGGAACCCCTCCTTATTTCCTAGAAGCACAACTGAAGCCTGTTAGGTATTGGCTGGAAGTTGCTCTTGACCTCGGCTCCCGTCAGCTTTTCCTCATGAAGGTTTAGAAGCAAACCAGAGAGGAGTGATTAGACAAGCTCTAGTCCCTCAATGCTAGTGAATCACACGCTGCTCTGCTTTGTCCCGTTTCCCTCTGTGTGTCTCTCTCTAGCCCTCGGCCTGTGATCTAATACCCACCCCTCTCCCTTTATAACATGGTCCCTGTGACTGCCAGGGACTTGCCGAAGGCCCACACAGCACCTGTGAAATTTCCAGAGGCTCCAAATTCCCACCCAGGGGACCTGTTTCACTTTTTCATCATCAAAAAACCCTGTGGTTCTTTGAAAACCTAGCCAAAGGCTTGGCACAGAACTTAATATTCAATAAATATTGTGCAAAGAATGAAAACCACATTCATGAAAAAATAATGTACCTCTTAAAAAAAAAAATCCAAATAAAGACATATGGGTGCTAATCAGAGCCTTCCGGTTGCCATGAAATACCCAGGGTTATTGCACAGAGTTATGATTCCATGACATTTAAGTAGATGGTGCAGCTTATTTCACGTAAAAATATAACTTCAACAGGACTTTTAAAAAGACTGTTAATTGGCATGGACCTAAAGAGTCACCTTCCTGTGCTGCTTGCGGTCAGAGGACGTGGGTCAGACTCATTGCTTTCATGCCCCGGTTCTGTGCAGACTTCCTAGAGTGTCTCTGATCACATTTGGCAGGGATCACGCTATTCAAACGACTTAGATTTGCATTAGCTTCTTAGCCCTCAGAAATAGTCCACATGGGATGCACACATCCTGGTGGCATTATCTGGGCATTTCTTGCAGTGACAAAATGCTTGCTCCCTCGGGCCAACTGTCAGAGGTGCCACAGGAGGTCAGGTATGCACCCAATCAATGGCCATTTAGCATTTGAGAACTGGTTGCATTTCTCTGTCAGCAGCTCATTGACGGCGTTACAGAAAGCCTGGCAGTCTGACTCATTCTCTCTGGTCACAGAAATCCATCCGTCTGCTGTGGTGTCCCTTCTGTAGCCTCCTCTTCTCATTGCTGCTCTGAGGGGGTCCCCTGGAGGGCTGTTCCCTCACACTGTCGTGTGGGGGGGAGAGAAGGGATCAGCATGAAGGCAGAGCACAGACGCTGAAATCCAGAGGCTTGGATTCTGCTCTCATCTCTGCCACCAACTCAGTGTGACCTCAGGAGCTTTGGTCACCGGGGAGGAGGCTATTGGAATTTTGGAAGGGACAGTTGTTGTTGGTTGTGTGCAATGCACGATGCTTAGCCTATCTGGCCCCTGCCCAGCAAATGCCTATAGGATCTCCAGTCCAGTGCCCATCAAAAAGTCCCACGGCTTTTCTGGGAGGGAGGCTGCCCGTAGTTGAGAACCATTGGCTCGTGATTGCTAGTTCTCTCCATCTCTGACATTCTGATGTTCTCGAGGAAACTGAGGGACCCATGAGATCCCTCTTCAGTCAATAGCCTTTAGTCTAGACCAGGGGTGTCCAAACTGCGGCCCGCAGGCCAACTGCAGCCCACAATCCATTTTTAATTGGCCCGCAGCAAATTCCCAAATTATATTTAGTTTACTTAAATAAACCAAGTGAGGCAACACGTACTTCACCTCGAGTGAGTGGCCCGGCTGTTTGTGTATTTTACCTCATATGGCCCTTGATGAAAAACGTTGAAAAAAGTTTGGACACCACTGCTCTAGACCTTTGCTATCAGCCATCCCCACCCCCAATCAAAAGTTACTCATTCTATGTCTTATCTCTTCTTGGTGGGGCTATCGCTAACGAATTAATTTTACTAATTATGCTAATGGATCCATCCATCAGGAAAAATGTGTGATTACTCGCTTTGCCATATACAGACTCTCGGAGGCTGGAGCTGGGGGAAAGAAAGGTATGGAATCGGTTTGCAAACAGGAAAGCAGTCATGGGTGGGCTGCCAACAGTCCATGGTGGGACTCGTTCTAAGCAGGTCCTCATCACTTTCGACCTGGCCTTGGCTTCCAGCCTCCTCCTCCTCATCTTTGCCCCAGCTCATGCTGCCGGATGAGTCTTTTGCACTAGTAGCATAACCTAAAGACAAAGCCAAGCTGTAGGATGGAAATCCCAGCTTGGCCCCTTACTACCTGTTGGATATGGTGTAATTAAGCTCCCATCTCTTCATTATAAAAGAACTTCATAGAATAAATGGAGATAATGTCTGTGGTACAAAGCAAGGGCTCAATGAGTGGTGGCTATTATTATTGCTATTATCTTACCATCACCATTTCCTCTCCCCGTGTTCAAAAGATGTCAGTGGCTTCCTACTGAACAGAAGATAAAGTGCAAACTCTTTCCCTGGTCTAGAGGTCTCTGATCTTCCCGTTCTTATTCCAGCAATCAGTCTCAAAGCACCCTGCATGCAGCCCAGCGCACTCCTCTCTGTCCCACAATAAAACCCAGTCACATGCACAGCGTACAGTCGAGTTTAGAGGCATCGTAAGACGAGAGGCGTTGCAGAATCTAACGTGCGTAAGAACCTATCATACTCTCACCTTTGCCATCTGAAGCTTGAGTTCTCTTACCACCTGCCATGCTGGATCAGTGACTGACAGCACATGCCATGCTGGATCAGTGACTGACAGCGCTGGGCTGCTCAGGGAGGCCCCGCCTGTCGTCTACATCCATCAGAAGTCCTTGGGAGGGAGCACTGGGCAGGAGTCAGGAGACCACGGTCCTGAGCTCCAGCCCTGGTTCTGTGGTTATATCCTGAGTGACTATGATCGACCTTCAGTCGGGGGCCCTTTGGATCTTTGCTCCTGCTGAATGCGATCAGTTTGCTGATCTTCCGTAGGGGCAACCCAAGGCCTGGGATTGGCCTCTGCCGTAACGGAGCACATGCAAGGAGCCTGTGGGAGAGCCAGAGCTTTGCTTCTGCATGGGGTTTTATCCTATGATGCTATGATGTCTGATGCCCTCCCTGGAATCTCCCTCTGATGGGCCTGTCCCCGTGGCCTCAAGCCTACTTTGGCCTCCATTGTCTCTTAACCTTCATCCTTCCTCTGGGAATTCCTGGCATTCTGTTCTCTTGGGCAATAACACCCTTACTGCCCCCTCTCTGGAAGTCCCAGGATAGGCCTGGTGGTCCCGCTGCGTTGTGTGTGTTGCAGGCATGACAACATGACTGAAGCCACCAAGCCATTAACAGGTTTCACAGCACCATGAGAAACATGTAGGGCCCAGGCCTCTAGGACTAGGACTAGTGTGTGGGCCTTAGGGTTGATGGGACATGCCCAGGAAAATGACTTGGGTGGTTGGTGTCCAACATGGGAGAACAGAGACCTAAGAGCTGTTCTGAAGGGCTTCCAGGACATGGGTTAGCGTAACTAGAGCCTCTGAGTGGTGTGACTTCAGTCCAGGTCTAACCCAGAAGACAACATGGAGTTCTCACAGCCAGGCTGAGTGCTGGAGAGGCAGTGTGACCGGCCCTACCCAACACTGATGCCACAGGTCAACGAGCAATAAAGTCAGGCTCCCTGCTGTGGCTGCCACCAGCCAATGGCCTAGGGCCATTTTTGTGTGGCTGGGCCTTCCAGAAGAGTCTTGCCCTCCCCCCTGCTCCCTTACATCCTTTCTCACAATGTTCGATGGGCAGCAACATTTTTTGGGTTTGAGTGCCATAGAAGTGATGTAACTATTGGCCTGAGGATTTATAAGGGCCCCATGTGCCCAAAGGTACACCTATTAATAGTATCTTGAGGAAAACATCAGACTGTATATATAAACACTGGTAGATGAGATCCGGTGAAAGAATCATGGGTTTGAACCCTGGCTCTGTCATTTCCTGAGTGCATTAGTTTCTTATGACTGCTGTAACAAATTACCACACACTTGAGAGGCTTAAAATAACAGAAATTCATTTTCTCACTGTTTTGGTGTCTGAAAGTCCAAAATCCAGGTATCAGCAGGGCCATACTCCCTTCCAAAACTCTGGTGGCTTCTGGTAGCTCCAGGCTTTCTTGCCCTATGGTAGTCTCACTCCAATCTCTGCCTCCATCTTTGCATGGCCTCCTTCTCTCTGTGTGTCTTTCCTCTGTATGTCTCTTATAAGGACGACTGTCATTAGATTTACATGCCAGGTAAGATAAAACGATTTTGTCTCGATATCCTTGACTTAGTTAAATCTGCAAAGACCCTTTCCAAATAAAGTTACATTCACAAGTTGCAGGGGTTAGAACGTGGATATACCTTATGGAGGGGGACACCATTCAACCCGCCACACTGAATGGCCTTGGAAATGTCACTTAGCCTGTCCGAGCCTCAACTCCCACATCTACATGGCAGGGATAGTAATTCCTATGTCACAAAGTTATTATGAAAATTAAAGTGAATACATTTGTCACACAATAGATGCTCTCTAAATACATATTTTTAATTATGCAGATTCCAACCCTGTGAAACTGAGTTTTCTCAGTTACAAATCCCTTGGCCATACATACCTCTGTCCATCTCTAGGATGTCTCCTGTGCCCTGCCCTGGTCTTCCTTCTGTGCCCCTTGGACTTGTGTTCTCTACCTGGTTCCTCCTGCTCCTAAAACTCCTAGCCCAGTATCTTCCAGAGAATTATAGAAAGCACTCATTACATGTTTTAATTAAGTCATATCCTCAGGCCAGATTGCCTTTCCTGGAGTCCCCAGGACCATGGAGGAACCAGCAGTTAACATCTAGTCCCTCCACTGGCCACAGGGAAGAGCTTACAAGTCAGAAGACCTGGCTCCTAGAGCCAGCTCTACCACCAACTAGCTGTGTGACCTTAGCCAAAAATCTTACCTTCTCTGAGCCCCAGGTTCATCTGAAAACAAAGCTGATGATGCCTGTCTTGTCGGCCTAGCCCAGCCTCGTGCAAATGCAGATGACAGGGACTGTCAAGTGCCCTGTGAGTGTAGGGTCTTAATTATTATGCCCAGCTCAGGCTGAGGGGCATGGTCCCTAATGCCACTCCTTTAGAAGAAGCTCAGCTCAGTCTCCCTTCTTTTTCAAGGTGTCCTCTATCTCCCTTCACCTATTTGGACCCCACTTCTACTCCAGTACCTACATTAAAGTCTGAGGCCACTCCCTCTCCTGGCAAGGGCTCCCTCTGGCAGCTGCCTCAGCTATCAGCCTGGTAGTGAGTGGAGACTGTGTAGAATGTGGCCTCCTGACCAGGGACGTCGCACCCAGGCACGCAGGCCCACCTCCCTGTTCAGGGATTCACTGGTACTATCAGGATCAACTTGACTCTGAGGAGAGAGGCCCATTGTGCTGCACTGGGAGGGATGTGGAAGGCGCCTCTGGCTCCAAAGCACAAGGAGAAGACTGAGGAGACGCTGCGGGACAGAGCCCTCTAAGGCCCGCTGACCCGGCTTCAAGTCTCTGCGCTTTCACTTTCTAGCTGCAAGCGCAAAAATCCTCGGAGCCTCCGTTTCCTCATCTGCAAATGGGGACAATAGTCCTTACTTGCAGGGCTGGTGAGAACCAGGGGTAATGACGCTGAAGCAGGCATGTGGTAACTGGTAGCCACCCTGATGAAACAGGCAAAGGAAAGGCACCGAAAGGAACATTTTTATTAAGCACCCCCTTTCTGCTGGAGGCTGTACATAGGCAGCTCTCATTTAATTTATACGACTCGGGGCAGAATTAAGGGGGCTCCGGAATGCAACGTCAGGCCTGTGAATTGACTTGTGACAGCTAGTAAGAGAGATGAAGTGTTTGTCTGACTCCATTCAGGACGAGCCCTAAAGCTGAGGCTCAGCCCACTGCTCCCATCCCCTCTCCTGCTGTCCCCAGCCAGTAGGAACGCTGGTCCCTGAGGGAAAACATTTCATGTAGGAGGGAAAGGGCTTCTACATCAGCCTCAGGGTCTCTTTGTGTCATGAGGATGCAGGCAGGGAAGCTGTAGGCTCACGCCCCTCTCCACTGGCACAGCGACCACTGAGGTAACTGTTAGTCAGGGTTCTCCAGAGGGACAGAACAAATAGGATAGATAGATATAGACAGATATAGACATAAATATAGCTATAGACATAGATAGATACATTGAGAGAAATGTATTTTGAGGGATTGGCTCCTGCAATGATGCAGGCTGAGAAGGCCCATGAGGAGCCATCTGCAAGCTGGAAGCCCAGGAAAGCTGGTGGTATCATTCCATTCAGTCAGAAGGCCCCGGAACCAGGAGCTTACCCATGTCCGAGGGCAGAAGAATATGGAGGTCCCAGCTCAAGCAGAGAGCAAATTTGCCCTTTCTCTGCCTTTTTGTTATACTCAGGTCCTCAACAGAATGCATGAGGCCCACCCTCACTGGGGAGGGCCATCTTTGCTCAGTCTATCGACTCAAATGTTAATTTCTTTCAGAGACATTCTTACAGACACATGAAAAACAATGTTTTACCAGCTATGTGGGCATCCCTCAGCCCAGTCAAGTTGACACAGAAGTTAACCATCACAGTGGTCAAGGATCAAGTGGTTGTGACAGCCATTCACTGCTATTTCTCACTCCATCGAATGAATAGTAGCCGTCAGTACAGGCCCATTACCTACCATCCGCCAGACACTCTCTGATCTGCTCACTCCTTGCCTCTTGTTTCCACCTGCTTCTCCTTCACACTTTCTGGTCCAGCATCAACCAGCTTGAGATCCTCATAGACACCAAGCCTTCTCAGCCCTGCCCCTTGTATGTACTATTTTTAGCAGAATGCCCTCCCTACTGTCTCCTGCCTAATGTAAGACTCAGTTTAGGTGCTGCTAATACCAGGGAGCCTTCCCTGGCTCCCCCGTCCTCCTGCAGAGTACAGAGTCCCTTCTCTGTACTCCCACGGTCACCCGCACACCAATCACCACATCTGCACTGACCACGTTATGATGACATCATTCCTTAAGACCGTTCATTCTTCTCATTGTCAGAGGCCATCTTACCTGGGAATCAAGGAATGCTTAGGGCAGTGGTTCTTGGAGGGAAGGGAGTGAGAGGGCATATGAAGGGGTATTTGGACATCCTGTGTCCAGTCCCCTCTCACCCATATCGGAATGGGCTGCTGTGGAAGGAAGCTCCGTGTGGGTGTAGGCAGAGATTCACAACACAGTTATTTTGTGAATGTCTCCCATGTAATTTGGATTTAAGATTAATCTCTCACCCTCATCCTTGCTTTGGGCCAGACCAGTGAGCTATGCAGGGAGACAGATGAGCACCCTTTGATTCATACAGTTTGGGGAAACCCATGTCTGCACACTCAGGGGGCTTGAGATTGGGAGCCAATTAAGAAACTATCATTAGCCCATGGAAGCTGAACTTGACTGGGGTGATGTGGGAGAGGTGGCTGGTGTCTGGGAAAGAGAGAGTAGGTGTGGGGATGAGGCATCTCTTGGGGTTCTTGCCCCGCTTGTGTAAGACTTTCCTTATGGGAATAACCCATCAGCGGTAAAATACTCTCTTTTTTTCAGACTTATGACAGTGTCCTGAGCTGGTGACAGACCTCATCTGTGACTTTCAGTTGGATTCAGCTCTCACATTCCAGAAAACATGACCCTGGCTGGTAGGTATAAAACCATGTACGTGACGGGGGCACCAAAGCACAGGGTATTTCTGTACATGCATATAAGTACTTACACACTCACAGAAAAAAAGACGGATGGGAATGACAGCCAAGAGTTAAAATTGGTTATCTCTAGACAGTGGGTGGGACCCCAGCCAAGCTCTCCTTCCTTTTGCTCGTGTGTTTTAAAAGTTTTTACAATACACATGTATTATTCTTGCAGTTAATTATGTTTTTAATTTGGAAAAGAAAATGAGGAGGAGAGTGCCAGGGCAGCGCGCTGAGCGTTAAGCTGAGAGAGCCTGAGTGTGCCTGGGCTTTAAAAATGGTGTGCTGCCCCAAGGCTGTGGGGGAGGTGGGTCCTGCCAGGAGCACAGTGCCAGGGTGGCAGTGGGCTGGCCGTCGACACGTCAGCTCTGATTCGTGACCTTCTGGTTTGCAAATCCTCCCCAGGCACAGGAAGACTAGACAATGGTGGCAGTACCGTTCCATGGTGTCCTCGTGGACACCAGCCCCTCTGGCTGTGACCACTGCACTGGGAAGGTCAGGGAAGGCTCACAGGCTGAGCTCACCACCCAGGGAAGGGTGAGACCAAAAGGATGGGGGTGAGCTTCCTTACCCTTCAGGGAAGCACTGCCAAGTACTTTGAGTAAAATGGAGTGTGGATTTCCTGCCGGCTGAACATCCTAGGCAAGTGTGGGGAGAGAGCTGAGTCCAGGGTGCTAGGCTGGGGTGAAAGCGCTGGTGCTGGGGGTCTTTCTCTGGACATTTTGCATTTCACACTGTGAAGGAAGACGATGCACTGAGGGAAAGATGGTGTCATCTGGGTGCTCTGGAAGGCTCAGGTTCTCATAGGTGACAGAAGCGGGTCCAAATCACACACAGGACTCCTAAAGAGGCTCACTTGGGGCAAAGAGGGGGTCCCCAGCCAAAGGGTAGGTCTGGGTGCCTCTGTGGAACCTGGGGACCCCCAGCTGCTTGGGCATCCAGCCTCACAGGGCTGCTGGCTCTGAGACTAGGAGGAGAGAGCATTTTCACCTCCTGGGTGTTTCCGCAGCCTACAAAGAGAAGATGAAGGAACTCCCGTTGGTGTCCTTGTTCTGCTCCTGCTTCCTGGCCGACCCCCTGAATAAGTCATCCTATAAATATGAAGGTAAGTGAGGGCTGTCGTTGGGAGAGTAATGGCTGGAGAGGTCCCGTGGCTCGCATTCATGAGTACAGCACCCCCTACCTCAATTTCCTGACCGCCTCCTCCTCACAGCACCTTTTCTCTCCCCGAGCCAGTAAAACCACTGCAGCTAATTCTGAGGGTCTAGGCAGCCGGTGATGGCAGGCGTGGGGCTAGGCCTGGGGGAGCAGGCAGCAGGGGAAGGTCTGAATAGAGCTGCTGCAGAGAGCTCTTGATTTTAGCTTTTGTTCATTCACTGAACAATGGGTGCTGAGGAAGATGGAGAAGTGAAGCAGAGCTTATGCTCCCCCGGAACACCTAGACTAGAAGAGGAGGCAAGACAGGTGTAAACTGCTAGATTCCACGGTCGCCAAGTCTCCTGCGTGAATGGTAGAAAACGCTCTGGGAGAGTCCAGAGGTGGGCAGACGACTTGCACCTGCAGCCACCCAGGGACGCTCTGTGATAGCCGTGCTGACAGGTTCCCAGGACACCGTGTCCCAGGATGCGAGCAGGGAGCCCCGGATGACCACGTCCTGATTAGGGGTGCTCGGAGCACAGGCCGCCTCTGAATTTCCTGGGGGTTCAAAGAAAGGGATGGGTTTGGTCTGGAAATGAGAACTGGAGGTGCTCGGGTTACCTGAGACTGTTTTTCTCTGTTGTTTAGGCTGGTGTGGGAGACAGTGTAGGAGAAAAGATCAAAGCCAGCGGAAAGACAGTGCTGACTGGAGAGAAAGAAGAGAGCAGGGTAGGAGGGAGAGGGGGAGAGGTGTCAACAGGCTGAGCCATCAGACTGGTAGTGGGTTGGAGAGTGGACGGGTGGTGGGTGGTGGGTAAATGTACCACTCTCAGCCACCATAGATGACAATTTGAGTAAGAGCTCAACTATGAGAGGAACCTTGTGGCAGAAGCAAAAGCAAAAGCAGCTGCTACAGCCATTATTAGAAAACACATATCCTGGGACTCTAAACTGGCAACCTGAGACGCCACTGTGGCTACCAACCACCAGCCCCATCAGAGCCCACTGACCCCAGGTGTCATGTTCAGGACAGACCTAGAACCCTGGTCATTGGTTTGCCTTGGGGACCCCAGATCTCCTACGTATGTGTGCATGCTTTATGGGTGCCCATGTAGTCTTCAGGGGGTGAGCAGCCCCTTTTCTGCTCTCTGCAGCAGACACAGTGGACCTGAACTGGTGTGTAATCTCTGACATGGAAGTCATTGAGCTGAACAAGTGCACCTCAGGCCAGTCCTTCGAAGTCATCCTGAAGCCGCCTTCCTTTGATGGGGTGCCCGAGTTCAATGCCTCCCTACCCAGACGGCGAGATCCATCACTGGAAGAGATACAGAAGAAACTAGAAGCAGCTGAGGAGCGAAGAAAGGTAAGTGCTGTGCTTTCTTCTTTCCATTTCAGCAGGAGGGGGAGGGAGCTGGAGAAGATAGGTGGTGGCCCTGAGCTGGGTAAGGTTACCACCAACCCACACATACTTAAAACAGCACCTCCCATGTGCAAGGCAGAGCATGAGGCACCACTGAGCAAAACAAAGAAGTAGAAGTCCCTCATCTCTAGGAGCTTACAGTTTGGTTAGGAGGATAAGGCACTGCATTACATACCTCCAAGAGGTGGCCTTATATGTACAGTGACAAGAGTGAGCCATAGACAAGCACTGAAGATTTAAGGAAAGTCTAGACAATTAAGAAAGGGATCCTGGGGCTGGCCCAGTGGCTCAGGCGGTTAGAGCTCCATGCTCCTAACTCCGAAGGCTGCCGGTTCGATTCCCACATGGGTCACATGGGTCAGTGAGCTCTCAACCACAAGGTTGCCAGTTCAACTCCTCGAGTCCCCCAAGGGATGGTGGGCAGCGCCCCCTACAACTAAGATTGAACACGGCACCTTGAGCTGAGCTGCCGCTGAGCTCCCAGATGGCTCAGTTGGTTGGAGTGAGTCCTCTCAACCACAAGGTTGCCAGTTCGACTCCCACAAGAGATGGCGGGCTGTGCCCCCTGCAACTAGCAAGGGCAACTGGACCTGGAGCTGAGCTGCGCCCTCCACAACTAAGACTGAAAGGACAACAACTTGAAGCTGAACAGCACCCTCCACAACTAAGATTGAAAGGACAACAACTTGACTTGGAAAAAAAAGGCCTGGAAGTACACACTGTTCCCCAATAAAGTCCTGTTCCCCTTCCCCAATAAAATCTTTAAAAAGAAAGGGCTCCTTAGTTGGTGTGCCTGCCATGTTTCCCATTAATTCTGTAGGGCCCAACTCTGACGCCATCTTTGTATAAGCTTTCTTCATCTTTCAAGCAGAAAATAATCTCCTCCCTTGAGTCCCTACAGCACTTCCTCTCTACCTCTTAAGACATACGTCACATGCTAGTCTGGGTTAGAATTACTTATGAATATCTTATCTGTACTATACTTTTTTCTTCCCCAAGTTGTTAGAATAGTGCCTGGCACATGGTATATGGTCACTTAGTATTTGTGAATGAGTGAATGAATGAATGATGGCAATGAGAAAAAGACAACTGAATGTGTGGTGGGAGAACCCAGGAAGTGTCTATGCTTCCTGCTAATGGACCAGAGACGCAGCTGAGGGAGGGGTGTGTTCTGGGTGTGGAGCTTTTAGGTCGTGATGGTAAAAATATCCCTGCTCTGCTCACCTTCAAGGGTCTCTTTCTGCCTTTGTACTTCCCCAGTACCAGGAAGCTGAGCTCCTGAAGCATCTGGCAGAGAAACGAGAACATGAGCGGGAGGTGATCCAAAAAGCCATTGAGGAAAACAACAACTTCATCAAGATGGCCAAGGAAAAACTAGCCCAGAAGATGGAATCTAATAAGGAGAACCGGGAGGCTCACCTTGCTGCCATGTTGGAACGGCTGCAAGAGAAGGTAAGTGGTCTTGGATCAGCGAGGAGACTCCTGGGATACTCTCTTCCTTCTGTGGCAAGTATAACGGATTTATATGTCATTTCAGGGAGCAAGCAGCGTCAGGCAGGAATGGGGGTATTTCTGTCAGGCTGGGTACTTCACGAGTTCCAAGGGATGCTTTGGGGAATCACAGACAAGAAACACAAACTGAGCGCTGGCATTCCCTGGGGGACGTGCTGCACAGCTACACAATTGAAATTTCTTATTATCTTAGGGCGATTAGACCTCTTATCATCTAGAGAAAGCCTGCCTGATGCAAAGGAGGAGGGATAAACAAGCAGTTGTACACTCCTGGCTTCGTCCTTGAATGGACTGGTTCAATTCACTGGAAGATGCTGACTTGAGCTCTTGGCTCTAAGCCAAGGGCATGATGCGCTGAGCTGCCCATTGAGCAGAAAACATAATTTTCTCCAAATCTCTTGACATGGACTGAGGGAGTCACAGGTCTTTCCAAGATGCTGCCTTTTGTCAATAAACTAAACGGTGTCACCTGAATATGAGAAACATGAGAGACTGGGGTTGGTCCCACGTGTCAGCAGAGTAACAGCCCGTTCTGCTGAGAACATGATGGCCTCATTTCCCGAGTCTCAAGGCTGCCCCAGTTTCTCCTGCAGCTCCGGGGAGGGCTCCAGCTCTGTGTTTCATTTCCAGGAGCCGCCTGCTGCGCGGTGACTCCGGGGACCCGATCGGTGGCCTCGTCCCATGGTGAGCAGCGTGGTCCCCGCTCCTCCCTGCCCATCCACCTAGACTCTCAGGCACTTCAAAAGAGCTGCTAGAAAGATCTGGTTTCTTCACGGGGACCTGAATGTTGCATAGACCCTGCAGCTAACCAGCATGGGGCAGCCCCTCCTCTCATAGACTCCATCCTTCTGGGGGCAGCAAGGCCTCCACCACGTGTTAGACGGAAGGGAAGTGATCTGGGTATGATTCAAGGCTTTCCCAGTTATCCAGAGGGATGGTTAGGAGCAAACTCTTATAGGAAAAAAATCTTGGGTTGGGATAGGATGGGGCATGGGCTCTCAGGAAGAACCCAGAGGAAACAATGAAGACTAGAGCCATGACATGGCATTTGAAAGATTGTAAAACACTTCAATTTCACCATACACCTAGCCTCACAACCAGTCCATGAGGTAAGCGGGAGAGGTGTTATCCTTATTTTATCATTGAGGAAACCATGTCAGAGAAGGTCAAATGACTTGCCCAGGGTCACACCGCCACTGAGCAGTGTTACTGGGACTAGAACTCAGTTCTTTGGCTACAAACTGGTGGTTCTTTCCATGCTTGTTTAAGGAAGATCAGCCCATAATCGTCCTGCCAGCCTTTTGTCAGAGAGGTGGCCATTGGAGGCCATGGAAAGGGAGTCCAGAAACCCTGGGTTGTGTCCAGTGAGCTCACCTGGGCATGGAGGTAGATTCCAAAATGGAGAGATTGGGAAGGCTCACAGTCTGGGGTAATAGCTTTGGAGGTCAGGTAAGACTCAAAGAAGCAAGATGTCAGAGCAGAAACTTGAATGGGCATCTCTCCCTGGGCATTTTGACCTCTATTTATCATTCCCCACCTGAAGGCAAAAGGTAAAACAATATAGGTGTGTCGTTTCTGCCCTGCCTCAGGCCAGGTGCATCTTCAACAATACCTCTGTGTCCGTATTTGTGTGGGTCACTGGCCACCTGCAGCAGACTCACCTGGTGTCAAGTTTCACGCTACAGATATCTGACTTCAAAGCCCTATAAGAGGAGGGCCTACTCACCCCAGACCTACTCACGCTGGCTCTCTAGGGATGGTGCCTGAGGACCTTCAGTTTAATACCTTCCTAGGTCCTACTGATACATAGCAAGGCTAAGAACCACTGCCTTTGATGTAACATTCCCCATTCCTTCCCAGAAGCATGGAAAATTCTAGGGTCTCTCCAGGGACAGATTTGTAGTTTAAGGTATATTCTGAGAACCTGGACTGCCTCAGGGGTCCTGCCCAGGCTGAGTTTTCGTGTGATGTGATGCTATTTGGGTGGATGCCAGAGTCTGGCACAGACAATATTTATTAAGCACCTACTATACGCAAGGAGCTATAGAAGGAACTGGGGGTTACCAAGAAGAACAAGGCCTGCTCCCTGCCCACAAGGAAGTCACCACATAGAGTACCTGGATATACATATACACAATGAATAAGTCGTAATGTAAGGCAGACCATGATAAGCCCGACAGGTGAACATTAAAATCGCAGAATTCTAAAGGTAAGAGTCTCCCATGCATGCCCTTCTCTTTCAGGACCAGAGAACTGAGGCCGATCAGTGAAGTTGAGTTGCTCAAGGTCACAGCTGATAGGGCTTTGAAGTCAGATCCCATCTTTTGGCTTGATTACGATGTGAAACAAAAGAGGGTTCTCTTAATACACTTGTAAGAAAGCTCACCGTTTGGAGTTGGACATTTCCAAAAGTTCTTCAGTCCATTTACACTTTCAGAGCCCCCATCTTTCACCAAGGGGCTTAGCTTGGTGCAAGCTAGCTCTCAGAAGGAGATGGGCAAGAAATAAAAGCAGCAGTCAAGTTGCATGTGTGTGTAGGGGACGCTTGCAATGAGGCCTGTCTATTCTGCCTGTTCCTCCAGCGGCCACCCTGAGTGACTCCTTCTATTACATCGAGCAGCACAATTCAGTGCAACCCCCAGGATGGGCAGGTGAGGGAGGGAGAGGCTGGTGGGCCCTGCGCTTGCTGTGAGGCGCATCTCCCACAGCAGGTTGGCCCCTGTCACTGAGCTCCCTGGAGACAGACCAGCAGGCTTGATGACCTGCCTCCTGCCAGTCTCACCTGCTACCTTCTGCCCCTTCTCAGGACGCCTTGAGACCCTGCTCTTCACTTCCAGTGGCGGCCATTCTTTGGGTTCTCTTGTTCCACCTCCCTTTTTCCTCCCGGGGTGACGTGCCCTTTTCCCTCTCTTCCCTCTCAGGACAAGCACGCAGAAGAGGTGCGGAAAAACAAGGAGCTGAAGGAAGAGGCCTCCAGGTAAAGCCCAGAGGCCAGAGAAGTTTCCAGAACAGCTGGACAACTCCAGCAGCTCCACAGTTCCCGAGGCAGCCTCGCCCGCCGCCGGCTGCTCTCCCAGCACTGGGGTTTGGGGGGAGGGGGGTGGCCAGGGGTGTTTCCTCTGCTTTTGGTGTTTGTACATGTAAAGAATTGACCAGTGAAGCCATCCTATTTGTTTCTGGGGAACAATGATGGGGTGGGAGAGGGGAGAGGAGAGAGGTGGGGAAAGGGAGATGGAGGACTCACGGACATTGCAACCCTGCCTACCGCAAACTCAGGTCAAGTCCTCGGCTTTTGTTTACCATGAGCGTCCAGGCACCGTGTTGAGGGAAGTTGAAAACAGAGCAGTAGAAGACCGAGTGAAGGGCTGAGTCCTGGGGGTGGGACAGGGGTGGGGTGGGTGGGGGTAGTGGCTGCAGCCTGTGGCCAGAGATGCCTAGCAAGGGGGTGGGGACCCACAGGTGTTGCTTCAGCCCTGCAACAGGTGGGATGAGGTCTGAGTGTGTGTGTGTTAACCATCATCTTTTTGATCATCATGACCAATGAAATATTTACTCCAAGTCTCCGCTTCTTTATTTCCTGAATTGGTCTTCGGGTGATTGATAGAGTGTTTTTGATTTGGGCTCCCACCCGCCAGGGCAGATGACCCTTTTGTTCCTCAGTTTGATCATCAGGGCATCTGAAGTGCTGGGCGAGGTGGTTAAAACATGTCAGCCTTTGGCATATCTGGAAAGTTTTCTCCCTCTTCTCCCTCTTCTCCTTCTCCTCCTCCTCCTCCCCCCCTCCTCCTTCATCATCCTTTATTGAATTGAGTGCACTGGATTGATGAGAAAAAGTCGATCTTCCTTTCTATGGACGGACATTCTGCTATGGTCCCCAAGAAGCACAGTAAGAAGGGGGTCCTCCTCACACTGGGAGAGCGGGATTGGAGGCGGTCACCAAAGGTGGGTGAGGAACTAAACTGTTAGCAGAAAGCAGAGGGAGTCATTGCAGCCACGACAGTCACTTTATCCAGAACACCAACCATGGTTGGGACAGGGGTGTTTCATTTCCAGGAGCCTCTGTCCCCTGCAAACAGGAGTGGGGGGCAGCCTGTGTGGACAGGGTCTCAGGGCATCTCCCCACCCTGCCACGCACAACATGTAGTTTTGTACGGCTCTATAAATAAACTGTTTGGTATTGCTTCCCCCCCCCCCCACCAGTAGCACTGCAACTTAGCTTCATTTTAGGGAGAACAGGAGAGACAGGGATGACGACGATGATGAGGATGAGGACGGCAGCTAACCCTTAGGCAGCACTTACTAGATGCAATTTTCAGGACTTATATCTTATTATCTCACTTAATCCTCACAACAATCCTACACAGTAGGTACTCTTATTTGTAAGAGTGTCGACTCATTTTGTAGACAAGGAAAACAGGTACAGGAAGGTTAAGTAACTTGTTCAAGGTCACACAGATAAAAAGGGAGAGACTAAGACTTCGATTCTGGCAATGTGCTCCCAAGCATTGTGCTGCTTCTCAACACTTCCACGCTGGGCTACGAGTCCTAGGGCAGCGTTTCTCACACTGCAAGTTGGGAGTCACTGCATTGTGAAATCAATGGGTATCACCCAACTTTAATTTTTTTAAAAAATGAAATAGGATAGAAAACAAAATATCGCAGTGATCACAGGCAATAACAGAAGTATTGTTTTATGGAATTTTTTTTCAATTTTATATTTGTGTATGTACATTCTAGGTCACAGCATAAAATGTATTTCTTACTGGGGGTTGCAATCAAAAGCCTTTGAAAGTTACTGCCCTAGAATGAACATGGAGCCCAGAGCTAGAGCCCCAGGGGCTTACAGGAAGCTCCTGCGCTTGAGAAAGTGAGAAGCTGTGGCCTTGCCATCAAGAACTGTCTGCTTCTGAGTAAAAAGAGACACAAGTGCCCTCAAGGGTGTAGTCCCAAATTTATCCCATCAACGCCTCCATCCTCCTAATGGATGCCCATGGCATGAAGGAGGGTCCATTCTCACCACTCTCCGTTACCAAACTCCTGCATGCACCATTCATTTTCTGATAAACCATATTGATCTAAACCCTCATTCTTTGCACATGCAGTTCCCTTGCTTGGGTTTCTCTTCTCTGCCTGGTTGAGTTGAATTCATTCTTATGCATTCTTTTAAACGCAGCTCAGAAATTAAGTCCCTTGACTCTGCCAATACTTTTGTACCTCTTATATGCATTGATTACGGTGTAATTATTTGTTTTCCTGTCTCTCTCATCTATTAGACTTGAAGTTCCTTGATAACAGGAACGAGTTTGATTAACCTGTGTGTCCCCGGCAGTGGCTTCTCCAGAATTTCTCCACAGGACGGTATTAGCAAGAGCAACCTGGTTGAAAGAAAGGGAGGGGTACTGATCTTGAAGCTTCATTTGTGTAGCCCTTTCCTGAACCACTGTACATAAGACCCAGAAAACACTATCAATGGCACATATCGAAGAACAGAGCTGGCTGAACCAGGCGACTAAGACCCACCACAAAGACACCCCGGGTCCTACTAATCCCCAATGCCGGCCTGAAAACTGAAAACTCCCACTATGTGCTCAGCGTGGGGCTAGCTTCCAAGCATGAAAAAGAAATTCCTGTGTGTCCCATCTGGTGTGTAAAGGGGGTACACACCAGCTGGGACGCACATGAACTAACCAAGATAATGATTCTTAAATTTTCAATTTCTTTCAAACTCTCTCTGAGAGCTTGTTAAAATGTACATTGTCATGCAGGGTCTCAGCTCCCGCTCCCCACATAAGAACACAGGACATGGTGAAGCCAAAAAGGAACACCCACGGAGCCATAGATAGGGGAGTCATACCACTAGTCTCACTGGCGGCTGGGTTGGAGACACAGGAAGCAGGAGCCACACGATCCGCCACCTGGCGTCCGCTTTCTGCCAACCAACCAACCCCACTTGCTAGCTGCAATCCGCTCTTGCTAGCTGAACCACCATCTTCTTGCTAGCCCCCATTTTGCTGCTAGCATAGCCACGGCAGTTATATTAGTGGCCAACGCCTCACTGGTTACAGCTGATGGTCAACTAGCCACAGCTGATGGCCATCCAATCACAGCTGATGGCCATTTACAACCCTAGTGAGCACCTTTCCACATGAGGGTGAGAGCCTGGAAACTGCACTCCTGGCTCTGTCCCCACATACATGGCTTGGCTTTGGGTGTTTGTAAGTGAAAATAATTGACCAGGCTCATGGAAATATTATCTTTTAAGGATGTTGCCTTGGAACCCACATTTTAACAAGCCATTCTCCAGGCTTTTAGGGGCCAGTCTTGACTACAGTTCTGTAGAATTAAGCACTAAACCACAAGCAGTATCTATCTCCAAGGGTAAGAAGGGTAGGTTGCTGCCAACTGTAGTGGTGGGAGAAGCCCCCGTGGAGTGGGCAGCACTTGGGCGGAGCCTTTAAGGATGAGCAGACTGAACAGGCAGAGGAAGAGACAGGCACAGGAGGGCAGGGCTGGAGATGGGTTGGGAACCAAGAGTACTGGGCAGTAGCTGCAGACAGAGAAGTGAATGAATTCTTCATCCGGGAAGCGTATACAAAGAAAAGGGCTCTTGGGATTCCCTTGATGATGTGGCAAGATGAGGATTTGGGGCCAAGGAAGGGCAGCATGAAAGAGTGGCACATTTAAATCCTGAAATCTCAAACTGTGGGTTTCAATGGGGGCAATATCGCCCCCTTGAGGGCAGTCTGGAAATGTGCGGCAACAATTTTGGTTAACAAATGGCGTAGGCTCAGCGGGTCTATAACATGGAAAAGTGAAATGTATTGCAAGGCACAAAAGATGGGAGACACAAAATGGAAGTGTACTATTGTAAGGGTCTTACACTATAGGTGAAGTGGTATGATATTGTCTGAAGACAGGCTGAGATAGGTGACATAATGTAAGCCTCAGGGCCACACCTAAACTAGCAGTAACAACAAAGAACACAACCACAAAGGCAAAGACGTGTAGCTAATAAACCAAGACTGGAGATCAGTGGAATATTTTTTTTAAAAAATCCAATCCAAAACAAGACAGGAGAAAAGGAACAAAGCAAAAATGGGACAAATGTAAAACAAAAGCATTTTGTTTTTGTAAAACACTAGAATTTTTGTAAATAGGTATATTTACATCTAACCATATTGATCATTTTCTTTCTAGTTTTACTGAGATATAACTGCCATACATCACTGTAAAAGTTTAAACATTATGAATTGATTTACGTACATTATGAAATGATTACAATAAGTTTAGTTAACATCCATCATCTCATATAGATACATATACCATATTGATAATTACATTAAATATAAATGGTTTAAACACTCCAATCAAAAGGCATAGACTGTCTCACTGGACAAAAAAGTAAGATTTGGTTATTTGCTAGATACAGGAGCCCACTTTAAATATAAATACAATGATAAGTTAAAAGTAAAACAATGAATAAAGATGTATTATGTGATCACTAATCAAAAGACAGCCAGACTAGCCATATACATATCAGACAAAGTAGATTTCAGAACAAGAATTATTATCAGGCACCAAGGGGGACAATATATAATGATGAAGGAGTCAGTTTATCATGGGAAAACAATTCTAAATGTATGTGCATCTAATCAAAGAGCTTAAAATACATAAAGCAAAACTTGATAAGACTGAAAGGAGAAATAATTGACCGACTTGACCAACTAGAACACTACATTCAAGAGCTGCAGAATATGCATTCTTTTTCAAGTACACATGAAATTCATCAAGATGGACTATGTTCTGGGCCGTAAAACAAGTGTCACAAAATTTAAGAGGATGGAAATGATACAAAATAAATTCTCTGACCATAATGGAGTTAAACTAGAAATTAGTAGCTGAAAGATATCTGGAAAATCCCCCAGTATTTGGGAATTAAACAACACAAGCTAAATAACCCGTGGGTGAAAGCATAAATCACATACAAAAAAGAAATATTTTGAACTGAATAAAAACAAAAATACAATATATCAAAAACTATAGGATGCAGCTAAAGAAATACTTAGAGAGAAATTTATATCTTTAAATACCTATTGTCGTGCGGGGAGTCTGGCGGGGTCTCTGCTCCCGCTCCCCACAAGAGAATGCAGGATATGTTGAGGCCAAAAAGGAACACCCACGGAGCCATAAGTAGGGGAGTCATATCACTATATTCTCTCTGGCGGCATCCGCCTCTCTGCAATCTGCTCTTGTTAGCTCAGCCACCATCTTCTTGCTAGCCCCCCATTTTTTTTGCTAGCCTAGCCACTGCAGTTATATTAGTGGCCAATGGCTCACTGGTTATAGCTGACGGCCAACTAGCCACAGCTGATGGCCATGCAATCACAGTTGATGGCCATTTACTACCTGAGCCAGCACCTGTCTATGTGAGGCCGAGAGCCTGGAAACTACTTTCTGGGGCTCTGCCCCCACACCTATATTAGAAAAGAAGGAAGGTCACAAATCAATAATCTAAGGTTCCACCTTAAGAATTTAGAAAAGAAAGAACAAATTAAATGCAAAGTAGCTGGAAAGAAAACATAAACAGCAGAAATCAATGAAATTTAAAATAGAAAGAAAATAGAGAATTGTTTATCTGGATGAAGATATAAAAACTACAGTACCCCATGGATAGTGCTGAGTTTGGCTCCCTTGGAAGTGTTATGCAGACTAATGTGTCTCAAACTGGGCACGTGATATGCAGGGACAGGCAAAGTTACAAGATAAAATTTGCATACTTCCTAGAGTACAATTTTTACTTGAAAGTTAGGGGAAAACATTGTTATAAATATAAAAATCAACTACAATATAAAGATATACCTAGATTTTTTCTTATTATATTAAAAGGATATAACGTAAAATTTACCATCTTAACCATTTTTAATTGTATAGTTCAGTAGTGCTAATTATATTCACATTGCTGTGAAACAGATTTATAGAACTTTTTCATGTTGCAAAACTGAAACTCTGTCCATTAAACAACAACTTGCCTTTCCCCTCTCCCCAGTCCGTTAACCACCATTCTACTTCCTGTCTCTATGAATTTGACTACTCTAAGTACCTCATATAAGTGGAATCATATAGTATTTGTCTTTTGTGATTGACTTATTTCACTTAGCATAATGTCGTCAAGGTACATCCATATTATAACATGTGACAGAATTTCCTTCCTTTTTAAACTTGAATAATATTCTATCGTATGCATATACCACATTTTGTTTATTCATTCATCCACTGATGGACACTTGGATTGTTCCCACCTCTTGGCTACTGTGAATAATGCTGATATGAACACAGTTGTACAGCTATCTTGTCAACACATTTCCTTTAATTCTTTTGGCTGTATATCTAGAAATGGGATTGCTGGATCATACAGTAATTCTGTTTTTAAATTTTTGAGGAACTGCCATGCTGTTTTCCATGGCAGTTGCAAAAATGTGCACAGAATTTTGAAGAAAAAAACAAAGGCTTCTAGGAATTCACTTGCTTATAAAGGGCTAAACTTTGTCTATAGTCCCCATTCCCCAAGGATCAACTTTCACTCTTTTTTTACCATGAGGCTCACCCTGGTGGAAAAGTTTGAAAAGTTCTGGTGTAGTGGTTAAAAACATGACCTTCAGAATCAGTGCCAGCTGGATTTCTGAATAGCAGATCTGCTATTAATTACCTCTGTGACTCTTGGTAAGTGACTAAATCTTTTGAAGTCTTAGTTATCTACCTGCAAAATGAAGATTCAATAACTAGTATAGCTAAAATGTTTAGCACAGTGCTGGCACATGGCTAATGCTCGGTAAGTAGTAACTAGTGATATGCTACCATTGTTCTCTGTAATGACACTGAAGAGTTTCCTCTTCAGCATGACAGTATTATCATAATGTCTTTCTCAAGATATATTTCCAAATATCTATCATGTTCAGCCTTATTTCTCTTTAGGTAAATTTTCTATGTATCTCTAATAATTACTTGGATGTGATGTTGTCGTGCGGGAGACCCTGCTCGCTGCGCCATTTGTCGTGCGCGGAGGCCTTCTCGCCGTGCCATCTTTCAGGTGGGGCGGCCTGCGGGGTCTCAGCTCCCGCTCCCCACACAAGAACGCAGGATATGGTGAGGCCGAAAAGGAACACCCACGGAGCCATAGGTAGGGGAGTCACACCACTATGGTCTTACTGGAGGCTGGGCCCACCAGACGCGTGACCTGCCGTCCGCCTTTCCGCCAACCAACCGACCGACGACTCTCCTCCACTCTCTCGACTCTGTTCCTCTCTCTCGGCTCTCCTCTGCTCTCTTCAGCTCTGCTCGGCTCTTCGGCAATCCTCGGCAGTCCTCGGCAGTCCTCCGTAGTCGCAGCAGCCATACCAGCGGCCAATCGGCTAACCGGCCACAGCCGATGGCCAACCAGCCACAGCCGTCGGCCACTCACCACCCGAGCCAGCACCCCTCTATGTGAGGCCGAGAGCCTGGAAACTACTCTCCGGGGCCCTGTCCCCACAGATGTTTACAAATTCTCAAATTTGTTTCATTCTGTTATAGATGCTTTCTAGTTGGCCTCTATCTTTATTAAAATGTGGTGCCCACTCTCATGTACTGCTTTTGTAAATCCAAATGGGTTCAACCATGTTAGCAAACCATTTGGCAGTAGGTAACATGACCCTTAAAAATGTCCATATCCGCACACTGATTTGGTTACTTTCTTTCTAGGAATTTATTTTAAAGAAATATTCTGAAATACAAAGATTTATGGACAAGTGTTCACCGAAGTGTTAAATGTAATATAAAAATGCAACTATGATGAATATCTAGCAATAGGGAAATAATTTAAAAAGTATGGGACTGTTCTACAATGGTTATTTAAATTTTTTTAAATATTATAGGAAGCTTGATTCAGCAACCCATTTGAAATAAAAATCGTATTTTACAATTTTAAGTGGAAAAAGAGGATCTCGAATTATATATAATTCAGTAATTCTCAATCATATGAAATTATACAGGCATAAACACACCAAAATGCTAATTGATGTGTTTAGTTTTTCATTCTATTGAGATCTTATTATGTGCTAGGTATCGTGCAAGGTTCTGAGAATACAAATATAAACACAGTAAAAATTCTTATTCTAAAATGTCTTGCAATCTAGATGAGAGTTTTAATATTGTGATAAGTCATATAATGGAAGTATTGTGTTTTAAGGGAGTGAAGCAGAGGGAAGGCCTCAGTTTTCAGTGAGGTGGGAGGAGGGTGAGGGGGAAGAGAAGGTTACTCAGAAGGACGATGTCTGAGCTGACCTTTGGAGGAGCCCTAGGAGAAGGTCAGGCAGGCAGAGGATGGGAAGGAAAGGGTGGGGGAGGGAGAAAAGAGCCTTCCTGACTGAAAGAACAGCAGGTCCAAAGATGGGAATGCCACGTGGCATTCTGGAAGTGACAAGTGTCTCCTAAAGCAAGGATTTATGGTAACGAGGGGATGTGCCAGAAGCTGGAGGTAGAAGGGTTGGCAGGGTCCAGATTCTTCAGATGTCCAGGAGGGGTGAAAGTTAAGGAGTGTGGGCTTGGTCCTGTGAGTGTTCAGGAGGATGTAAGGATGTAAGCAATACACTTGGAAGTAGGAAGGTCACCCCAAAAGCAGAGAGGAAGGGGCTGATCAGAAGCAGGGAGGTGATAAAGAGGGTACAGAAGGAGACCAGGCACGGTGAGAGTCTGAACTAAGAGTGTGACAGTAAGTGGGTAGAGGGAAGGATTGAAACAGGAAGAATCAACAGAATTTGGTGACTGAATGGAGAGATTTCCAGGTTTCTGGCTTGAGCAGGTGGGCAGAAGGTGGTGCTATCATTAAGATGAGAGTATGGAAGGAGGGGAAATTTCTGAAGGGGAAGATTCAGTTTGGGACACTGAGTTTAAAATGTGATTTCTTTAAATAATATAACTAAGCTGATTTCTTGACTACAATTAAGTTGTAGAACTTGCTTAGGCACTATTTTTCATTAACACCATTAGGGAGCATTGGGTCTCGGTGTTTAATAATCCAAGCTGAGGAGTCCAATCCTGCTAAAAGTAGACATAGGTAATCTCAAAAGTAGTGACTGCAATAATATCCTAATACATGATTGAGTTAAATTTAAGTCTCAGCTATAAAAACATATAAAAATATATGCTTGAATGTAGACTAATTAATGCTAAATTATAGCACATTAATTTGCCTTGAGCATAACTTCAAATTATCATAAATCATTGCGGTTGCAGGGAGTTTCTTTCATGCATACGTGTTTTGTTTATATAATTCAACTTTAGGTAAAGACTCTATACCTCCCAACCTGCCCTATTGCTAGGTGTAGTCAGTGTACTGGTTTCGGGCCAGGAAATGGAAATTGTACCTATGATTTCCAGGAAATTAATTGGAGGAGTGTGATCTTTTTCTTTACCTTCTCATCTCCTGCTGCATTGAATGCGGGTGTGATGGCTGGAGCTGGAGCAACCAGCTTGGATCCTGAGGTGAAGGTGGGAAAATAGGTACGCATAGGGGCAAAATAGGGTGGCAGAACCTGGATCCCTTACGCTATGGTCACCAGACCTACTTCCGGTATATCAGAGAAATAAACTCTTTTTTCAGAATGTTTTTCTGGCAGTCACAATTGGATCTAATCATATTGGATTTGATTTCTGTTTTCATTAGTCACATTTGGATAAAATTTTTGTCCTCCTACCCACATCCTGAGATTATAATGCACTGAAAGCACTGGCATGATGGATATAAATTAAAAACTTGTGCTCTTTTGGGAATAAATTATACACCATCAACCAAAGCAACTGGTGATAGGTTCCATTGTTGTTGTTTGCTGGGGGCGCAGAAGAGGGAGGCATTAGCCCAGGCTGAGTGAGAGTGACATCTAAGCTGAATCCTAGGCATAAGGAAGCTATTGCCAGGTATGGAAGAGGTGTGGAGAGAGGGCGTTTCAAGGATGATACAGCGTCAGTAAAGGCAATGCTTGTACAGCTTCCAGCAGTGCTCTCAGGGAGGCTAGTGCATTTAGGGAACAGTATGTCATCCCGAGGGACCAGAACACCATACTAATGGGATTGCCGGAAGATGAGCCGGGAATGAACAGGCCATTAGTAAGGGCTTGATTATCAAACTGAGGAATTTGGACTTAATCAATGGGTAATTAAGAGCCATCAAATGATCTGCAAAGATAAGAAGTTATTCATACCTTGCCTGACAACGATCACACAGTTTCCTATTCGGAACATCACTCTGTGGCCAACAAAATAGTGAAGGGACTCCCTATAGGAGTATTATGTCATTACAGCTCTTTTCCAAAGGACTGAAACCATTTTGGGGGCTAAGAGGTCAGAGTTGAGGGAAAGAAAGGAGGGAGAGAGGGACACACGCGCACACACACACTCAGAAGGAATGTGTATGTGCGAATGTTTAATAAAAGCTCCAGATGGTAGATAAGGAAGCCTGAAGACTTCTATCAGAATAGATTATCAGAATAGATTTCAAAGGAATAGAAGGAAGAATCAAGATGAAATTTGAGAAGTCTAATTAAGACCATGGAACACTTACTGCCTTAGGGAAAGAGAAAACTGTCTCTACCTTGATTTGTAGTGAGAGCTTCACACTTTCTTCCTTGGTCTATTTTTGTGGCTTCTATGCATGCAGGTTCCTGGTACTGAATGTTAAATACTTTTTTGATTCAGTTTCTAGAAATGTTATACGTGGTATTTACTAAATTTCAGATTTACTCTCCATAAATACACACGGGAAATTTTATAATCTATAAAATTATATTTCGTATTGGGGACAAGAGAAGAAAATGGATGTGAAGTGCCTACCATGTGCCTACTACGTGGCTGGCATTTAGCCTGCATTGTGTCATTTGCTTTACTCCTCACTGGAACCCTCTGAGGTAGGCATTAGGCATCTATTTTACAGGGGGAGCTGGGGCCTCCACGATTGAGGATGGTGCCTGGGTTCTTTCTCACTGGCAGAATCAGGATTTGGATTGTAATCAGCTTGACTACAGAACCCATGTGCTTTCCAAAACACCAAAGAACATTCTGTCTCTGCCTTTCACAGTCTGAGAGAATGTGGGCAGGTTGTGAAGGTGAACTATTACGTTGGTGCAAACGTAACTGCGATTTACAAGGATAAAAACAATTGCAAAAACTGCCATTACTTTTGCACCAACCTAGTAACTTACCCTTTGTCACTCCATCATGATGCAGACGTGACTCTCCTAAGTTACATTTTGAATTCCCAAGGAGAGCTTCTGAGAACCTTGAAATAAGACACCTTCGTTATTGTGTGTTAAGTTTCTCATGGGAAGGAAATATAGCACTTGTATATTTCTTTTTCTTGTTGGTAGTTTTATTTGGATGCCTTGAATCTATGCACACACAAAAAAAGATTCTTCTGAAGCCACTTGAAATGCTCTGGCCTCAGAGAGACAGAAGGAATAACAGCAATTCTCAGTCACTTTAAGTCACTGAGTCTCTTTACATGTAAGCCACATGCTTCGATGAAAGGTCAGGAGCGAAGACTCTTGACCCGTATGCGAAGCTTTAAGAACATAGGAACACCTCGTTACTCTGCTATTTTTAGTTTGCATCAGAAGTCTTGAATATCTCAAATCAAACAGGACAGTAATCTGTGTTTTTCTTTTTAACTTTTAAAATTCAAGAAAAATATTTGAACGCTTATAGTAATGTGCATTTAGTTTTCTTCCTTCCTTTCCTCCCTGGGTATTTCATGAAATTGTCATGTACTTGGTATTATGAATAATAATAGTATTACGAGTAATAAAGCTCTATTATCAGATTATGTGACCCTGCATTAGATATAAATAATGGTTGGGAAATGGAACATCTTGCCTTGTGCTACAGCCCAGAATCCCAGAGTTCACACATTCTGGCGTCTATCTTTTCAATCTGAACTTCTAATACTCCTTTTTGCAAAGCAGTTTTGCCTACCAGTATAATGTCCATCACAAAATATGGATTTCCAACTCCGTGCCTTGCTTCCTGCTTGGAATGTGTTCCTCTTTCATCTCCTTGCCTCTGCCCCCCTCTTCTTTCATTGCACAGCTCAAATCTCATCTCTACCAGGAAGCCTTGTGGTTTCTTAAAGTCGGTCCTTCCCTGGGATTTTACAATTCTGCTACTTCATGTTGTTTTTGTAATCCCTTAACTTAATGTATGTGCCCCTATGTAGTTATTTGAGACCAGAGTTGTGTCTTATAAGTCTTTCTATTTTTAGTACCCAGCACTTAGAGGGTGCTGAACAAACGGTTATTGATGATTGACAGGCCCCAGGGCGGCGTAGCTCATGCCCCTGGGAAAGCTAGCCCTTTCAGCTGCATGCTGGGTAAAAGGAAGGTCTCTCAGAACCTCTACCTCATTTCTTTACTGACCCAGCTCTGTTCTCAACCTTCTTGTTTCCGGTTTCTCCCACCCCACTTCCTGAAAGTCTTCTGTTTGCTCCCACGTTGCCAGCTCTCGTCTACCTCCTGATGCTGCTCTCTCAGAGCCTGATGACTCTTGACACCGGACTCCTCCTGTTCCGTTGCTCACAGATACGGCGTGCCCTGGATTTGGTTCTGAAGTACCTGGACGTGCAGTTCTTCTGGTTCTCTGACGACCTGACAATTATTACGATGCTTGTATCTCATCTGCAAAATGGAGATAACAATACTTCATAGCGTCACGAGAAATTACTGATAGTGTCTGAAACTTTATCATGGTATAAGAAATAAAATAAACAGCTAATAAAATGTTAGACCTTCTTATTAGCTTCTCCTATATCCCTATACTCTCTACCACTCACAGTTCATGGCGAGCCTCTTTTTCCTCTCCTGTCTGATCTAAGGGAAAGCATATTTCAGTTCTTTAACAATCTCTTGCCTTCGTCTTCTCACTTTTGTATTTTCTGATGAGAAGCGTGCTGCTCTCCTTATCTTTGTTTGTCTATTCAGTAGTCCCCCCTTATCCTCAGGGGATATGTTCCAAGACCCCCAGTGGATGCCTGACACCACAGATAGTACTGAACTCCACACATACTATGTTTTTTTCCTGTACATTCCTAGGATAAGTTTATTTTATAAATTTGGCACAGTAAGAGGTTAAAAACAATAACTAATAATAGAGCGATTGTAACAATATACTGTGATAAAAGTTATGTGAATGTGGCATTATTAAGTAAAATAAGTGTCATTTGAACACAAGCACTGCGATACTATGACATTCAATCTGATAACCAGGACGGCTACTAAGTGACTAACTGGCTGGGAGTGTCTACAGCGTGGAGATGTTGAAAGGATGCTTCGTGTCCCAGGTGGGACACAGTGAAATGGGGCAAGATTTCTTCATGCTACTCAGAACAGCACATGATTTACAACTTATGAATTGTTTATTTCTGGAATTTTCTGTTTCAGACCAGATAGACTGTGGGTAACTGAAACCGTGGATAAGGGGGGACTATCATATGTGTCTTTCTTCTCTGACTGCTTCTTCTTTATCTGCTTCAGGTTCTCTGAGCGTCTTGAATCTGTGGTTTGATGTTTGCCATTATTTCTAGAAAATTTCCAGTTATTATCTCTTCATCCTGTACGCTGCCTATAAGAAACACACTTTAAATATAAAGACGTAAAAAGGTTTAAAAAGTAAAAAGATGAAAACAGACATATCATGCTAGTGCTAATCCACACAAGGCCAAACTGGTTTTCTTACAGGCAGCACATAACTGAATCCTGCTTTCTACCCAACAGACTACCTCTACCTTTTAATTGGAGTGACTAGATCATTTTATATTTTTAAATCATAGCTTTGCTCTATATGTAATGGGTCTGTTTTCTCTGCTTTTTTTTTTTTAATTTAAGTTTTTTACTGTGGTAAAAGCACATAACATAGAAATAGTCATCATAACCATTTTTAAGTGTACAGTTCAGTCGTGTAAATATTTTCATATTGTTGAGCAACAGATCCCCAGAACTTCATTTGGCAAAATGGAATCCCTACACCCACTGACCAACTCTCCATTCCCCCACCCCCAGCCCCTGGTAACCACAATTCTATTTTCTATTTCTCTGCATTTGACTACTTTAGATACCTTCTATAAGTGGAATCACTTATGTTCACTTATTTGTCCTTTCGTGAGTGGCTTATTTCACTTAGCATAATGTTTTAAATGTTCATCTATGTTGCAGCATGTGACAGAATTTTCTTCTCTTTTAAGGTTGAATAATATTCCATTGTATTTATATATCACATTTTGTTTATCCATTCATCTGCCAGTGGACCTTTGAAGGGCTTACACCTTTTGGCTATAGTGAATAATGCTGCTATGAACATGAGTGTGAAAGTATCTCTCCGAGACTCTGCTATCAATTTTTCTGCATATATATCCAGAAGTGGGATTACTGGATCATATAGTAGTTCTATTTTTACTTTTTTTTGAAGAATTGCTGTTTTCCATAGCAGTTGCATTATTTTACAATCCCACCAACAGCGTACAAGGATTCCAATTTTCCACATCTTTGCCAATACTTATTTTCTATATTAGTCATCTATGGGTGTGAAGTGATATCTCATTACGGTTTTGACTTGTGTTTTTCTACTGATTAGTGATGTTAAGTATCTTTTCATATACTTGTTGGCTATTTAGGTGTCAACATGGAAGAAATGTCTGTTCAAGTCCTTTATCCATTTTTTTTCAACTTTTAAGTCAATTTTATTAAGAGGTAATTTACATACAATAAGGCATTTTACTTATTTTAATTATAAAGTTATAAGAAAAGTTCTGATATTATATATATATATATATATATATATATATATATATATATAATCTCCCATTGCTCACAGGAGGTGAAATATAGCATAAGGGAGATAGTCAATGGTATTGTAACTGTGATATAAGATGTCACAGGGGTAGTAGCTTGGGGTAGGGGGGTTATCACTTTGTGAGGGGTGTAAATGTCTAACTATTTTGTTGCTTTGTACACCTGAAACTAATAAAAATATGAAAAAAATCCTTTTGCAATTGCAACACAAAGAATAAAATACCTAGGAATAAACTTAACAAAGGATGTGAAGGACCTATACACTGAAAACTATAAGACATTATTAAAAGAAATTGAAAAAGATACAAAGAAATGGAAAAATATTCTGTGTTTATAGATTGGAAGAATAAATATAGTTAAAATGGCCATATTACCCAAAGCAATATACAGATTTAATGTAATCTCCAGCAAAATCCCAATGACATTTTTTCAAGAAATACATTTTTTAAATCATCAGATTTGTATGGAATCACAAAAGACCCTGAATAGCCAAAGCAATCTTAAGAAAAAAGAACAGCATTGGAGGTATCACACGCCCTGACTTTAGCTTGTACTACAGGGCTACAATAATCAAAACAGCATGGTATTGGTAGAAAAACATATACACAGACCAGTGGAATAGAATTGAAAACCCAGAAATCACCCCACATATTTATGGGCAGATAATTTTCAACAAAGGAGCCAAAAATATACAATGGAGAAAGGAAAACCTCTTCAATAAATGGTCCTGGGAAAAACTGGAAAGCCACATGCAAAAGAATGAAACTAGACTGCTATCTGTCACCATATACCAAAATTAATTCAAAATGGATCAAAGACTTAAACATAAGACCTGAAACAATAAATTGCGTAGAAGAAAGCATAAGTATTAAGCTTATTGACCTTGGGTTCAGCAAGATTTTATGAATTTGACCTCAAAGGCAAGGGAAGTAAAAGCAAAAATAAATGAATAGGACTATATCAAACTAAAAATCTTCTGCACAGCAAAAGAAACTATCAACTAAGAAGCAACCAACCAAATGGAAGAAGATATTTGAAACAACACCTCTGATAAGGAGCTAATATCCAAAATACAGAGGGAGCCAGAAAAAGGTATACACATTTTAAGAAAGGAAAAAACTGCATTAAAATTGTAATACTCAATATATACTGATACCAAAAGATGAATACAAGTCACGTTTGACTTCTGCAATTACAAGAGGTGCTCAAAGTGATTACCATCAGCGTAATTTTAACTCAGTTTTTTTCCTTTCTTAATATGTGTATACATTTTTTGGCACCCTCTGTATATAAAGAACTTGTACAATTCAACAATAACAAAAAACAAACAATCCAATTAAAAATGGGCAGAGGACCTGAACGATATTTCTCCCAAGAGGACATACAAATGGCCAACAGACATATGAAAAAAATGTTCAACATCACTAATCATCAGTGAAATGCAAATAAAAACCACAAAGAGATATCACCTCACCCCAGTCAGAATGGCTGTCATCAACAAGACAAATAGTAACAAGTGTTGGAGAGGCTGTGGAGAAAAAGGAACCCTACACTGTTTCCACCATACACTGTTGGTGGAAATACAAATTGGTAGAGTCACTATGGAAAATAGTAAGGAGGTTCCTCAAAAAATTAAGAACAGAATTATCATATGACCCAGCAATCGCTCTTCTGGGTATCTACCCCCAAAAATCTGAAAACATTTATCCGTAAAGATATGTGTACCCTGATGTTCACTGCAACATTATTCACGGTGGCCAAAACATGAAAATAACCAAAATATCCTTTGATACATATCTGGATAAAGAAGATGTGGTGCATACACACAATAGAATATTACTTAGCTATAAGAAAAGATGAAATACTGCCATTTGTGACCACATGGATGGATCTTTAGATTACCATGCTAAGCGAAATAAGTCAGACAGAAAACGTCAAGAACCATATGATTTTACTCATGTGGAATATAAAACTGGAAGTAACAAAGGAACAAGACAAACAAACAAAGAAGCAAAACTCACAGACACAGAGAACAGTTTAGTGATTACCAGAGGGTAAGGGGGTAGGGGGGATAGAACAAGGTAAAGGGGATCAAATATATGGTGATGGAAGGAGAACTGACTCTGGGTGGTGAACACACAATGCAACATATAGGTGATATATTACAGAATTGAAACCTATATAATTTTACTAACCTATGTGACCCAAATAAATTTCGTAAATAAAAAAATCAAAAACAAAATTGGTCACTATTAGTTGCCAATATGATTATCTCCTTAGAACACAAAAGAAAGTCAACTTAAACACAGTTGTAACTAATCAGTGTAATCAGCTTTTTTATGTCTCTGCAAACAATCATTAGGAAAGATAACAGGGAAGAAAGGTCCATTCACAATTGTAATGACGGCGCACGGATAATACCTGGCACATAGTGGGTATCCAGTACATATTTGTTGAATCAAAGAGCATATATAACCTTGTATAAAGCAAATGATGATGGGGCTGGGGTGGAGAAGCGGGGACTTTGCAGGAGCAGAGGTTCTCCAATGATAGCATGCATCAGAATCATCTGGAGGGCTTGTTAAAGCAGATTGTTGGGTCCCATCCCCAGAGTTTCTGTCAGCAGGTCTTGAGTGGGGCCTGAGAATCTGCATTTCCAACAAGTTCCCCGGGGGTCCTGATGCTGCTGCTCCCGGAACCACACTTTAGAGAACTACCATACTAGAGAAGGATAAAGAAGCTGTTAGCAGGTGGGTTGGAAACTCTTTACACTTAATGGAATGCCAATTCCTATTGACACTGAGGAAGTCACTAGTTGCAGAATGAGGTCACTAGTTTCCATCAGAGCTGGAGGTGACAGAAAATAGCTGCAGTGGAATCTAAAAAGACATAAATAACCCGAGAAATAAATTCTAGAGATTAAACAAAAAGAATTGTCATGAAACATTATCAACAGTGTTACTTCTTTCCCCCACCACTTTTTAAATCCTTCTTTTCATACACAGCACTCACTAAGACAGGTGATTCACTCTACTGGCGTTGCTTAAAGAAATATTTGTACAACCTCTTTTTCCTCTGAGTGTTGGATGCTGGAGACAGACTGTCCCAGGGAATGGTGGGGAGATGGAACCTGTCATAAAGTCATGTTTACGGAAGGCACAAGTGTGGTCTCCTCCTGGTCAGGCATCACTGAACTATGGGTGGGGATGCTAAGGAAGTATTGATGGTTTCTCAAGCCTTGGGGGAATGATTTCTCATTGTTCCTCATTAAATAAATTGTTCCTCTGATTTTCTAATCTTGAAGTCATTCAGCTCCGTTTGGGAAAAGACCAAATGGCAGAACTGAACATCTATGCTATTTTTCCTACCAGGAAGGCCTCTCTGGAGCCAAATGGATCTCACTGACCCCCATGGGCCTCTCCTTGTTGGAAAATCTTTCACCATGATTGATTGATTTCACTTTGGGAAAAGAGGTTCCCCCTCAGGAATGTGTGCTGCAGAGACCCATCCTCCTGTAGCCACAGTACTTAGGTTCTCAAAGTAACACAGAAGAAAATAGAGACGCATCTGTCTCAGTGAAGCCTTGTGACTGTATCAGGACTGGACAGGCTACCTGGTGGTAAACATACTGTGGAGATAAAGTCATATTTCAAGAGAGAGAGAGAGATAATCAACCATGTAAAATGACGGTACGAGGTCAAGTAAAATACAGGCTGAACAATAAGTGATGGATTTAGTGACACGGAAAACAATAGAAGAAATTATTTAGAAAACAGTAGAAGAAATTGCTAGAGTGATGGGGAAGAGTCTATTTATAGTGGGTTTGGGAGTGACTTGGCAGTGAGGAAATTGATTTCATAAGTGTAGGACATTATCAAGAACTTTTGATGTGAAGAGCAAAAGAGAGAGGCTAGTCCTATAAGATATATATATTTTTTTTTCATTTTGGACATGAGAAAATATTTAAATGGCAAAGGAAATGCTCCAGCAGATTGTAGGAAATTAATTGATACTCTGATTTGCCAATATATATTTTTTTCATTTTGGACATGAGAAAATATTTAAATGGCAAAGGAAATGCTCCAGTTGATTGTAGGAAATTAATTGATACTCTGATTTGCCACAAAAGTTGGATTCCTGCAATACATTTTTAAATGAATGATGTATTTTATAAATTATTTATTTTTATAAATTACTTGTTCTTAATTCTGTTGAAATGTACCATTCTTTCATTAGCTGAGTAAATTAGAATTAAGGTAAAATCAAAGTCAGACGTATTAATACAAGTTTTATAAGTTAAAGTAATTTCCTGTTACCAAGTATAACATCACTAAATGAACAGCTTTCTACTATATATATATCATTTGATAAACACAGAACCTCAATGGTATAATCTAACAACCATTGGAACTATAAATACAAGACTTCAAATATTATATAGGCAATTTCCTCATCCCTTTCAGTAACTAGATTTAGAGAGCAACAACTCTATTATGGCAAGATTAAAAAATATCTATGCTATGAATTCATTTTACGGCTATGAATTGAACACACTTTTTAATAAATTTGGAAATTCTATGAGATAAAGTTTATCAAAACATTAATTGGAGAGGATCTCTTATACTTCAACACTCAGTAAAAAAAAAAAAGTACTTGCATGTTTTGAAATTTTAAATCAATTGTTCTCTGATATCCCAAGAAAGGTCTTTATTCTATGGGAAATTGTTCAGTGGCTTAACTGACTCTTTCATGTTTAAAAATATTTTAATTTTTAGAGATTTCCAGCCAGGATGGCAGTGTAGGTAAATGCTGTGCTTACCCCTCTCATGACCACATCAAAATTACAACAAAACAACCATTATTAAGAAATGCCTAAAGTCTAGCTGACCCAAAGCCCTACAACTAAGGACATACAGAAGAAGCCACCTTGAGACTGGTAGGAGGGGCAGAGATGCAGAATGGGCTCGTCCCACACCTGCATGTGATATCTTGTTTGCAAGGGTCAAAGGAGCAAAGGAGCAAAGGGTCCCAGCCCCACACCAGGCTCCCCAGCCCAGGATTCCAGTAATGGGAAAAGAAATCCCCATAACATCTGGCTGTGAAAACCAGGGAGATTGTGGCTAGGTGAGACAAGGGTCCCACGTGCTCCTCTTAAAGGGCTCATGCATGGATTTACTCATTGATGGACTCACTTGCTCTGAACTCCAGTGCTGGGGCAGCAGCTTGAAAGGCACCAGGGACAGACGAGGAGGAACTAAGATGTCTGGCTTCAGGGTGAGGTCTAGAGGGGCAGCATTCTCTTAGATGGAGGAGCTAGCAGATGCCATTATTTTTTTATGGAGCACTCCTCTCCTGGCATGCAGATGCAAGATGTTGCCATATGTGAGTCTCCATCAACCTGGAAAACACTTTTTGTTCACCCCATGCTGGTGATTCCCTGAGACCCCACCCAACATGTGGGCCCAAGCCACTTCCATACAGTGGCTTTTCCATACAAATGGCCTATCTTGGCTCATGCTGTGGACTTTGCCACAATCTCTCAAAGGTTCACAGAACACAAACAAGCAATATCTGGCTTTGACATGTCCCATACCTCTTGCTGAACAGCCCTAAGCCCAGCACTAGTGACAGCCAGCCTCGGTTCACAATGGAACTCTCAAGGCACCTCCAAGCCCAGTGTTGGTGGTTGACCACCTGTGGATTTCTTTATGGCTCATGCTGTGTGGCCCAGGACAGGGCACAGGTGGAGGCTGAACTTGGCATGCAGTGGGTTCCTTCCCAGGAGGCCCTGGGGCTGGCATGTTTGGTGGCCAGCTTCAGACTGAGCTGGAGCATCACCTGGCCACCTCCAAGGATGGCACACTGAAGAGGCAGACTGGGTAGGCACCAGAGCCCTGCTGAAGCAAATCCTGCTCTGCAGGGTCACCCCTGCACTACAACTCCTCCACTGTAGTCAGGGCCAGTCCTCACAACCAATCAGCCCAAGGGTTAACCCCTTCCATTTATGTGAAACAGCAACCAAGACTCAACTACAGCAGGAGGGCACACACAACCCACACCAGGGACACACCTGGAGTACCTGTCTCTAGTGACCAGTGAGACTGTACCACTGGGCCCCACAAAACAACTACTATGTAAGGCCATTCTACTTAGAATGGGAGACACAGAAGCACTACCTAATACATAGGAACAAAACCAAGGAGGCAGCCAAAATGGGGAGACAAAGAAATGTGTCACAAATAATAATAATAATAAAAAAAGAACAAAACTCCAGAAAAAGAACTAAATAAAATGGAGACAAGTAATCTACCAGACAGACTAAAACACGGGTTATAAGAATGCTCAGCAAGCTCAGGGAGAACTTCAACAAAGAGATAGGAAACATAAAAATGGAGATAGACATATAAAAAACAACCAGTTAAAAATAGAGAATACAATAACTGAAATGAAGGATACATTAGAAGAAATAAACAGCAAATTAGATGAAGCAGAGGATCAAGTCAGCAATTTAGAAGATAAGGTAGAAGAAAACACCAAACAGAACAGAAAAAAGAAAAAGGAATTCAAAAATTTGATATTCTCATTAAATTTGACTTTTGTTTTTTGCTATTTCTTTAAAGGAAAACATAGATTTACCATATGTCCAGCAGCTGCACTCCTAGTGTTGAGTTGCAAACTTATGTACACCAAATTTTATGTAGTTTTCTTCGTCAATACCCCAAATTAGAAACAACCAACATGTTCTTCAAGAGGTGAATGGATAAACAAACTGTGGTACATCTAGACTATGGAATCTTATTTAGCAATTAAAAGAAATGAGCTATCAAGCCACAAAAAAACATGGAGGAAGCTTAAATTATAGTGACAGTAAGAAGATCAGTGGTTGGAGAGGGGAGGGGTGAATAGGTGGAGGACAAGAGGTTTTTGCAGCGGTCTGTACAATACTGAGGTGATGCATAAATAATACCATGCATTTGGTAAAACCCATAAAACTATACAACACAAAGAGATAACCCTAATGTAAATCACAGATTTTAGTTAATACGAACGTTCATCAGTTCATCAACCATAACAAATGCAAGACATTAATAACAGGCAAACATGAGGGAATGGGCAGAAGGGTGAGAGGATTGTGTGGGAACTCTGTACTGTTCAATTTCTCTGTAAACTTAAAGCTGTTCTAAAAAGCTATAAAATGGCATCTAAATCTTACTCTGGTTAACTTTTCATTGATTAGGATGGAATTTGAGCACTTTTTCATGTTTTTATCCACTTGTATTTAGCCTCTTATTTTTATTTTTTGATTTGTTTTTTCTTAAGAGCTAATTTATTAAGTTACTGCACTTTTATATTTTCTTATAAATTACAAATCCTCCTTCCCTCAGATTTTAATATACCTTTTAATGTCATTTGTTATTATTGATAAACAAAGGATTTATTGTATGTGCTTTAGACTACTGATCTAGTCCTTTGTGACTTATTTCAATGTTCTTCTGCTTATGAAGTTTTCATACTTCAAGGAGTCACATAAATGTATTATTGATATTCATTTCTAATAGTTTTCTGTTTTTAATTTTGCCAGTCACTCTCTTTTCTATTAGCTATTCATTCTGAGGTATTCAAAAAGTTATCTAGTTTTCTCACTTATTACATCATTTACCTTTTATGGATTGATACTGTGAACTAAATTCTCATACTGGGTCGTGTCTGTTTCCCGACTGTCCATTTTGTTCCATTGATCTCTATATTTACGTCTTTCACCATTTCAAAAGTTGTCTGTCCTCATCATTAATCTTCTTTTACAAACTTTCTTCATTTCCAACTAAGTTGATATTCTTTAACTTTGATCAAGTAATATTTTTAATCACTTTCCTGGAGGTGATTATAAGGGTCTTAATCAGGATAATTACTGCACAAAAGTCAAAGGCAGCAATATTTCCATGGCAATCAAAGCTGCAGGAAGGCAGAGCCCATGCCTCTCACCTTCCTGTACTTAGTCTTAACCCACTCCCTGGCATACAGTAGGCACTCAAATAGCTGTGGAGTAAATGAAAGACGAGGAGACAGAGAGTCTTCTAGATGTCTACAGAAACTTAAAGATTACCATGGCAAAGAGAAATGGTCCTCAGAGAGAGGAACTAAGACTGTGTAAGTTATAAAGAGACACGTTTCAACTCAAAGGAAGGAACTTTCTCTTATATGTGCATAAAATTGAAGACCACAGTCTCTGAGTTTATAAATTCCCTCATGATGCAGAGACCTACTATTCAAACAGAAACTAAGGCTTTTTTTAACGAAGTGAAATAAAATGTAGAAGGCTCTCATTCTTTATATATTCAATTGAAAAGCCTTCATGATCAATGGTGTCTTTGTTCCTGGTTAAAGGGTTTTATGATGGGAATTGCTTCTATTATTCCCTGAAAATGTCTTCTAATCCTTCCTTCATGAAACACGCTATTTATAAAGCACCTATTATGTACCAGGTACTGTGCTAAGTGCTTGGGATATAAAATGAAAAAGAAATAGAAAAGACATAGTTCTTGCAACTTAAAGTCATTTAAAGAACAACACAAACATGCAGGGCACAACTAGATTGTACGGGGTGGGGTCTGATTTGGTCTTTCTGATTGAGGTGTATTATGGTACACTGATCATTATGACGATGGTAAAGAGATAAATTGGACAGTAATAGAGAAGTTACTATAATAATAAATTATCTATAAAATCCTTTCCCAATAAACTTCTGAGTTAAAATTGAAACAGAGAATGGTCTATTTCAAGATACTGGCAAAATGGCATGAGGACAAACAAAAAACGTCATTAAATTCTGCAGCTCCCAGTGATCTCTTTCTTCTCCCTATTTCCATGGGACTCAGAGAGACCACAGCTACGAGGCAGAAAGGAGATGTTCACAAGATGACTATCCTTTCACAGGAATTATACAGCCGAGGTGGACTGGCCAGGAGTCAGAGAGTGCAAAGAAGACCCCTGACTGGTCTCCTTTGGGGAGACATTCATTTTAAAGAGGTGTTCCAGGTAACAGTAGAAGAATCAGGGCAGGAAAAGAATTGCTGAAGAGATTTTCATCAACTAAAGCAAACAAAACTCAGATAAAACGTAAGACGTCATGAGTGAATGAGTTTGAAATGTATGGCACATTTCTGTTTTGCCACTATTTTTATATTATTCTTGCCTCTTGACAGGCAATTTCCATAATTTATGGAATCAGGGAACCAAAGAGCTATTTCAAAATTCATCCTTCTGGGACTTTTGGAAGACATGGACCTGCAGCCCCTCCTCTTCGGGCTCTTCCTGTCCATGTTCCTGGTCTGTGTTACAGGGAACCTGCTCATCGTCCTGGCCGTCAGCTCAGACTCCCACCTGCACACGCCCATGTACTTCTTCCTCTCCAACCTGTCCTTCACTGACATGTTTCACCTCCACCACCATCCCCAAGATGCTGGTGAACATCCAGACACAGAGCAAAGTCATCACGTATGACGGCTGCCTCACCCAGATGTATTTCTTCATGGTTTTTGCTGGGCTAATTTGCTACTGACCGTGATGGCCGATGACCGCTTTGTGGCCATAAATACATCTGTCACCCCTGCACTACACGGTCATCATGAAACCACACCTCTGTGGTCTACTGCTTCTGCTTTCTTGGTTCATCTGCCTGACATATTCTTTATTGCAAAGTCTGATGGTTTTGAGGGTGTCCTTCTGCAAAGAGACAGAAATCCCCCACTTCTTCTGTGAACTTGCTCAGATTCTCAAGCCGGCCTGCTCCAACACTCTTGCCAGCGACATCCTGCTGTATGTTGTAATTGGCCTGCTGGGTGTTATTCCCCTGACTGGGATTCTCTTTTCTTATTCTAGAATTATCTACTCCATAATGGGCATTTCATCGGCTGTGGTCAGCATAAAGTCTTTTCCACCTGTGGGTCTCACCTCTCTGGTGACCTGGGCAGATTAGATGAAGCCAAGAGAATAGGACCAGCCTCGTGAGCCTGGAGCACTGATTGTCCTCCATCCTGCAATTAATTCCTGGTATAGAAAACTATTAATCTACCACACGGTTGTTCAACCTGGGTACTGTTGCCATTTACAGCCAGGTAATTCTTTGTGGCGGGGTTGTCCTATGCATTGCAGGTCATTCAGCAGCATCTGTGACCTTAGACACTAGATACCAGGAGTTTCCTCGACTTTCATGCCCCAATCATTAACACTAAAAAAATGTCTGCAGGGCCAGCCCGGTGGCTCAGGCGGTTAGAGCTCCGTGCTCCTAACTCCAAAGGCTGCCAGTTCGATTCCCACATGGGCCAGTGGGCTCTCAACCACAAGGTTGCCAGTTCAATTCCTTGAGTCCCTCAAGGGATGGTGGGCTCTGCCCCCTGCAACTAAGATTGAACACGGCACCTTGAACTGAGCTGCCTGAGTCCCGGATGGCTCAGTTGTTGGTTGGAGCCTGTCCTCTCAACCACAAGGTTGCCAGTTCAATTCCTCGAGTCCCTCAAGGGATGGTGGGCTCTGCCCCCTGCAACTAAGATTGAACACGGCACCTTGAGCTGAGCTGCCGCTGAGCTCCCGGACGGCTCAGTGGGTTGGAGTGTGTCCTCTCAACCACAAGGTTGCTGGTTCGACTCCCACAAGGGATGGTGGGCTGTGCCCCCTGCAACTAGCAACGGCAACTGGACCTGGAGCTGAGCTGTGCCCTCCACAACTAAGACTGAAAGAACAACAACTTGAAGCTGAACAGAACCCTCCACAACTAAGACTGAAAGGACAACAACTTGACTTGGAGAAAAGTCCTGGAAGTGCCCACTGTTCCCCAATAAAGTCCTGTTCCCCTTCCCCAATAAAAAAAAAAAAAGAAAAAAGAAAAAAATCTTAAAGAAAAAAAAAGAAAATGTCTGCAGACATTGCCAAATGACCCTAAGGGATAAATCACTCTTAGATGGGAACCACTGATATACCATGACCCAGAAGAATAAAGGAAAGGAAAATTTAGGGAAAATGAAGTGAGGGGAAGACCCTGGTTTTCCTAAGGCCCAGAACTGAATAGACCTAACATACTGGCCTCTTGTCAAGAGTTCTTACATGGAGGAGGCCTTGGGTGTGGAATAGAAGAAACACCAATGCCATTTGTTGAACAAACAGAAGAACAAATTTTAATGACCTCAGAATTCCCCAGGACAAGAACCTTGCTTGTTCATTGGTTGCCTGGAAATGGTCAGGATTATAAAGGCAAATGAGAAAAACGTTTTGGGGTTCACCACCTTGATTGTGGTGATGGCTTCACAAGTGTACACATAGGTCAAAATTTGTCACGTTGCATATTTTAAGAATGTAGTATATGCAATTTTATCTGTATAAAGCTGCTCCCTCTCATTTGGACACTTGCAATACAAACACTGGCCCTGCGGTGACTGCAAAAGTGGCTACCATTTCTTCCCTTTCCTGTTTCCCAGACCCAGGCCTCTTCTGTGTAACTCTTGAGTACCCTTCCACTCTGGGCTCACCCATGTGATTGCACTGGGCAGCGGGTTGCACACAAACATGATACAAGCCGGGACTTGAGAAGTACTTGCACAGTGGAGCTTGTACTCTTCTGGAACCTTCCAGATACATGTATATGTGCCCCATCTAGATCACTGGAGGATGTGACCTGAGTGAAGAGCAAGTAACCCCCAAGCCAAACTGGGAGCCAACTGCAGACACAAGTAAGCCCAGCAAGGCACAGCACAAATTGTCAAACAGAATTGTAAACTAAATTGTGGTTGTTTTAAACTGTGTTTTGGGTAGTTTATTATGCAACAAATATAAACAGGCCCTCTTCATTCCATTCTAAGGGGGCACACATTATCTTTCTAAACTGCAAATCTCATCAAATGTCAAGGGATTTTCATCAACTTCAATTGACATTTAAATTGAGACTGCTTTGTAAATTGTTGATGTCTATGTGTCTATGTGTGCGTGTTATTTAATCTGTCCCATGTTACTCCTCCAGCTTTTTCTCCTACTTCAAGGATTATCCTTTTACACGTCAGATTTTTTCCATGACTTTGCTCTCAGAATTGGCATGTTTATTCAAATCTGATCCTGAACATCATAAATAAACCTTCTACACTTAGCTTGCATCCCCTCTTCCATATGGCTTTCCTCGAAGGCTCCAAGTTCAACATCCTATCCTTGGGACTTCCAGAATGGATTAACTGGCGATGTTAGCTATCTTGTTTATTGTTTATACCTGTCTCTCCTCCTTGACCTTTACTCCTTTAAAGACTGTACCATGTCTTACTGTCTTTCTTCCCACAGCCTAATTCAGTGCACGGCACATAACTGATATTCCCTGGTTCCCTAGAGAGGAAATAATCATGAATTGGAGAGTTACCCAAACATTACACTAGACAGAGCTGGTTCCTGCTGAGAGGCCTCAAGAACTGAAAGCCATAGTGAGACAAGGAGACTAGGTAAGAATATAATTAGAAATCCCCTCCAGAGAGATTGTGTAAGGTGTCATGTCTGTCCCAAGAACTGGCAGGGAAGTGCAATGAGAGTCAAGAGCTCTGGGAAACTTGTATGTGGAGATGGGAATTCAGTTTCCTTCTGTGCTGCTGCTAATTGAGGTGATGGAGGGACTGGGCACAGAGGGGGTAATTGCCCTGGACTCCCAAAGCTCCTAATTAAAGAAATAATCCCATTTCACTCACTGCTGAAAGTGCTCTCCTCCTCCTCCCCGCAGGCCTGGCCTCTAGGGTACACATTTTTCCGAAACCTAGGCGAGAGCTAGTCAATGACTGCTACTTCTTCACTAATGAGTCTAGGAAAACTTTTGACGAAGGGCTGAGGACTATTCAGCACCTCCACTCGAGGATGTGCCCAGAAGCACTGCAAGTAGAAAGGAAGAGTGCAGAGATGTCCCGAAGCCAAACGGAGGGCGGAAGCCCTGTGACTGTGGGCCCCTCCCGTCACACACCATCAGCCCAACTGATCCATCAGTTGACGCAGGCCTGAAAGGCACGGCAGTCAACAAGAGGTGAAGTGAGGTCTGAACAGAGTAAGCACTCTGACAGAGGGTCCCAGTTTTAGCTGATAAGTTGACTCTTCTCACCTGTCTTCTGTGGGTAAATCCTGACCGCCTTACCATGGTATGCACAAGACTGTAGTTAATCTACGTATTCAAATCTGCCATCTTCTCGTGTAAGACAGAAACTTTTTTTTATTTACGACAAATATTAGATCAAAACAACTGTTAAGGGTCCAAGGCTGGAACTCATCTTTAGGAACTTGTGTTCCATAAACTGAAGGGTGAGAAGGATTTCCTAGGGCTCCTGTATGATGGGAATACAGTTAAAAGAATTGTTAGTCTTAGGCCCTATTTGAGGAGTCTCTAGAAGAACCCCAATAAAACAGACAAAAATAAGGACACTAGAGGAAGCTTTAGCCTCTGACACAATAGCTACAGCAACTGGTAAGCGCAGGCTAACTTCTAGCTAGAAAAACAAATCACACTCAATGCCTATCTACTGTTGTTCCTTTTAACCAATACATCAAGTCAAGCTTTCAGCAAAAAATTGCAAGACATGTTAAAAGGCAATAAATGAATAAATAGACATCTAAAATGAGAAAGCAAATATCAGAATCAAACTCTATTATGGCAGAATCAAACTCTATTATGGGGAATTTAAAATAGCTATGGTTAACATGCTAACAGTTCTAATGGAAGAAGTGAACATGTAAAAACATGGCTAATATAAGCAGAGAAAGAGAAACTCTAAGAAAGAATCAAACAGAAATGCTAGAAAGAATTAAAAAGACAAACAGAACATCTGAGAACTGTGGGATAATTACAAAAAGTGTAACGTTTAGTGGGAATCCCCCAGTTCTAAGATATTCTGTTTATCAAGAAGAATAAGAGAAAGGACCAGAATATTTGAAGTAATATGGATGAGAATTTCCCCAAATTAATGACACCAACCCACATATTCAGGAAGCTAAGAAATCACCAAGAAGGATCAATAGCAAAAAAATCTACATTGAGACGTATTATATTCAAATTGCAGAAAAAGGGCAATCAGAAAAAGGGCTCAGTTGGTTAAAGCACAGTGCTCCTAACACTGGTTCGCTGGTTCGATTCCCGCATGGTCCAGTGAGAAGCAACAGCTTGACTTTGGAGCTAAGCCACTGGTAGGCGGCCGGTTGGCTCAGTAGTTAGAGCACGGTGGTCCTAACACCAAGGTCGCTGGTTCGATTCCCACATAGGCCAGTGAGAGATAATGGCTTGAGTTTGGAGCTGGGCAGACAGTTTGCTCAATGGTTAGAGCGAGGTGTTCATAACACCAAGGCTGTCAGTTAGAGTCCCACATTGGCCAGTGAGCTGCACTCTCCACAACTAGATTGAAAATGACTTGACTTGGAGCTGAGCTGCACCCTCCACAACTATATTCAAAAACAACGACTTCACATCCTGGAAAAACACACTATTCCCCAATATTTCCCAATTAAAAAAAAATATATATATATATATATATATTCTTAGCAAACTAAGACTAGAAGGGAATTACCCAAATCTTTAGGAAAAAAAATTGCAGAAAAATCAACATACAATAAACCTAATATTAACAACAACAAAAAAAAGTCTCATTTACCTGGAAATTTAAAAACCTCTCATTAACTCCTGAGTAAAACGAGAAATACAAACTGAAATTACAGAATTTTTTAAAAATAATGATTTTTAAAACTTACCTATTAGAACATATGGACTGTATTCTAAAGCAGTGGTCAAGAGGAAATTCACTGCACAAAACACTTGTCAATAAAAGATTAAGTATAAATTAATTACCAGTTGAAAAAACAGACAAAGAAAAATAAACCAAAAGAAAGCACAAAAAAGGAATGGAGATAAAATCATGAATGAGGAAAACAGAAAAACAACAGATCTAATTAGTCAAAATTCCACTTTATTTATTTATTTATTTGTTTATTTAGAAACAAGTAAACCACTAGCTCATTTGATTCAGGAAAAGAAAAAGCAAATATACACAAAAAAATAGGTGATGACCACCAAACCAGAAAACATTTTAAAAATCATGAGACAACTTTGCTGACTTCTGTGCTAAATGAACTGGACAATTTCCTAGGAAAATACAGATTAACAACATTGACACCATTCAAGTTAGAAAGTTTAAAAAAGAGCAATATCCATAAAAGAAATAAACTTTCTAAAAAAATATTCCACTAAAAAAGCACTTGACCCAGATGGTTTTACAGGGACTTCTACCAAGTTTTCCAAAACCCCAGTACTAATGCTGCATAAATTATCCGACCATTGAAACGGAAGGAAAAATTCCTAATTCTTCTTATGGGAAAGCATAATACTACTAGGTTGGTATAAAAGTAATTGCGGTTTAAAAGGTGAAAAATAATTGCAAAAACCGCAATTACTTTTGCACCAACCTAATAATACCTAAACTAGATAAAGACAGTACAAAGAAAACTACAGACCAACTATCATTCATGAATATCAATGCAAAACACTAAACAAAATACTAGCAAACAGAATCTAAAACCACATTAGGAAAATAATACATGATGACCAAGTGAAATTCATTCCAGGAATGCAAGATTTGTTGAATATTGAGAAATTTATTAATATCACATACTATATTAATAAACCAGAGGAAAAGAATCATGATCCTCTTCACAGATGTTCAGAAAACTTTGACAAAATTCCACACCTATTCATGGTAAAACATCCAAGAATATAGAATACCTTCTCAATATGATAAAATAAATATATACCTTAGTTCTAAAAGAGATTATGTTAATTAATGGAAAAATAATAGGGACATTACCCCAGGACAAGACAAGGGTGCCCATTATCTCTGCTGCTATTTATCACTGCAGCAGACATATCAGCCAAATGCAGACAAGCGAAAACAATTAGAGGTGTAAGAATGCGTAAACAAGCAAAGCTATCTCAAGTTGCAGACAGTGCCTGGAAAACCACAAAAAAGCAATAATAAATATCAAAAAATAAAAGAATTCAGTGAAACAGCAAGTTATAAAATTAAGACACAAAATTAGTAGCTTTCATATACATAAACAGTGAAGACATAACGGCACAGAAAATCTCATTTACAATAAAGGATTAAATAATTAGGGAAAACAACAAAAACTTGTTATAAGGAAAAATTTTAAACATTCCTGACAAACACTATAGTAGACTTAAACAAATGGAAAGACACCCCCGTTCTTGGATAAGACAACAGTATAGAGATACTAACTCTCCCCAAATAAACTCATAAATTTCAGGCAATGCCAATAAAAATACCAACAAGCTAATATCATGGAACTAGACAAGATAATAGGAAAGTGCATATAAAAAAAAAAACCAAACAAGCAAGCATAATACCTAGGGAAACACTGAAAAACCATGAGGGGGAACTAGTCCATTCAGACAATAAAACTTATTATAAAGCCTCTGAAAATGTAAACACTGCATTGTTAATGATAGCCATTCTAACTGGTGTGAGGTGATAGCTCATTGTGGTTTTGATTTACGTTTCTTTGCTATCAACAAGACAAATAATAACAAGTGTTGGAGAGGCTGTGGAGAAAAAGGAACCCTCATACACTGTTGGTGGAAATGCAGATTGGTGCAGCCGCTATAGAAGGCTGTGTGGAGGTTCCTCAAAAAATTAAGAATAGAATTACCATATGACCCAGCAATCCCTCTCCTGGGTATCTATCAAAAAATTCTGAAAACATTTATCTACAAAGATATATGTGCACCAATGTTCATTGCAGTTCATTTATAGTGGCCAAGACATGGAAACAACCAAAGTGTCCTTTAACAGGCGACTGGATAAAGAAGATGTGGTATATATACACAATGGAATACTATTCTGCCATAACAAAAGACGAAATACTGCCATTTGTGACAACATTGATGGATCTTGAGATCATTATGCTAAGCGAAATAGGTCACACAGAAAAAGTCGAGAACCATGATTTCACTGATACGTAGGACATAAAACTGAAATCAACAAAGGAACAAGACAAACAAACAAAAACTGATATAGACAATAGTTTAGGGGTTACCAAGGGGTAAGGGGGGAAGAGGGTTGTAGATGAGAGAAAAAGGGATCAAATATATGGTGATGGAAAGAGAACTGACTCTGGGTGGTGAACACACAACGTGATGTATAGATGATGTATCACAGAATTGTACATCTGAAATCTATGTAATTTTACTAACAGTTGTCACCCCAATAAACTTTAATTTAAAAAAATTAAACACTGTGGCATGGTGTATGAACACGTAGATCAATGGAATAGAATAAAATTCAGAGTTAAGCCAAATACATATAGAATTTCAGTATGTGACAATGGTGATATCTGAAATCTCCGGTACAAAGACGTATTTTTAAATAAATGATCTGGGTTAATGTGGAAAAAAGAAAACTTAATCCTACCTTATAAAATGCACAAAAAATCAGTTCCAGGTGGATTGTAGATCTAAACGTGTATACTTAAACAATAAAACTCGAAGAAAATGTAGAACATGTTCTTGCCTTCAGGGTAGTCAAATATTTCTTACACAGGAACAGAAGAGTATTGTCCATAAAGATTAGATGACATTAAAATTAAGAACTCATTTCATAAAAAAATACCAATTAAAACATGGAAGAGGGCCGGCCCAGTGGCTCAGGCGGTTGCAGCTCTGTGCTCCTAACTCTGAGGTTGCCAGTTTGATTCCCACATGGGCCAGTAAGCTGCACCCTCTACAGCTAAGACTGTGAACAACAGCTCTCCCTGGAGCTGGGCTGCCGTGAGTAGCCGTTGGTTGGTGTAAGCTGCCGTGGGCTGTTGTGTGCTGCCAGGAGTGGCCGGTGCCCAGAGTGAGTGGCCGGCAGCCAGTGTGAGCGGCCATGGGCTGCTGTGTGCTGCCATGGGCTACCGTGTGCTGCCATGAGCAGCCCGTGGCCAGCGTGAGTGACCGGCAGCCATCATGAGTGGCCAGCAGCCGGCGAGAGCTGCCATGAGCTGCTGTGAGCGGCTGACTGCCTCAGTCAGGGGGAGCACAAGGCTCATAATACCAGCATGGGCCAGGGAGCTGTGTCCTATACAACTAGACTGAGAAACAACAGCTTGAACCAGAGTGGCAGGGGTGGGGGCGGAAGAATAGGACAAAAGAAAAAAAACATGGAAGAGACAAGCCACAGAGTGGGACAAAATATTTACAAAACCTATCTACCCACAGGGCTCACATCTGGAATACATAAATCAGTAAGAAAAAGACAGGCAACTTTAGTGCCATCTTATTCAACTCAATAAAATAGCTTCTGGGAAAACAAATTTGCACAATCACTTTGGAAAACTGGCATCATCTATGAAAAATAAACATATGGATCCCATATGACCCAGCAATTTCAGTCCAGGGTACACACCCAAGAGAAATACATATACTCATGCACTATCAGAAATGGTAAAATAGCTCATAGCAGCATTATTCACAAATAGCCCCAAGCTGAAAAGTCAAATGTCTATCAACACAACCTGCTTAAACAACTTGTGGAATATTCAAATAATGGAACACAGTAAAATGTATTAGCTAGTGATACTCAAAACAGTACGGATCAGTTTCATAAAAATATTCGGGAAAATTAAGACACACAAAAGAACATATACTGTGTGGTTCCATTTGTATAGGATTAAGAAACAAAAAACCCAAGCTATGTCAGTTAGAATATTGGTCACCTGTGGAGAGCAGAGAAGGGTTTGTCATTTGGATGAGACAAGAAGAGGTATCAGGAATGCTGGTAACACTTTTTTTGCCTCATCACATGGATGTGTTCATGTGATCGTTTAGCTATACATGTATGAATTAAGCACTTCTGCGTTTTAGTAAAACCTGTTTTAATGTTACCACACATACACAAAATGTCATTATACAAACATTGTAGAAATGACTTTGGCATTATACTGATAAATACAACATGCACAGACCTTACAACCCAGGAATTTCACACTCCTGGAAACCTCACCAATCCTCCAGAGGGTATGTATACAATTTCTTAAAGCAGCACTGTTCATAACTGGGAAAAATGGAAACAGTCCAGTAACTAACGGTACATCAGCAGTAGAAAAAGTCAGTAAGTTGTGGGATAACAAAACCAAGAATCACTATCTGGAAGTTAAAAAGAAACTACGGCTATCGTCATCAATGTGACTCTTATTAATAATCTGCCCACCATTTTATCTAACTTGAATTCTGCAATGGCCTTCTAACAAGTTTGTTTGTACCTTGTTCCTCTATTTTGCATATCAACCCAGAAGCCACTGTGATCCTTTAAAAACAGAAACTGGATAGTTGTCACCCTTTTCAAAACCCTCCACTGACTTCCCATCACATTGATCATGAAAGGCAGAGCCCTTCAAGTTAACCCACAAGATGTCCCAACAATCAGAATCCTGATCTAGCTCTGACCTCATCATCTTCTGCAACTCGCAAGCCCGATCCACTCCATCACATTGGTCCCTTTGTCCCTAGCGCGTGGCTATCCCCACGCACAGTTGTTCTTTATGGCCTCTGAATTGCCAAGGGTGCTGCCCTTCCCCACATTACAACATGGCCTACGCTTGCAGTTCCTTTACATCTCTGCTCAAACATCCCCTTCAATGAAAGGCTTTCCCTACGTGCCCCACAGCCCCACTAAATCCCACATTCCTTCTCATCATCACCCTGCTTCATTTTCCCTTCATTGCACTGACCACCATCTGAGATACAATATATTTACTCATTTATCAAGTGCCTCAACCCCATGTAGAATGTAAGCACCACAAAGGCAAGTATTCTGATTCACTCTGTAGGCTTGGGGCACAGAACAAGGTCTGACCTATAAGAAATACAGACTCTGAAGCCAGACACCAGGGCTCAAATCCAAGCACTGGCACCTACCTGCTAACAGGCTGACTGCAGACCAGTCACCTATACTTCTCTTAGATTTCTCCATATGCAAAAGGAAGACACTGACGGCACCTGCGTCTTAGGGTGTTTGTGAAAATTAACACCGTTCTTCAATACAAGAAGTCAGCAAAATAAATGTTTAAATACATCAAAGATTTGAAATACAACTTAAAAACTTGGTTTAAAAAATTTAAAACCCCATACCGAACAATTAAAAGCATAGCAGATTATACGCACATGTGTAGCAGTTATAAAAGCTCACTAATGATCAGGTGAGCGGATTACAGACAGCACCCAGGGGGTAGCAGAACCCTCCCCCATCAACAAGAAAAACAATTAAATAGAAATAAATGAACTATCCAAAGCAGCTTAAACCCATAATCAGTTTTATTTTTCTCATGTACTAGGAAGTCCGGAAATAACAAATCCACGGCTAGTGTGGACACTCAAAGCAGCCACAGGGTAGGCCAGAATCGTTTGTGATTTTCTGTAGGCTCCTCCTTAGCCCATGGGTTGCATCCTCTTGGTCACAAGATGGATCTTTTCACACTAGGTACTGGATCTCCTTGCAAGGTGAGAAGTAGGGGAAGGGGAAAAAAAAACAAAAACACACATATGGGGAAGAATCCAGGTAAGAATGACCTTTTTCTAGACCCTTCTCAGTGCCCACACAGTAATATCTGCGTATTTGTCAGTGTACGACATGGACTGTACTAGTTGCAACAAAACCTGATTTTTAAAACAGCACACCATACTAGTCTGACAAAATCTGGGTTTTCTTGATATGGAGGATGAGATACTGGGGAAGCAACTAGAAGTATATGCCACTCCTGGCTGGACAAGAAGCTAAGAACATCCTAAAGGATCCATCTAATGAAGACATCATCTGATCACAATTCATTTAAATTAGATACTCGTAACAAACAGGTACTAAAAATACCCACATTACACAGTACATGAGATTTTACAGAGTTCATTGATCAAGAAAGTCACCCAAAGTGAAATTAACATACTATCAAGAACGAAATAAAAATACTACATACAAACCTTTTGGGATGTGGCCTAAAGGTAATTTAGGGCATAACCTTAAAAACAAAGGCTAAAAAATTAATGAGCTAGGGTCTGTTTTCATTATGAAAAACTGACAAATGCAATTTCATATTCACTAGAAAATTCCATTGGGGTATGAATTCTCATAAGCACAAGTGAGGGGGCCATAGCTAACAGCATCTCCACACAGGGATTGTCTGAAGTGTGGGTTCTCACATTTCCTGAAATTACTACATTGATTATAGTTTCAAAGTTTTAAATAGAAATTTCTCCTAGTGTGAGTACTCACGTTTCACAAATTGAAAGGCTGCTGTAAGCCAATGTTTCTCAACCTCTCATTATTTCGGGGTACATAATTCTTTGTTTTGGGGGGGTTGAGGGGGGCTCCTATGCATTGTAGGATATTTAACAGCATCCTTGATGTCTTCCAACTGCATGCCAGTAGCACCTCCTCTAGGTTTAACAACCAAAAACGTCTCCAGGTGCTGTCAAATGTCCCCTGGGGAGCAAAATCACTCCCTGTTGAGAACAGCTGCTGTGCAAACAGGGGTTGGCAAATTTGTTTCTGTAAACGGCCAGACAGAGAGTATTTTAGACTTTGTGGGCTACACATGGTCTCTGTCACACTTTTTTCTTCCTTAAAAATGTGAACTATTCTTAGATTATGGTCTGTACAAAAAACAAACAGCTGGCTGCAGTTTGCTGTCCCATTATTGACTTTTCCATGTTCCTTACTTCTATGTTATTTCTCTCATGAGAAATACAGTGAGACTAGGAAATGTTGGCCTAGTTGTTGAATTTACAGATTCTCCCTAGAGTGCTTATTTGTGTGCCCAGAAGGTGCAAGCTGGTGCTAGTCATTTCAACATTAAATACCAGGCTAGGATTTCTCTCCCTAAATTCTCATGTTAAAAGCTGAATGTACACTGATGGCTTCTCCACACCAGTTATATGTTTTCTCCCCGTGCGAGTTCTCACAAATCTCCAAAGTGATGGAAAAAACTCACGTCTTTTCACAATCATTACACAAATTGTATTTCTCCCAAGTTACATGTATTCTTTTGTGTCCATAAGATGAATTCATAAAGGCTTTCCTGCCTTCCCTACACTTATGAGGTTTCCTTCTACTCTGAGCATTCATGATTCTTAAAGAGATGTCATTGGAGCCTTTTCCACACTGATGACACAAAGAGTTTTTCTCCCCGGTGAGTTTTCACATGACTCCGAAGAGATGAATGATCACTGAAGGCTTTCCCACAGGCCGGGCATTCATAGGGCTTCTCACCAGTGTGTATTCTCCTGTGGACGTTAAGGTTGGAGCCTATGCTGAAGGCTTTCCCACAGTGATCACACTCATATGGCTTCTCTCCTGTGTGACTCCTCATATGTGTCTTAAGGGTTGACTGGTTTCTGAAGGCTTTCCCACACTGTCTACATTCAACATGTTTCTTTACAAGATGAATACTCATGTGCCGCCTCCGGGATAAATAATCACCGAAGATTTTCCCACAGGCAGCACATTCATAGCGTCTCTCTTGAGTGTGTATTTTCCTGTGTGCCGTTAGGTTTGAGCTTGCACTGAAGGCTTTCCCACACAGATCGCACCCGTATGGTTTCTCTCCAGTGTGAGAATTCATGTGTGTCTTAAGGATGGACTGGTTTCTGAATGTTTTCCCACACTGCCTACATTCGACAGGCTTCTTTACAATATGAATGCGCATGTGTTTTCTCCGTGACAAGAGATCACCAAAGGACTTCCCACATTCTTTACATTCGTATGTTTTCTGTACCATGTGGTTCTTCTTGTGCAAATTAAAGTTAGACTTCCATCGAAAGGCTTTTCCACACTGTGTGCATTCATAGGGTTTCTCTCCAGTGTGATTCCTGACATGCTCTTTGAGATGTGAAGGATGTTGGAAAGCTTTCCCACAGTCATGACATTCATAGGGTCTCTCTCCAGTGTGTGTTCTTCTGTGTGCAATGAGGTGGCAGCTCCTGCCATAGGCCTTCCCACATTCATCACATTTGTAAGGTCTCTCCCCAGTGTGAACTCTCATGTGGATCTTCAGGGCCGAGAGGGTTCGGAATGCATTTCCACACTGACTGCAGTCAAAGGGCTTCTCTGTGAGGTGAGTTCTCGCATGACTCCTGAGGGCAGAGGGATCATTGAAAGCTTTCCCACAGGCACTGCATTCATAGGGTTTCTCCCCGGTGTGTATTCTTCTGTGCCGGGTAAGGGAAGCACTTGTGGTGAAGGCTTTTTGGCACTGGTGACATTCGTGCATTTTTCTCCCATTGTAAATGCTCACATGTTGGGTTAGATGTGACTTGTTCTTGAAAACTACCCCACAGTCCCTGCGGTGACAGGGCCGCTTGCCAGTGTGCCTTCCCATCTGTTGAGTGATATGAGCACCCATGCTGAAGACTTCAAACAGGTGAGCATATTCAGTGGATTTCTCTCCAAGATGAGTTCTTTCCTGTTGATGGAGAGATGAGTGCTGACTAAGACATTTCCCATATTCATTACATTCCTAAGAATCATCCCCACGTAAACTGACAAAAATTGAAATACATCATTATGATGAATGTTATAATTTAAAGTGCAAAAGTACTGCTTCTGCCCCATTTGGGCTCTATCAAACAGAACAGGTAAATGCTATGCCCTAAGGCTCCATGTGTATAACTTTATAAAGCTTTTACACACACTTTAACTGTTTAAATCTGAACTGAGCCTCAACACTCAATATCGAGACACAATTATAGAAATATTTACTCATCAAAACTCTAAGTGGAAAAATTTGGAATTAGATTTAGGGTTTTCCCCTAACTTGGTAATATTCACTGTCCCCGACACTGTTTCCTCTTGGGGAATGCCACTAGCTTGGTTCTTGGGGTGCTTTTATAACTTAAGCTGCCCCAGTCTTCTCCTAATATTGAAGACCTGGAATTATCCCAAGGAAATCTTACCATTGTCACATCCCTGGATGTTTCCTTCCCAAGAATATCTTCCATGAGAATGGACCATTTGGTTTTAGATGGAGTTTCCCAATCTGAAACAAATTGAAAAAAGATTTACTTGTTGGAAAAAGAAAATGATGGGATGATGGTGACAAAGATAGGTGAATTTCTTTGCAAATATAAATTCTAAAGAAGGAAAGGTAATAGGAAAGAGAAGAATGCACACGTGAATAAAAATGACTGAAAATTTTGGCTGTGTGAGATATGTGGCAAAGACAGGGGTAGACATTTATGTCAACTCACTAAGAAGTAATTCTTCAAAGACTGACATTGATAATAACAGAAAAAGTATAGTCAGGAATGTTGAATATGAAAGGATAGGAGAAAGTCCATATGGACATGTCAAATTTAAAGGTGAAGGAATAGCAACACCAAAGAGAGAATGGAGGAGCAGTGGAAGAAAATGAGCATTTCCGAATTTCCCTTGGTGACATTTCCTAATGGCTCTCCCTCCAGCTCAGTCCCTCAGGAGAACTGACACTCAGCGGCACCTGTGTCTGCCTGGTGCTCACCGGAACAAGTGCCTTCGTGAAGTCCCGTCTCCTCTGTCCGCAGCTCCTCTTCTTCCTCCAAGTGAGAGATGAGGCTGGGTTTGCCCACTTGATACCCTACTCACGGGGAAAGACACATGTTGAGGGAGGATTGTGCAGAAGACACGTGTTCTGAAGTCAGAGTTCTGAAGATGGACAAGACTGACTTAGGAGCAGCAAAATGATGGTGACAAATTTCTAAGGGACACAATGAAAGGCTTTCATAAAAAGTAAACCCACAAATACCCACGTTTTGCCCTTCAAAAGACTTCTTAACTCAGAAATTAAGGATTTCTGAACTCAGAAACCTATAACCAAGCTCAGGCATACTTGACAACTTCCAAGGTCAATGCAATACTGTGTTTCCCCGAAAATAAGACCTAACTGGAAAATAAGCCCTAGCATGATTTTTCAGGATGACATTCCTTGAACATAAGCCTTAATGTGTCTTTTGGAGCAAAAATTAATATAAGACCTGGTCTTATTTTCGGGGAAACACGGTAGACAGGTCTCAATATCCATGGGGAGACACAAGGGGGGTAGGTACCAGGTCCGCTTGTTGACAATTGTGTTCCAAATCCCCACACAGTTCTTGGGTTATAGCAAGTACTTAAAACAAAAACATTAGGTTCATGAATGAAGAAATGATGCCCATATTACCCACTGAGGCGAGGTTGCTATAGTTCTCCAGCATCACATCCTTGTACAGTTTCCTTTGAGAAGAATCCAGCAGGGGCCACTCCTTCTCAGTAAAGTCCACTGCAACATCCTGGAAAGTCACTGATTCCTGCAACAACACACACATCTGGGGTCAGTGAGAACCCAGCCTGTGTTCAAAGATGGCAGAGGCTGCAGACTGGGTATGAGGGGCTCAAAACACAGGATTTTCAGTGTGGGGTTCTGGTGGCTCAACGTTTATTCCAGAAGTCAGTCAGCAGTTGTCTTCTCTTCCCTGTGAAGTGATCTCATCCTGTCTCATTGCTTCAAAAGTGACTCTGACGTGGGACTAAAATCTCTGTCTACTTCCAGCCTGGCCTGAGTGCTTTGAGCCACATTATAAGAAAAACATTGGATACAATCATCATTTCCCCTAACAACCCTCATACCAGGACAGACTCACAACATTCTTTGGCTCTTTCATTGATAAACCTGGATAAAGATCTAAAAGAATTTTAACATGCGATATTGGGCTGTTCTAGGAAGTGCCTCTCCCACCCTCAGGGGCCCTAAGATCTTGGTGTACCTGGGAACCAGCATTAGTTGGCATATGAGGCTCCAGGTCATTACAAGTAAACAGGTCCACATCCTGGTGACAAGAATGGTCTTCTGAAGAAAGAGGAATTTCTGAGTCCTGGATATGGGCAGGGTCCTGGGTGGATATAGCTAGAGAAGATAGGATCCGTGAGAATTAAAGCCTGCCAGACACTCACAAACCAAGAAACTACCTAAACTAAGGGTGCAGTGCACATCCCCAAACACACACACACACACACACACACACACACACACACACACGTTTTGTAACAAGCCAAAGCAGCCCTGCTCCAACTCAAGGACAGGAAAAAGGGAGATTGGCCAATATATCCATAAACAAAGTGATACTCTTAATTTACAAGTGAAGAAATGAAAGCTCTATGAGGTAGAGCTTTACTTACTTTGCTCAGATTTATCAAAATGATAAATGGGATAGTATGGGGTTACCCACACGTGGGCCCTTCCTTTCACACCAGCTGTCCACACTCCCTCTCACCCCAACTCACAAAGACCCTGAATTAGACAGCCACTTGGAGGACCTCCCTGGACTTTGCTCCCACTGCTTCTCAGTTCATTCATCCTCCCCTGACAGCCCGCCCTCTGGCCTTGGACACCCTTGACCTTGGTGAAGTGGCAGGGGTCACTTAAGCTTGATTTCTGAGAGCATTCTTCACCCCAAGAACTTACCACATGTGGGAGAGAGACCAAGAGCTGCCATCCTGTGAGAATGATGATAAATTTGCCCATACAACAGGGCACTGGCACCATAAAGCTACTCCCTTGCTCTCATGGGACACTCTGAGCAGGCACCTGCAGTCAATGAGAAAAACGCTATTAGGAGAAGTCGAAGGATTTCTATTGCTCCTGCTCACAGGACATTTCTGACCTTTAATTTCCAATAGTTCCTTTTTTGAGCATCAAGTTCTGTCTGATCCCCAAGCCTTCACCTTATTTAGGCAAAACCTCCAGGCAATGTGGTAGAGAGCCCCGACCTACCACATTGATTCAGACTCACTCCCCCACGTAATTTGTCACCAAGCACAACTCTGTTAAACCCCTCACTCATTATACACTTGGGTCCCAGACTTCTGTTCTTCAACTTCAAGGCTTGCCATGGTTTCGGATGCCTGTGGCAGCCACAAAGAAGGTACATGTAGGAACGCATGTTTCAGTCTCCACGCTCCACACCAACATACACACCTGCAGGCCAATGCACAGGCCTTGTTACCGCTACAAGCAACTTTACCTTGCTGACAATGGTTTAGAAATCTGCTCTCTGGACAAAACTTCTACACAACATTCTTCTCACATGAACTCTTTCTTTCACTTCAGAGAGGATTCCAGGTCACCCATATTTCTACCATCTTGCTAACAACAAATTCTTCTTCTTACTGCCCCAACTATCCAGCTGAGATTCATCAAGAACCATCACTTCTATTTATTTGTCCAAAATCCTTTAACCCTCTATTATAACCCAGAATGAGCAAAAACCCAGCCCTGGATGATTCCAACCATTTGCTTCCTCCCTGAAGGCACTTCTGGGAAGACCTGTGTGCACAAAACAGGTAACTTTCAAAACTCTAAGTCGCTAACACTAAAAGAGTATCCACACTAAAGAAACGTTTACTAGGCGATCCAACCGTCCAATCTCCCAATAACCATGTAATAATCTCAACAGTTTTTTTCTGAATAAAAAATTGTCTTACCATTACCCTTACTTTCAGCAAATATTCTTATATTCATTACACAGTAATCATTAAACGTACAAGAAAGAACTGGAAAATGAAACTTAAAAAACAATTCCATATATGATAGTGTAAAACATGTAAAATGTCTACAAATAAAAAGTTGTGTTAAGACCTTGACAATAAAAATTTCAAAATACTGCTGAAAGTTAAAGACCTAAATAAATGGGGAGGAATATCATCTGTAGATACAGCACAGTTCCTATCAAAATCCTGGCAGGCTTCTTTTCTGGAAATTGACAAGCCAAATCTAAAATGTGTACCAAAATGCAAAAGATCTAGAAGAGCCAGAACAATGTTAAGAAAGAAAAATTTGGATGATTCATACTAACTTTACCACAGTAATGAAGAGTTATTGGAGTAAGTATAGACAAATATGTCAGTGGAACAGAACAGTTAGAAATAGATATGCAAATGCACAAATAATTTTCAACAGGAAACAAAACAATTCAACAGTTTAAAATTTTTTTCTTTAAAATTGTAGTTGACATGCAACATTACATTAGTTTCAGGGGTACAACATTGTGATTAGACATTTATATACCTTATGAAGTGGTCCCCCTAATAAATATAGTACCCATCTGACATCATATATAGTTATCATGATATTATTAACAAAACAAAAAAGACAGCAGTCTTTTTAAATAATGGTGCTGAAATAGTCAGTGGGGGTTAAAAGTAATTTTGACTTCTATTATCACTGCATACACAAAAATTTGAATTTAAAAAAATCGTTTTTGAGATGAATCAGACACCAAAACGTAAAATCCAGACTATTCTAATGACCTTGAGTTAAACAATATTTTAGACTAGACACAAACAGAACCAGACATAAAAAAATCTATTCTTAGACTTTACCAAAATTAAAAAATTTTAGTCATCAAATAACATCAAGAAAATGTGGTATATATACACAATGGAATACTATTCTGCCATAAGAAAAAACGAAATATTGCCATTTGCGACAACATGGATGGATCTTAAAAAAGATTATAATGCTAAGTGAAATCAGTCACACAGAAAAAGTTGAGAACCATATGATTTCACTGATATGTGGTATATGTGGTATATAAAACTGAAAACAACAAAACAAGACAAACAAATGAAGAAACAGAAACTCATAGTCACAGACAATAGTTTAGTGGCTACCAGAGGGTAAGGGAGGGGTAGATGAGGGTAAAAGGGATCAAATATATGGTGGTGGAAAGAGAACTGACTCTGGGTGGTGAACACACAATGTGAGATATAGATGATGTATTACAGAATTGTACACCTGAAATCTATGTAACTTTACTAATAATTGTCATCCCCAATAAACTTTAATAAAAAAAATGAGAAAGCTGGCATAAAAACAGACACATAGATCAGTGAAACAATTAAGAGCCCAGAATAAAAACCCATGCACGCATGGCAAACTAATTAATGACACAGGAGCCAAGAATATACAATAAGCAAAGGACAGTCTCTTCAATAAATGTGTTGGGAAACTGGGCAGCCACATGCACAAGAATGAAACTGGAGCACTGTCTTACATTATACATAAAAACGAACTCAAAAGAGACTAAAGACTTGAATGTAAGACCTGAAACCATAAAAGTTCTAGAAGAAAACACAGGCAGTAAGCCCTTTCACATCAGCCGTGGGGATGATTTTTTAGATTTGATACCAGAAGCAAATAAAACAATAGCAAAAATAAACAAGTGGGACTACATCAAACTAAAAAGCTTCTGCACAGCAAAGGAAACCATCAACAAAATGGAAAGGCAACCTACTAAATGGGAGAAGACATTTGTAAGTCATATGTCAGACAAGGGGTTAATATCCAAAACATATGAAGAACTTGTACAACTCAATACCGTGTTTCCCTGAAAATAAGACCTAGCCTTACAATCAGCTCTAATGTATCTTTTGGAGCAAAAATTAATATAATACTCGGTCTTATTTTACTATAAGACCGAGTCTTATATAATGTAATATATAATGTAATATAAGACCCGGTCTTATATTAATTTTTGCTCCAAAACACGCATTAGAGCTGGTTGTCTGGCTAGGTCTTATTTTCAGAGAAACAGGGTGGAAAAAATCCAATTAAAAAACGGGCAGAGGATCTGAACTGACATTTTCTTAAAGACATATAAATAGCCAACTGGTACATGAAAAGATGTTCATCATTAATCATCAGAGAAATGCTAATCAAAAGAATGAGATATCACCTAACACCTGTTAGAATGGCTATTATAAAAAAGATAAGAGATATGGGTTGGCCAGGATATGGGAAAAAGGGAACTCTTCTGCACTGTTGTTGGGAATGTAAATTGGTACAGACAGCCATTATGGAAAACAGTATGCAGGGTCCTCAAAAAATTAAATATAGAACTACCATATGATACAGCAATTCCACTTCTGGGTATTTATCCAAAAATGGAAACACTATTTTGAAAACATCTCTACCTCTATGTTCATTACAGCATTATTTACAATAACCAAGACATGGAAGCAACTTAAATGTCTATCAGTGAATGAATAGATAAAGAAAATGTGGTATATATACAGCCATAAAAAAAAAAATCTTGCCATTTGCGACATCAATGGAACTTGAAGGCATTATGCTAAATAAGCCAACAGAAAAAAAGTACCTTAGGTTCTCACTGATATATGGAAGCTTAGAAAAGGCAGAACACAACAAAAACCAAGGTCATGGATACAGAGAACAGACTGGTGGGAGTGGGTGAAATGGGTAAAGGAGGTCAAAAGGTACAAACTTCCAGTTATATAATGAACAAGCCTGGGGATGTAATGTACAACATGGTGACTATAGTTAATAATACTGTACTGCATATTTGAAAGTAGCTAGGAAAGTAGATCTTGAACATTCTCATCACAAGAAAAAAAGATTTGTAACTCCGTATGATGATGATTGTCAACTACACTTATTGTGATCATTTTGCAATATATAAAAATATTGGGCTGGCCTGGTGGCTCAGGTGGTTAGAGCACCGTGCTCTTAACACCAAGGTCGCCAGTTCGATTCCCACATGGGCCACTGAGCTGCGCTTTCTACAGCTAAGATTGTGAACAACAGCTCTCCCTGGAGCTGGGCTGCCGTGAGCAGCTGGAGGTCAGCATGAGCTGCCGTGAGCTACCATGCGCTGCCAGGAGCAGCCGGTGGCCAGCGTGAGTGGCCGGCAGCTGGCGAGAGCTTCCGCACCAACAACCGGTGACCAACTGCCTCAGCCAGGGAGAGCGCAAGGTTCATAACACCAGCATGGGCCAGGAAGCTGTGTCCTACACAACTAGACTAAGAAACAGCGGCTTGAACCGGAGTGGGGCCGGGGGAGGCGGAAGGGGAAAAAATAAATAAATCAAATAATTATGTTGCATACCTGACACAGATATAATGCTATAGCAGTTATACCTCAATAAAAATAAATGAATGAATAAATAAATAAATAAAATAAAAAGGCAAGCCACAGGCCGGGAAAAAAATATCTGTAGTATATGTACCTAACAAAGTATTCATATTCAGATTAAAGCACTCCTATAAAATAAAAAAGTACCAACTCAAAAAAAAACGCTAAACTTAGCCCTTCACAAAATTTAATAACCTATAATAAGCATGGCAAAAGGTACTTACTATCATCAGTCATTAGATAAATACAAATTAAGTGATATAGCATTTCAACCCACTGAAGTAGTCAAAATAAAAAAAGACCATCTACATTAAATGTCAGAAAGGATGTGGCATACCCTCAACTCTCATATACTGACAGTGGGAATGTGAAATGGTTCAACCACTTTAGAAAATAATTTACCAGTTTCTTAAATAATAGTACACCTACCATTTGACCAAACAATTCCATGCCTAGGTATTTATTTACCTAAGAGAAGTCTTTAAAAACATGTCCACAAAGACTCACACAAAAATATTCATAGCACTGATTCATAATAGCCAAAAGTGTAGGCAACCTAAATGTCCATCAACAAAAGAACATATAAACAAATTTTGGTATGTACAATGGAATACTGCTCAGCAATAAAAAGAAACTACTGAGACACACAACATGGCTGAATCTCTGTGTTGACCAACAGAAGCTAGACACAAAAAAATGCTCTACGATTCCAATTACACGATGTCCACAAATAGACAAAACTTTAGGTCGATAGCAAAACTTGTTTTAGCTGATAGAAGTAAAAAAAAATGCTTGCCTTGATGGAAGAATATGAGATGGATATAGACTGAAAGAAGTGAGAGGGAACTTTCTGAGGCAACTGAAGTTTTCTACATTTTTAATTTTTTTAGTGGTTACATAATGTGCAAAGTGTGATCAAACAATAAGGTGAATGTTTAAATTAAAAAAAATTATTACAGAAGACACATTGCCAGTAATCCCCCTCACAATCCTTCCCCTTGCTTCAAACACACTTATCCCATCATTCTTGCCACTTTCTGAAGCAGTTCTGGAAGTCCTCTTTCGTGAGTGTCTTTACTTGCACTGTCGTGACTGCCTTGATGCCCTGAATCATTTTGACTTTGGGGAAGAGCCAAAAGTCTCATGGTGCCAGATCTGGTGAATAAGCTGGATGAGGCCACACCGTAATGTTTTTATTTAACAGAAATTGCTGTACCAGAAGTGATGTGTGACAGGGAGTGTTGTCATGATGGAAAATGATTTATAGCACACTTTAAAACACACCTCCTCTCAACCATAGCTCACACCCAACTGACTGCACCAAACAAGTTGAAACTTGTCACACACTGTTCCTAAGGTTCGATGCACTGCTTCCCATATAGAAGATCCGTACCTTTCTGTTGGGTGGCACTTGGCAGCAGCAATCACTATATTTTGTGATCACAACAGAAAGGCTCCGTGTCACACATTGCTTCTGGTACGGCAATTTCTGTCAAATAAAAACATGACGTTGTGTCCTCATCCACCTATTTACTGGATCTGGCACCGTGTGACTTCTGGGTCTTCCCCAAAGTCAAAATGACCATGAAAGGTAAATGTTTTGAATCGATTCAGGATATTGAGGCAGCCACAACAGATCAACTAGAGACACAAAAGTGGACTTTCAGAACTGCTTCAGAAAGTGGCAAGAATGATGGGATAAGTGTGTTCGAAGTGAAGGGGCATATTTTGAGGGGGATTAATGGCAAGGTGTCTTTTACTATAATAATTTTTTTTAATTTAAACATTCACCATAGATTTTGATCACACCTTGTACACAACTGTCAAAAAATTGATCAAACTGATCACCCAAGATCTGTGCATTTTCTTATAAATTATACCTTAAAAATTTAAGAGGAATCTTCTTACTTTCTGGTCTCTACAAAAATTCCTCCCACAGTTTATCGCCTTCTCTCCTATTACACACAAGGCAATGTCTGCCCTCCCTTCTAAAGCCAATTTCTTCACAGCAAATAAATATGTAAATAAATTGAAAATGTTCAGAGAAAAAGGTGGGATAAAAATACTCAAATCAAAGGAAGCTAGAGAAAAAAGAAACTGAAAAAGATAACACATTCAACAACCAAATATATTAACACATAAAATGTAATGGGTTAAATGCTTCAACTACAATAGAGATTCTCAAAATGGATTTAAATAATCCAGTTATATGCTGTTTACAAGCGATGTCTAACACATAGAATATAACAAGACCGGAAATAAAAAGATATACAAGGCATGTTTTTTGAAAAAAGCTGGTTTAAATATATTAACACCAGACAGAATAGATTAAAGCAAAAAAGCTCATAAATGAAAAGCATAATTCAAGAAAAAGATGTAGGGCCGGCCCGGTGGCTCAGGTGGCTGGAGCTCCATGCTCCAAACTCCGAAGGCTGCCGGTTCAATTCCCACATGAGCCAGTGGGCTCTCAACCACAAGGTTGTCAGTTCAATTCCTCCAGTCCCGCAAGGGATGGTGGGTTCCACCCCCTGCAACTAAAATTGAACACGGCACCTTGAGCTGAGCTGCTGCTGAGCTCCTGAATGGCTCAGTTGGTTGGAGTGCATCCTCTCAACCACAGCATTGCAGGTTGGACTCCCACAAGGGATGGTGGGCTGCGCCCCCTGCAACTAGCAACGGCAACTGGACCTGGAGCTGAGCTGCGCCCTCCACAACTAAGACTGAAAGGACAACAACTTGAAGCTGACCAGCACCCTCCACAACTAAGATTGAAAGGACAACAACTTGACTTGGAAAAAAAGTCCTGGAAGTACACACTGTTCCTCAATAAAGTCTTTCCCCAATAAAAAAATAAATAATAAAAAAAAGTCTGATGAGAATCTAACTTAAAAAAAAAAAAAAAGAAAAAGAAAAACCTGTATATACCTGTGTATATAACATAGCTTCAAAAATATGAAAAAAATTTAAAAGGGCAGAACACTACGGAGAATGGATAAAGCCACCACCAGAGTTCTCACAAATATAGTTCAGGCAGATAACTCAATAGATGCAGACTGAATAGGATGAGACAGTATTTCATAACTGTAAAATCCAGCCATACAAGGACAATGTGCCTCAGAAAATGGCATCAATCTCTCACCACAATGCAATAAAGCAAACAATAACCAGAATATAACCAGAAAAATGTCAGAGGAGTGAAAATTTCAAAAGAGAAACTTTGAAATAATTCACATGTCAAGAAAGTCATACTACTCAATAATATTTAGAACCGAAATGTAATACAACACTACACACTGGACTTTGGGATGTGATAGATACCCAATGTAGGAAATTAGAAAAATGTCCTAAAAAAAGTAAATGGAAGAGAATCACAAAAACAGAAGTTATGAAATAGAAAACATACATATTATAAAGTGGTTCAATCAAGCCAAAAGTTCTTTGATAAAAACAAAATTCTGGCAAAGATTTATTTTTTTTAAAAAGGAACATATATGAGTAAATATAGGAATGAAAAAATGGATAACATTACAGACGTAGCAAGCATTAAAAATATCATAATAAGATCACATTATTAACAACTTTGACTATACAATTTAAACCTTAAATAGAATGAATAAATTCCTGAAAGAATTTTTCTTACTATAATGAAATAGTGAACTTGGATGCCCTACGACCCTAAGGGAACTGAAACAACAGCTTTGAAAATTACCACAAAGAAAACTCCAGATCTAAATGGGTTTTCCTGGTACAACTCCCTTTATGGAGCAAGTCATTCTACTTCTAGGTAAAATACTCCAGAATTTAGAAAAAAGAAGGAACACCCCACCCCATTTTATGAAGCTGGCATAAATCTTACACAGAAGGAAAACTACACGCCAATTTCACTCAAACATAAATCCAAATCACCAAATAAAACATTAGCAAATGGAAGCCAAAAATCATACAACAGTAAGTATCCTTTCCAGGTAACTTATTTACCAATGCATATTTAATAGAACATTACAAAACAGTGGTATAACTCACCACACTCCTATCAGACAAGAAAAGCATATTATTCACTCATTCCTTCCTGGAACAAACAGTACTATCACAGGCCAGACATCGTTCAAGGTGCTTGAAATATATCAACTATAAAATGTTAGTAATCACAATAAATATCAAGAGACCAACTCTCAAAGTAAACAACAATGTTGAAGTGAATTCTTAAATCTAGTTATAGGCTATTTACACGAGAATCAACAAAAGTTAATAAAAAACAGACAAGTGCACCAAAAAGTTTAAGTATAAAAGACAGTCAAAACAAGTGCTACCAAAAATAAAACCAATGTGCCTGTATCAGTATTAGACAAAAACTGACCACAAAAGGAAACTGACCAGAAAAGCAAAAGGAAGGTAGTTTATTCTGCAGCCTCCAATTCCGAGCCTCCAAAATGTTCCGAACTCTTTCCGCCGGTCTTTTCCGTCTCCGCCCCAAGGTGTCAGTTTTTTTGACCAGACCACCAGTGTCTGCCCCACGTCACTAAATACAGTCGTCCTAAATTTCAGTCCTCACGTCACACTCCTCGCTTGTCCCAGGTCGCGGTCCTGCCTAATTCCTCCCCGCCTGTGGGCCTCTGGAGTCTCCTCGGAAGGCTGGGGATAAAGAGTTAAATGAGTAAAGCGGGGCTTACCCGACTGTGCATAAAATTGGAGGAAGCAGTGATCACGGAAGCTGTCATCGAAGGGATGAATAGTTCAAACAGAAGGTCCAGTCTGCCGACCGGAGGCGGAGAGATCCCAAACAGTTCCGAGGAAACCACAGCAGAGGTCTCCTCCGCCCATCTGTACATCGGAGATCCCATCCCCAAAGTAATGGCTTCCGCCTCACTTCCGCCTTCTAAATCTCACGGGATTTCATTGGTGGCTCTAACCCGGAAATGCTGGGCACAAAGGATTCTGGGAAATGTAGTTCTTGAGCTTAGATGGGCATGGTGAAGGTACCTAGGTGTATTCTGACTGTGAGCACATTTCCCTAACTTTTAATTGTTTGACTGCTTCCGTATTCAGTTCTCTGCCCTCTGGCTTCTTTTCTTCTTATAATTATTCTCTCTGCCATAGCAGCGAATTTCACTGCTTTAAGTACTGTTTACTGTGGACGAAAAAGGGGCCACATACTAAACCTGATAAGTTCAGGAGAAGCCAGCATGGCAGGCTCTACAAACGCAGAGACGGAAATTAACCACATAGGATGGTCTAAACATAAATGTGGGTCATGGTGAGTACTCTCAGCCTAGGCCTATAGATTCCTTGACAAAGATCAATCTTTACTTTAAGTGAGCCTGTCTGTTGTCTTTTTGCATCGAAGATAACATACCCTTGGACTGTCAATGCATTTCATGTAACTTACTTATGTCTCCTTTTTTATTCTAATGTATAAAATAAACTGCAAAACTGCCATTCTCTGGAGTAGTTTCTTAATCTGTTGAGATTTTGCTTCCTAGCAATTGTCAGTTAGTCTCAAATAACTCATTAAAGTTCTTTACAGGTTTGGATGTTTCTTATATCCACAATACACTCAAGACTCAAATATCCATCCACAGCCCCACAACTCTACCCTGAATTCCAGGTGGAATGAGACATTCCCTCACCACTTGGATATTTTATAATGTCGACATGTGAAATGTACAAACCTGTAGAAAATTTGTATAAAAGTTTATTTGAGCCAAACTGATGACATGTGCTGGGGAGCAAGGACTTAAATACTCCAGAGAATAACAGTTTTGCAGTTTCTTTTATGCATTTGAAATTAAGGAGGGGACATGTCACACGGGGCGTCCGGCAGGGTCTCAGTTCCCGTTCCCCACACAAGAACACAGGATATGGTGAGGCCAAAAAGGAACACCCACGGAGCCATAGGTAGGGGAGTCATACCATTGTAGTCTCACTGGAGGCTGGATTCACACGACATGCGACCTGCTGTCCACTTTTCTGCCAACCAACCGACTCTCCTAGACTCGACTCCCCAGCGCAGCCACGGCAGTAATATTAGTGGCCAATGGCTCAATGGTTACAGCTGACGGCCAACTAGCCACAGTGGATGGGCATCTACTACCCAACCCAGCACCTTTCCACATGAGGCCGGGAGCCTGGAAACTGCTCTCTGGGGCTCTGTCCCCACACTCCACCACTACAGGGTCTCACCTCACAATCTACACGACAAGCGTCTTCTGCGAGGGTCCCTGTGCCATATTAGCCTATCGGCACCTACGGAAAAGAAACAGTAGTCTTAGGAACCAACAATGGCAAATCCCTTCCATCTGGGAGGATACATGCTAGCTTTTTGTCCTGGGAAAGGAGGGTCGCTGCCACTGGCACATTTCCTGGTTTGTGGTACCAGACCTTTATGGCAGTGCTTGGGGTCCCTTGCATAGTTTCAACATGTAACAGAACAGGGGACCCCATAATAGGTCATAGTGAGAGCACATAGGTTCCCCACAAAATCATCCCGGTATTGGGACCTCCGTATACTAGTCACTTGCCCTGGCCACTTAGCCACCACCCCTGGCGTCACTTGCAAATCATGAGTCAAACCGGCCCCCCATGGGGCTACCAGGCCCAACCAATGATAGTGGGGGCTTTTGACCTGCCAGGGCCAAGTCCATTGCTGTCATTCCCCTGCTTTCAAGCATGTGGGTGCTGGCAGCAAAATGTTTCCATTTCGGCCATAGCCTGGCTTTAACAGAGTCTCACTGGTAGTAACTTGTAATTGAATGGGAGTGGCCGTTGGATGTAGCAGAGCTTCTACTGGTGCAGGCCCTCCCTTCCGTGATCTCTCATTCAGGACTCTAAGGATGTCCCATAGATGCGAGGCCCAGTCACGCATCGTGGGAGGGTGTTTTGACACCCGGAGACCTTGCTTCAAAAAGCCATTATAGCATTCAATCATGCCAGCTGCTTATGGGTTATACGGAGCATGAAACAATCATTTCACGTCCATCCTGGCAGCCCAGCGCTGCACTTCTTGCCCCATAAAATGGGTACCCCTGTCACTTTCAATGACTTGGGGGCGCCCATAGAGGGCGCACAGCCATGTAAGGGCGACCACTGTATGCCGCTGATCCGCAGCCGGACAGGGCCAAGCAAACATCAACCCCGTAGCAGTGTCCACTGCTGTAAATGCGTATATCGCATTGCGGGCCTTAGGCAGGGGTCCACTTGCCAGCGAGGGAGGGGCACCCTCCCTGGCGTAATCTGCTATGTCTCCCAGGGGAGCCTCCGCCTTTGGGGGTTGTCCTGGGCACAGACGGCACAGTCATAGCAGGCATCTGCTATCTCCTGCCATTTCAAAGGCAGACCCAGAGTCTGCTCACCTGCCACATGCACGGCTTCCAGCGTGCTGCAATTTCCTATGCAGCCAATGGGCCACATCAATGGCAGGAGCCCGTTCTAACCATCATACCCATGCTAGGGCGTCTGCTTCATCATTACCTGGGGACACTAAGGGGGAGTGACCTGTGACATGCATTAGTGTCACCTCCTTTCTCTGCCCTAGGTCCCAGAGGTCCTGCCACATGGCTTGACCCCACAGTGGATGGTGTCCTACCAACCAGTTTTGGTGTTTCCATGTAGGGAGCCACAACGTTAGGTCCCAGAACACCGCCCAGCTGTCAGTACAAATAACTAGCGGCCCGGGTGGCTGATTACCATCCACACAGCCCGTAATTCAGCCCACTGGCTACTCTGGCCCATCCCAGTATCAAACCAAATGGTGTCTGTTTTGGGCTGCACACCAATAGCCATCCAAATAGCTGCAGCCGCTCGGCTAGAATCATCGGTAAACCAGGCATCCTCAGGTACTGGGGGCTGTCCTTCTTTGTAGGGCAAGGGCTCCAAGTCCTCCCTTCTAAGCAGAGCACTTGGCTCAGCCTGGGCTACAAGCTCCACAGGCCCCAGGACCTGTTGTAGCTCTGTGCTCAAAGGGCTTGAACTAAGGGTGCTACGTAGCTCCAAGTAGGCACCCCACTTGGCGAGGGTGGTGGTCTGTGCCACCCCCATTTTGGGTCCCTGGATGGGATATGTTGTTCGAACCAACACGCGTGCCGTTCCTGTGATGGCTTCTGTGGCCACTAGGGCTGCATACACAGCAGCCAGCTGTTTCTCTATTAGAGAGTAGCGGACCTCTGCTCCCTTCCATAATTGCGACCAAAATCCCACTGGCAACCGGAGACGCTCCTGCCATTGCCAGAGGCCCTGTCCGTACCCCTCTTGGGTTACGTGAACATCAAGTTCAAATGGGTGGCCGGGGTCCACTACTTGTAGAGCCTGTGCCTGCTGCACTGCCCGTTTTGTGGCAACGAAGTCTTGCTCTATAGCCTCTGTCCAATCCCCATGAGGCCCCCTTTTTTATCATATTGTACAAGGGCCTTGCCATTTGCGCTAAATGGGGTACAAATGCCCGCCAATATCCTAGCAGACCCAAATACGTCTGCAGTTGGGAGACCTTGGTCGGCCGGGGAAAGGCTTGTATCTTGTCAATAATCACCTCAGTTATGACCTTTGTCTCACCCAACCACACAACACCCCAAAACTTGATGGATAAGCCAGGGCCTTGGACCTTTTCCTCATTCACCGCCCAGCCGCATGACTTCAGGTGGCGGAGAAGAGAGGGAGCTGCTTGCTCTAAATTGGAAAGAAAATCTGATGTTTACAGAATATCATCGACATAATGAAACAAGGCCACAGAGAATGGGCGATCCCACTGTGCCAAATCCTGGGCCATGAGCCCGTGGCAGATAGTGGGGCTGTGCAAGTATCCTTGTGGAAGGACTTGAAAAGTCCACTGCCGCCCATCCCACGTAAAAGCAAACTGCTCTTGACACTCGGGTGTGATGTCAATGGAGAAAAAAGCCTTGGCCAAGTCCACTACATAGTGATATGTCCCCAGGCGGACAGTCAGACGATCCATTAAATCATGTACTGAAGGCACTGCAGCATGCAAGGGTGGTGTCACCTTATTTAACTCCCTATAGTCCACAGTCATTCGCCAGGTCCCATCTGGCTTCTTGACAGGCCATACTGGGGAGTTAAAGGGACTGTGCATCAGCCTCACAATATGTGCCTTCTCCAATTCCAATATTGTATGACCAACCTCCTCCTGTCCTCCTGGCAGATGGTACTGTCGCACTGTAACCACGCACCAGGGCTGTGGAAACACTTGAGGAGGGTGGTGAGCATGCCCGCGTGTCACCGCTTTCACCACCCGGATCCGGAGACGGAACTCTCCTACCGACATCTGTAAGCTGAGGCCATGTAGCACGTCCACCCCTAGAATATACTCCGGAACGGGGGAGACATAAACCTTGTAGGTACGAGGAGGGAGCCTTCCTATACCCAGTGGTAAGGAAACGGCTTTTACACTCACAGTCTTTCCCCCGTAGCCATCAATGCAGATTGCTGGTCCAGGGAACAGTTCTGGGTTCCCATAGACAAGCCTACAGTCTGCGCCAGTGTCAACTAGGGCCAAAACCTTCTGCACATTAGAAGGGGACCAATGTATGGACAGTTCCACATGGGCCCTCCGGTCCCTGCTCATCCCCTCTGACCAGGTACCTTGGACCCACCCCTAATCAAGCTGGAAGGAGTCGGCCTCAAGTGGCTGCATGAAGTCCTGGAGGGACACGGGTCGCACTTTCCCAGAATTCTCCTTTAGGCTTCTCTGGAATTGCTGTTCTGGACGCAACTGTTTCCAAAGTTCCAGCAGGAGTGCATTGGGTTGTCGGTCTATTTTCTTCTGATCCACCCCTGCTGCCACGAAATCACGCCACATCTGTGCGCATGTTACTCTCTGAGGCCCGCGACCTCGCCCCTTTACCTTTGGTTTGGGCTTCCAGATCTCAACTGCGCTGACCTCCTGTCTTAAATTCCTTCGCCTCCGGCTTTCAACATCCCCTAGGGTGGACATAGCAGTTGTAACTTCATGGACCCGTCGACCCACATAGGGTGTAAGAATGGCAACCAAGGATCCAAAAGCACTCACAGGTGCAGTATCCAAAACCAGATCTCTCATGCTGGCTATAAAAAGCTCGTCATCCGGCCCCTGCATATTAAGGTTGAAAATAGCATGTCTCATACCCATTTCACGGATGATTTGCATAAGTTCCGTATATGACTGCCATTGACTCACAGTGTCTGGCAGCTCGCCAGCCTGTCCCCATACTGTGTGTACCGTAGCAGTAAGCCACTCCATTAGAGAGTGGTTGCCCTGGTCGTGGGTCTACCTATGGCAGTTCTGTAACTTTTGTCACAGGGACTGATGCACTGTCACTAAGGCTAGCTTTTCCATCTCGCCTGGGGAGCAGAGAATGTTGTCTGCCCCCTCATCCCATAAATGTAGCAGCCAAGCCAAGACTAGCTCTCCAGGGCGCTGTCTGTACTGCCTCCCTAGCTCCTGCAACTCAGTGGGAGTGTAAGGGGTGTAGGTCGTGAACTCAGTCACAGCTGGGTTGCCGGCAGCAATGCCCCCAGGGCCCAAAGGTTGCTCACGTTTTACCCTTTGCTTCAAAATCGGCCAGGCTTGGGGGTTGGGAGCTACATTGTCTCCACTCGCTTCCTCTGCCTCTGCCTCAGAGTCTCCACCTTGGGGCCCCTGTTCTAACAGGTGGACCCGGGCTTCCAGCGCTTTCAACCGGGACACCTGGTCAGGCACCTGGGCCATTTCATTAAGCCCATTTTCCATGTTGAGACTCAAGGCCGTGAGGAACATCCAGCCCACGCGGCCGGCTATAGCCTTCTCGTCCTCCAGCAACCACTCAGCCAGAGCCTGCAGGGCCCTCTCCACACTGGCTGGAGAGCCGTCCATGTCCTCCCACCCCTCCTTGGGGGTCCAACTCCTGGGAACAGTGGCCACTGGACACCATACACTGTGTGGGGGCCACACGTCCTCCTGCCCAGAGTCAGACTCCATTCCTACCTGGTCGGAATCTTGCTCACCGTGCCAGGTGTCTGAGTGGGTGGTGGCCTTGGTGTATAATGTCCACAATCCTCGGAGCCAACAGCAGAAGCAGATCAACAAAAGGAGGACAACACCTTCCATGGCCAACAGGGAGGTATGCCAGTTGGAGGCTCGAGTCTCCCAGGCAGATCGTGCCTCCCGCTACAGGCGTTGCTCCTCATGGGCCTCCCGAAAGTGAACTTTTGTACGCATAAACTGCTCCACCATCCTTTGGTGAGTTTTGGCCAGCACCATACCCTGCTCGCTGTGCCATTTGTCACACAGGGCGTCCGGCAGGGTCTCAGCTCCCACTCCCCACACAAGAACACAGGATATGGTGAGGCCAAAAAGGAACACCCACGGAGCCATAGGTAGGGGAGTCATACCACTATAGTCTCACTGGAGGCTGGATTCATAAGACATGCGACCTGCTGTCCGCTTTTCTGCCAACCGACTGACTTTCCTCGACTCAACTCCCCAGCGCAGCCACGGCAGTTATATTAGTGGCCAATGGCTCAATGGTTACAGCTGATAGCCAACTAGCCACAGTGAATGGGCATCTACTACCCAACCCAGCACCTTTCCACATGAGGCCGAGAGCCTGGAAACTGCTCTCTGGAGCTCTGTCCCCACAGGACAAAAGGAAGATTGGAGAAAGCAAGATGTGGATTGGATTACGGGATAGTTAACAAGATTATATGCTCTCTTGAGGTTTAATACCCCCTTTGAAGGGTATTCTGTCATTTCAAAGGTTTGTTAACCTAGATCCACAAAAACAATGAACGGGGCTGGCTTAAAACCTTTCACTAAAAAAAGTTATATGCCTGAAGTGTGACTACCCACCATGACCTGCCCAGTTAGGAACTTACGATCAGATCACCCTGTGAGGTTCCTCTCCATAGAGCCTTTTTTTCATCTACAATAGACACTTTAAAATGCCACAAATCAAACTTCTGACTTCACCTTTTCAAACTCAAATAATAGCAACTCCATCTTTCCACTTAGAAACCTTGGCGACACCCTCAACCCTTTTTTTGTCCCATGAATCCATCAGGGAATGTTTAGGTTTACCTTGACTGGCAAGCCAGAACCTGGTCAATTTGCCAGAAATGTTTTCCTTCCTCCTGTGTCAAGAGAGGTCATGGTGGGTGTGGGGACAGAGCCAGGAGTGCAGTTTCCAGGCTTTTGCCCTCACGTGAAAAGGTGCTCACTCGGGTAGTAAATGGCCATCAACTGTGATTGGATGGCCATCAGCTGTAACCAGTGAGCCATTGGCCATTAATATAACTGCTGTGGCTATGCTAGCAGCAAATGGGGGGCTAGCAAGAAGATGGTGGCTGAGCTAACAAAAGTGGATTGCAGTTAGCACAGCGGATTGCAGCTAGCCAAGTGAGGTTGGTTGGCAGAAAGAAGTGGATGCCAGTTTATGGATAATGTGGCTCCTGCTTCTTGTGTGTCCAACCCAGCCGCCAGCGAGACTATAGTGGTATGACTCCCTATCTATGGCTCCGCGGGGGGTTCCTTTTTGGCCTCACCATGTCCTGCGTTCTTATGTGGGGAGCGGGACCAGAGACTCCGCATGACACCCTGCATGACAGTGGGGCTCAGAAAAATCGGGTTTAGTGTTTTGTGGTGCTCTTTTACAGTACCTGAGCCAGAAAGTTAGGAGGCACAGCTTCCAGGTTAGGGCTTTTATCTGGGTGAGGAGCACTTAGAGCAACGAGAAATCCTAGTACAAATCCTAATCCTAACTTCACCAAGGTGGGCCTCGCCAGTAAATTGCCTGTTTTTCCTTCTGTAAAAATGAGCCACTTCCTATAGTTGTTGCAAGACTCAAATGGGAAATGTAAGTAACTCTGATGACTGCTCAGCAGGGACAAGAAGGAGATAGAAAAAGCCCAGTGTAGAGAGGTGAGCAAAGATGGAAAGACCTGGGGTAGGAGGTGCCTTGGGTTGAGGCCAGGGAAACTCCAGAAAAGGTTAGGATAGGATCACCAAGACCTGGAGCCAGGACAGAGGAGGAAGAAAGGAAAAAGATTCATTAGCATTCAGGCAGGACCTGGAGAAATCGGGTAGTTAAAATTAGTGAAAAATGCAGGGTCAGGATCAGAGCTTGTCTTATCAATGCTGAATTCAAGTACTCTTACAAGAAGAATTAATTGAAGAAATGAATGAAGGGGGAAAATATCACTCATTTGACCCTTCAAAATTAAGATGAGGAAAATTTTGCAACACTCCCCAAACAATGGGAAGTATTATTAAGGTAAGCAACACCCTGGAAGGTTGGAGAAACTTCATGTACACCCTGTTTCTATATAAATAATTAGTGTAGAGAGATAAAATAACGATGAGTTAATACTGTTGAATATCTCACCCCACCTTGTAAATGGCTTTTAGTCAGTCATTCACATTTCCTAGAGAAGCTAGAAAGAGGTAGTCAACTTACTTTTTTTAATTATTTGCGTAATTACAATGAACATACAAAAAGTCCACAAATACATTTTTTAAGTGAACACCCCTAGGCACAAATCATAAAAAGGGCACAGGCTTATGAAAAGTCGATGGAAGTGGGGCCATTTTAAAATGGATCCAAAGCAGCCATTCTAGAGGCACTGCCTTATACGTCTGGTTCCTTGAAACTTTGGAATATTTGAACTGGGCAAAATAACCTCTGGACTGGGCCATAGCCACATTGTCTTCCAAACAACTGTCTGTAAAGCTAACAAAAAGCAGACATCCTGATCAAAAGGACTATGACTATGGAGATACTTTAGAATCAGTAACCATCCAAGTGTATCTAAAGGGTAATTTAGCTTGCTAGCACCAAGGGACATTCCTGTCTATTCATGTAATTATTCCCCTTCCTTGTTCTCATAAAAACCCCTTGCCTTCACTTCACCCTGAAATCGGACACCATTTGGGTTTCTGCCAGAATCCGTTCCCTGGGGTTGTAATTCTGTGATCTCACATAAACACTTGTTGCCCCTCACATTGGCTTTTATTTTTAAGTTAATATGCCTATGCAATTACTATCCAGGCTTTTTACAAAAGAAAATTCCTTGTAATTCAGAAGCCGCTTTCATGGGCCTCCTGGTCACTACAATCCCTTATCCTCCAAGAGAAACCCGATTATGACTTATTATAACATCTGACGGTGTTCAGAACACAACTATTCTAAAATATGGCACCTTGGCATATAGAATATTTTTAACTGAAGGAATTTGATAAATGGCAGGTTCAGGAAGGGCTGTCTGATGTTTCCCTGAAGCAGGTCATAAGACCCTCCCTCATGTATGAGGTCTGACAATTTAGTTCATGAACTTTGTTGCAATGATGTTGCTAACTGTTTCTATATCAGAGGGATTATTCATAATGAATTTGTACCAACGGGACAAACGGTAAAGTGCTGAAAAGGCTGCATGAGAAAGTTAGACAACGTGAACTTTTCACTAACAATTCATGGCTCTTGCATCATGACAATACACAGCAAGGAAGTTTTTAGCCAGTACAAACAAATAACTATTGGAACACCCTCCCTACTCACCTGATCTGACCCCCAATGACTTCTTTCTTTACCCAAAGATAAAGTAAATATTGAAAGGGAGACATTTTGATGACATTCAGGACATCAAGTGTAATACGACGACAACTCTGATGGCCATTCCAGAAAAAGAGTTCCAAAATTGCTTCGAAGGGTGGACTAGGTGCTGGAGTCAGTGCACAGCTTCCCAAGGGGAGTATTTCGAAGGTGACTGTAATGACATTCAGCAGTGAGATATGTAGCATTTTCTCTAGGATGAGTTTGTGATCTTAATTGTCCAACATCGTGATAGGTGTCCTGTCTCTGCCCAGAGAAAAGGAGCCTCCTGATTTACAAAGATGGAGGGACACAGAGAGAAACCTAAATGAACGGAATTGCTCAGTTTCCCTCAGTTAACTACCCTTAGCTTGTATCCTTTTGTGCCATCAAATTTTCCCACGACTTTCCACTCTTCATCAAAAGTAGCACAAAGATGGTCAGGTTTGGACTTTCGGAGATGACGTCATAGAAATGGCTGTGTAAGGTGAGCTTCTTGAAATCTCCCCTGGAATTTACAACAAACTGAACAACTATAATTCCACAAAGGACTCCCTGCTCAGCAGACAGGCAAGACTAAGGGATGCGCAACTAAAATCCTCTAAAGGTGGGCAAATTGGACAAGCGGGGAAGGAGGGAGGTGGGAAGTGCGGAGATGCAGGCCACGCAGACAGGACTCAGACTGGAGCTCGGAGCTCCACGCTCCCTGCATTCCGGAACTACCGCAGCCACAGGAGAGGGAGAGATTTGGACTGCTAGCGCTCCCCTTATGGCCCGTAGTCCCGCCTGTGCGATCACTATAGAGTACGGCTGAACCCAATACTCACGGCAGAGACCTCAGAGCAAAGACTGAGGAAAGAAGGGTGAAAACGGTGGTTTAAGCCCTCACTGCCAACCAGAGGACAGAAGACTTAGGCACAGAGCCTGGCCGACCCCTCCCACTCTTCCAGAGCTCACCCTACACCTACCTGCCCAGTGCTAGAAGTGGAAAGTTAGCAGCGTCAGATCAAAAGAACAGAATATTTGCAGTTCTGAGAACCGCAGCCTGCAGCTAAGGATTTGCAGCCCAACTAGTTCCAGCGAAGGGCAGGAAACCCTGGGTGCAGGATGGGCTGTGCTGGTGGTCGCCGCCATTGCTCATAGCCACCTCTCACAACCTACCCCGCCCCCACCCCACCTATCTGGTGGGATCCCTGCAAGGGTAAACCGAGTCACTGAAACACAATGGCCCTGAATCTGATACAGGAAGAGTTTCAGAACTTCAGAAGCTTTCCACATCCCCCAACGGAGGCAGTGCCCTGAGACCCAGGCAACCTGCTCACAGAGGAGAAGCTCACCTTCCAGGGAATCCCCCCATTGTGTGAGAAGCCAGAACAGGGCAGATAAAATATAACACTACAGCATGAAGAGAATTAAAGGCTGCAGTTGGAAAGAAAATAAAGCATTCTGCCAACACTTACTGGAAAGCAAAGGAAAGACCTCTTCCTACCAACCTGTTGTAGAACCCACTCCTGTAGATGCCTAGGAAGAGAAATAATAATTCACTAATTGCCATGAATAAACAAGGTAATAAGGCAGCTCAGAAGGAAAATGAAAAGTCTCCAGAAAATGAACTTAAAGACATGGAAATAAGTGACTTAAATGACAGAGACTTCAAGATTGCAGTTCTGAAAAAAATCAATGAGATGCAAGGAAACACAGACAGGCTGTTTAATGAACTCAGAAACACAATCAAAGAACAAACTGAACATTTTACCAAAGAGATTGAAATTTTAAAAAAGAACCAAATAGAATTTCTGGAGATTAAGAACTCAGTAAAAGAAATGAAGAATGACATAGTCAGCTTAGGTAATAGAGCTGACCAGATGGAGGAAAGAACCAGTGACATCAAAGATAGAAATCTGGAAATGACACAGATCAAAGAAGAAAGAGACTTGAGAGTTAAAAGAAATGAAAGAACTCTACAAGAACTTTCTGACTCCATCAGAAAGAGCAATATAAGAATAATGGGCATACCAGAAGGAAAAGAAAGGGAGAAGGGAACAGAGAGTATACTCAAACAAATAGTCAATGAGAACTTCCCAAACATGTGGAAAGAACTGGATCTTCGAATCCAAGAAGCAAAGAGAACACCTAATTACCTCAACCCCAACTTGCCTTCTCCAAGGCACATTGTATTGAAGCTGTCAAAAATTAATGACAAAGAAAGAATCCTCAAGGAAGCTGAGGAAAAGAAGACGGTAACCTACAAAGGAAAACACATTAGGTTATCATCAGATTTTTCAGCAGAAACTCTACAAGCCAGGAGGGAATGGAGTCAAATATTCAAAGTATTGAAAGAGAGAAATTATGAGCCAAGAATAATATATCCAGCAAAGATATCCTTTAGATATGGAGGAATAAAGACCTTTCCAGACATACAGAAGCTGATGGAATTTTCTAAAACACAACCTGCACTACAAGAAATACTGAAGGAGGCTATTCAACCAGCATAAATAGGGATAATTTGTGACAACAAAAACATAAAATGGGGGGAGAGTAAAGGTCTGAACTGGCATAAGAGAATGGAGAAAGTAAGCATGCTGAAAAAAATCCAGAACTGAAATATATAACATAATTTAAAAAAAAGAAACAGAGGGAAAAATCATAGAATACCACCACACTGAAATAATAGACAGCAACAAAAAGGCAAAGAAACAATGGAGACACAGTCCTACCGGAAAACCAAAGATAGAATGATAGGAAATCATCATATGTCAGTAATCACCCTAAATGTAAATGGACTGAACTCACCAATAAAAAGGCACAGAGTTGCAGATTGGATCAAAAAACTAAACCCAACCATATGCTGCCTCCAAAAGACACATCTCAACTACAAGGAAAAATATAGACTCAAAGTGAAAGGGTAGAAATTGACACTCCAAGCAAATGATATCCAGAGAAAATCAGGTGTAGCCATTCTGATATCAGATGAAACAGACTTCAGGATAAGAAAGGTAACAAAAGACAAAGATGGACATTTCATAATGATAAAGGGGACTATACAACAAGAAAATGTAACAGTCATCAATATTTATGCCCCCAATCAGGGAACACCGAAATATACCAAGCAACTACTAACAGAACTAAAGGAAGAAATTGACCAAAACGCAGTTATAGTATGGGGCCTAAATACATCATTGACAGCTATGGATAGATCATCCAAACAGAAAATAAATATCAGCCCTAAATGACACATTAGATGAAATGGACATAATTGACATTTATAGAGCACTTCATCCTAGAACATCAGACTATACATTCTTTTCTAGTGTACATGGAACATTCTCAAGGATAGACCACATATTGTGACATAAAACTAGCCTCAGCTAATATAAGAAGATTGAAATCATATCAAGCATATTCTCTGATCACAAAGCTTTGAAATTGGATATCAACTGCAGAAAGAAAGCAGGAAAAACCACAAGTATGTAGAGATTGAACAACATACTTTTTAAGAAGAAATAAGAGGAGAGATCGAAAGATATATAGAAACAAATGAGAATGAAAATACATCCTACCAAAATTTTGGGGATGCAGCGAAAACAGTTTTAAGAGGAAAATTTATATCATTACAGACTTATCTCAAGAAACAAGAAAAACCCCAGATAAATAACCTCACATTACACCATAAAGAACTAGAAAAAGAAGAACAAATGAAACCCAAAGTCAGCAGAAAGAAGGAAATAATAAAAATCAGAGCAGAACTAAATGAAAGAGAGAACAAAAAGACAATAGAAAAAATTAATATGGCAAAGAGCTGGTTCTTTGAAAAAATTAATAAAATTGACAAACCCCTGGCTAGACTCACTAAGATAAAAAGAGAAAAGACACAAATAAAATCAGAAACGAAAGAAGGGGAAGTTATCACAGACGCCACAGAAATACAAAGGATCACCAAATTCAATAACCTAGAAGAAATGGACAAGTTCTTAGAAACATATAACCTTTCTAGGCTTAATCACAAAGAATTGGAAAATCTAAATAGACCGATCACCAATAAGAAAATTGTATCAGTCACACGAAACCTTCCCAAACGCAAAAGTCCAGGACCAGATGGCTTCACTAGTGAATTCTACCAAACTTTCAAAGAGTATCTAATACCTGTCCTACTCAAAATTCCAAAAAATTGAAGAAGAGACAATATTCCCTAACTCATTTTATGAGGCCAACATTACCCTGATACCAAAACCTGGTAAGGATAACACACAAAAAGAAAATTACAGACCAATATCTCTGATGAATACAGATGCAAAAATCCTAAACAATATTCTAGCAAATTGAATACAACAATGCATTAAAAAGATTATACAACACGACCAAGTGGGGTTCATATACTACATAAACAAGATAAAGGACAAAAATCATGTGATTGTATCAATAGATGCAGAAAAAGCATTTGACAAAATACAACATCCATTTATGATTAAAACACTTAATAAAATAGGTATAGAAGAAAAATACCTTAACATAATAAAGGCCATGTATGACAAACCCTCAGCTAATACCATAATTAATGGTGAAAAACTGAAGTCCTTCACTCTATGTTCAGGAACATGACAGGGCTGTCCCCTATCACCTCTGCTTTTCTCCCCCCGCCCCTTTTCCCGCCTCTCCCCCACACTCCAGTACAAGCCATTGTTTCTCAGTCTAGGTGTATAGGACACATCTCCCTGGCCCAGGTTGGTATTATGAGCCTTGCGCTCCTCCCAGCTGAGGCAATCGGTCGCTGGTCATCAGTCGGCCACTCAAAGCAACTCACGGCAGATCTCGTCGGCTTCCGGACACTCATGATAGCTGCTGGCCACTTACACTGGCTGCTGGCCACTCACGCTGGCCATCGGCCACTCATGGCAGCACAGCAGCCCAGGGCAGCACCCAGAAGAAGCCTGCAGCAGCTCACGCAGACCTCCGGCTGCACGAGGCAGCCCAGCTCCAGGGAGAGCTGTTGTTCACAATCTTAGCTGTAGAGGGCGCAGCTCACTGGTCCATGTGGGAATCAAGCCAGAGACCTTGGCATTAGGAGCACGGTGCTCCAACCACCTGAGCTACCCGGCAGGCCCCACCTCTGCTTTTCAACATAGTATTGGAAGTCCTAGCCAGAGCAATCAGGCAAGAGAAAGAAATAAAAGGCATCCAAATTGGGAATAAAGAAGTTAAATTGTCACTTTTTACAGATGACAGGATGCTATATATAGAAAACCCTAAAGACTCCACCAAAAAGCTATTAGAAACAATAAACGAATGCAGTAAAGGTGCTGGCTTCAAAGTCAACATACAAAAGTCCATTGCATTCCTATATACTAACAATGAAATATCAGAAAAAGAAATACAAAAAACAATTCCTTTTGCAATTGCAACAAAAAGTATAAAATACCTAGGAATAAACTTAACCGAGGATGTGAAAGACCTGTATACTGAAAACTATCAGACATTTTTAAAAAGAAATTGAAGAAGACACAAAGAAATGGAAAAACATTCCATATTCATTGATTAGAAGTCAACATAATTAAAATGGCCATATTACCCAAAGCAATATACAGATTTAATGCAACCCCCATCCAAATCCCAATGGCATTTTTTAAAGAAATAGAACAAAAAATCATCAGATTTGTGTGGAACCACAAAAGACCCTGAATAGCCAAAGCAATAGAAATGCACTCAATTTACAGAATTACACATTTGTCAAAATACACATTTCTCTTTCAGTACAAACAGACTGTGTACTAAGTTTGACCACAAGTGATGCATAAGACAGGTTTCAATAGACTTCAAAGAATTAAAATCATACAGAGAATGTTCTGTGGTCACAATACAACTATACTAGAAAGGAAGACCCTCCATATATTTGGTTATTAAGAAGTGTACTTCTGTATAACACATGGATTAAGTAAAAAAAAATCTCAATTGACCTATTTCAAATATATTTCCCTGTGTAGATTCTAACAGAAATGAGAACAAAATAAAGAGAAAGATGGGGCCGGCCCCGTAGCTCAGGTGATTGGAGCTGCCATGAGCTGCTGTAAGTGGCCAACCGATGACTGGCGACCCGCTGCCTCAGTCGGGGGAGCGCAAGGCTCATAACATCAGCATGGGCCAGGAAGCTGTGTCCTACACAACTAGACTGAGAAACAACGGCTTGAACCGGAGCGGGGAGCGGGGGAGGCGGAAGAAGGGGGAAGAATAAATAAATAAAGAGAAAGATGAAGATGCCTCAAAGGGGAGAAAGTGAAATGAAAATTGATATAATCAATATTAACGTGGAAGCAAATGAGTGTTCACTACAAGTTTCTAACACATGGATTGTACACCTGATAATTCTTATTTCCCCCCCAGCTTTATTGAGATATAATTGACTGTTTCAGCACCCAATCATTATTCATTAAATTTTACTAGTGCTTAATACACATATATATTAAATTATCTCATATATCCCAATATCACTATTAAGTGTTTAATGTTATTCTGCCCATTCTGTAGATGTCAAACTGAACTCACAGAGTTAAATTAGTTGATAAATGACAGGTTGTATAACACAGGACAACAGGATTTATGATAAAGCTATTTGACTTGAAAGCCCAGGAGAATTGAACTATGGAAGAGTCGGGGTTTGTGGCATACCCAGTATTTCCTTTTCTTTGACTCTGGCTGAAAAAGGCACCCCATACTAAATCTGACAAGCTCAGGGGAGGTCTGCATGGCAGGCCCTACAAATTCAGAGACTAAAATCAAGCACATAGGACTGAACATAAAAATTCCTAACTAAACGTGGGTTGTGACTGGTAGTCACATCCTAGGCCTGTAGCTCCCTTGGCAAAGGTCCATCTTCACCTTAAGTGAGCCTGTCTATTGTCTTTTTGCATCTAAGATAACATGCCCTTGGAATGTCAGAGTAATCCCTTTTTCTGGACCCCTCAGGGCACAACCCACCACACCAGAGCAGGAGACCACAGAATCCCTCATTGTTTTCTTGTTCCCTGAATACCATATCTAAATGCTATAAATGTTAATTATTAACTATTCTGTACCCACCAATGTAAAAGAAGTATGTGCCTCTTCAGTTTACTCTTCATCCAATCTGAGATTTTCTCACTTTGCTTTCTCCCGCCACCTTAATCTACCACCAAAGGACTTCGTGTAACCCTCCTTACGTCTCCTCCTTTTATTCTAATATATAAAATAAGCTACAAAACTGCTGGTCTCTGGAGCATTTTCTTAATCCGCTGAGATTTTGCTTCCTGGAAATGTCTTCAGTTTGGCTCAAATAAACTCATTAAAGTTCTCTACAGGTTTGGCCGTTTCTTAGGTCTACAACACATTCTTGAAGCCCACACCCAAGGCCAATGACAGAATCATGAAAAGGAAAATGTTCCAGAGATTAGTTTCCTTAAGACTCACTTCATGTCCCCTGTTCCTCAGACTGTAGATGAAGGGGTTCATCGTGGGAGTGACCACTGTGCACGTGACTGAGACCACTGCCCTCCTCCTGGGTGAAAGAGTGGTTGCAGAACTATGCATAGAACGAGGAAACAACAGACAGGTGAGACTCACAGGTGGAAAAAGCTTTATACTTTCCATCAGCTGATGGGGTTCTCAGGATGGAGGAGACAATTTGAGTGGAAGAGAACATTATCCCCAAGAGGGGACCAACACCCAAAAGGCTAGTCACTAAATACACCAGGATGGTGTTGGTGAGGGTGTCAGAACAGGCGGGTTTGAGAAGATGAGCTAGTTCACAGAAGAAGTGGGGGATGTCCGGGTCCCCACAGAAGGACAGCCGCAGGGCCATCAGAGTGTGCAGCACGGCGTTTATATTAGTTAAAAAGCAAGGAGAGAAGAGCCACCAGGCCACGAGGCGGGGCTCATGATGACCACATAACGCAGAGTGACAGACAGCCATGGAACAGTCATAATGTTACCGGAGAGCGAGTCCTTCTCAGCACAATGTCCGGGTTCTTGGCGTCTCGAGCAAAGAATTGAACGAGACGCACAAATAAAGTGGTGAAAGAGGAGTTTATTAGAAGACATAGTGCACTTCAAAGAAACAGAAGCGGACCCGAGCAGTAGAGAATGGCTCAAGGGCCTGGACTAATGAGGCCTTGGTGGTTTTCATCTTTTTCTCTCAAATGGGCTGTTCCTTTCCAGACGTGGGAACCACTTGATTGACACCTGTGATTGACAAGAGGCTACTACCTCATCTTTTTTAAACTGTACAGGTTTGAGAGGCCAGTTTGATCTAGTTGGTATCTTGTACCCATTTTTTTCTTTTTTCTTTTTTACAATACAAAGGGGAAGTTTTGGGCAGAGAGGGGAGGTCTTCTGGCAGTAATGCAGAGACCTGATGCCTATCTCTAACTGCCTGCCTTGTTTTGCCCTAGAAAGATGTGATCCCCATAAAATCTCTATGGGAAGTTGAGGACAGAAGGTCTGTTCTTCTGTATCTGCTTCCTGCTGGACAGAGGCTTAGAGCTGTCCCTGCCTATTAGGGGATTCAAGGAACTCTCGCCCTATCTCATCTTAGATGAGAGGCAGGGGTCTCGAGATCCACCTGGAAGACCATGCTGGCTTCTTTGGTTGGGACTGGCAATCTTGCTGGGGTATCCTCTGTATCCCCAAGGCCCCTGAATGAGGAAAAATAGGTTTTAATTAATAAATCTATTAGCTCGATAGAGTTTGTGGCCATTCAACCAGTCATTTAGTTGGCCTCAGTTGTCCAGAAGCTGGGCCCAGAATGGGTTGGAAATAACATTAGGCTTCCATGATTACAATCAACAAGTACACTGGCCTGGGGGAATGTTAAAACCTATTTGGTTTCTGGGATGGCTAAGAGTTAGGTCCGGAATGGCTTGGGGGGTGTTGGGAAGTCACAGACTTTTAAGTAGTTATCTGAAGCAGGAATGAGAGATAGTCTCAGAAACTGATTAGAAGAGTAATCAAAGCCGGGGGCTAAGGAGCTAAGAAACTAGGGAAAAGGAGACTTAAAGTTTCTACACTGAGGGAGGCTTGCAACTTTTGTAGTGAGGGAGCTCTCCCGTATCAATCAGCCGTCACAGTCAGCAGTAAACTGTCCATACATATAAACACCATGAAAAAATATATCTGAGTGAGGCAGCCTGTGTAGGTGACGGCTTTGTTCTCTGTCTGGATGTTTACCAGCATCTTGGGGACTATAGTGGAGGTGAGAGACATATCAACCAAGGACAGGTGGGCGAGGAAGTACATGGGCGTGTGCAGGTGGGAGTCTGAGCTCGCGGTGACCAGGTACATGGACAGGAAGAGCCCAAAAAGGAGCATGTTCTTAATCCGTTGTTGAGATTTTGCTTCCCAGCAACTGTCATCAGTTTGGCTCAAATAAACGCATTAAAATTCTTTACAGGTTTGGGTGTTTCTTACATCGACAGAGCCCAGGAGGAAAATCATTGAACAATCTTGAGGTTTTATTTTTTCTCGTCTGTGTAATGAGAATAAGAGTATAGTGACTACATTCAAGGAATGCACATGAGAGAAAAAAAGAAACTACACAGCAGAGTGTGCACACATTATTTATATTATTTATATTACTATTAACAGGTCTTGAGAAGATCCTGACAGGATTCCTCGCCTAGAAGGGTGAGTGTTTGACGGGTAAGGGGAAAGGACAGGAAGATAAAGGAGGAGAAGGAGGAGGAAGACGAGGCAGGAGAGAGAGAATGTCTATGCAACCACACCTGTGAGTTGCGAGGAAAGAGGAACCTTGTGAAACTTCCACAAGAACCCTTGGTCACATCGAGAGGCAAGTTGAGGGGAGACTGACCTCCTTCCCTTGAATCCCAGTGTCTCCTCTGATGGATTGAATTTAAAACCAGCTCAGTGGGGACAGAGCAGCATATGTCCCCTCCTGCCCTTCCTGGAAAATAAAGGGAGGGGTGCCTGGGAGCAGCCAGAATCCTTAGAAAATGTTAGAAAACGTTGATTCCTTTGAGTAAGGAATTGGTCCCTGCAGTTTTAGGGTCAGAGAAAGGGGTAAGTGGAGCCAGAAACAACAGTGAATCCAGTGCCAGGGCCTTGGAAATATACCAGGTAGTTAATGAAAAATCAGGAGTGCCTTTAGACAGAAATTCTCAATCTTGACCAGGCATCAGCGTCACCTGACGGGTTTCTTAAAACACAGATTGTTCCTCCCTCCCAGAGTTTCAGGTGAGGCCTGAGAAGTTGCGTTTCAAATAACTCCCCAGATAATGCTGATACTGCTGGCAGGACCGGCTGGCTGCGTAATTTTCAGGTCCCAGTGCGATATGAAAACGTGGGACCTCCTTGTTCAAAAATTTCAAGACAGTGACAAGAGAGCATTAAACCAAGAGTGTCCTTTTGTGCAATTGTCTGGGTTACAATCCCATGAATCAGCTCTGGCTGCTGGTCTGGGGCAACATTCTGAGCACCATTGATTTAGATTTCCTACTTAATTAACCTAGGACTACCTCCAGATGGGAATAATAATAGTAATTAGTAATAGTAATAGTAATAATAATGATAGTAACAATAATAATAAAGTTGCCCTCTTTCCTCTAGAACTTACAAGGGATTTCTGTATCTCCAAGTGACCCCACAGAAGATCACAGAGGATGAGTTTCTCTCTAGGATGTAAATGTTGAAGACTAATTGGCCTGTCATGCAGGGTGTCAGGCAGGGTCTCAGCTCCCGCTCACCACATAAGAAAGCAGGATATGGTGAGGCCAAAAAGGAACACCCATGGAGCCATAGATAGGGGAGTCATACCATTATAGTCTCTCTGGCAGCTGGGTTGGAGATACAGGAAGCAGGAGCCACAGAATCTGCAATGTGCCGTCCACTTTCTCTCTGCCAACCAACCTCACTCCCTAACTGCATTCCGCTCTTGCTAGCTCAGCCACCATCTTCTTGCTAGCCCCCATTTGCTGCTAGCGTAGCGACGGCAGTTATATTAGTGGCCAATGGTTCAATGGTTACAGCTGACGGCCAACTAGCTACAGCTGATGGCAATCCAGTCACCTTTCCACGTGAGGGCGAGAGCCTGGAAACTGCACACCTGGCTCTTGAGAATTCTCGAGAATTTCAGGGAGACAGCCATGTGTAGTGTTTCTCGACAAGACTCTTTTTTTAGTTTGTCTTAATTTAATTTTTTTTTTTTTTTCAGTTTCAGGTTGTCGTGTGGGAGACCCTGCTTGCTGTGCCATGTGTTGTGCAAGGCATCCTGCAGGGCCTCTAGTCCCACTTCCCACATAAGAACACAGGACATGGTGAGGCCAAAAAGGAACACCCATGGAGCCACAGGTAGGGGAGTCATACCACTATAGTCTCACTGGAGGCTGGATCCACATGACCTGCTACCTGCTGTCCGCTTCTCTGCCTGCCAACCAACCAACTCACCAACCAACACAGCCGCGGCAGTTATATCAGTGGCTAATTGGCTAACTTGTTACAGCTGACAGCCAACTAGTCACAGCTGACGGCCATCTACTACCCAAGCCAGCACCTTTCCACATGAGGCTGAGAGCCTGGAACTGCTCTCTGGGACTCTGTCCCCACACAGGTATACAAAACAATGTAATAGACATTTATCATTTATATCCCTCACAAAGTGATAACCCCCCCTCACTCAATCTACTACCCCTTTGACATTGCACGCAGCCGTTACATTTCCACTGTCTCTATTCCTAATGCTGTACTCCACTGTTTGTAACTATATATATTAAAATTATAAGTGACATTCCCTATTGTTCAGCTTCAGTTTCAGGTATACAGTGCAGTGATCAGGCATCTACATCATCCCTGAAGGGGTCTCCCTAATAAGATAAGTGTCCATCGGATACCCTACAGAATCTTTGCAACATTATCGATTATATTCCCCAAACTGACGTTTGTATGCCCGTGGCAATCTTGTGGTTACCGATTGTGCTTTCTAATCCCCTCACCTTCTCTAGAGAGACAAGGTACATTTTCTCTGGTCTGGCAGGTGTGATCGTGTTGATAGGGGACAGGTAGTCATTTTACAGTTCTTTCTGGCCCTAGGGGCCTTATCTCCAAAGCTCTTTCTTAGCCAAATTGTCTCTCTTCGTTCCAGTCCTGCAGCAGAAGGAAACTACTGGCTTGCTAAATAGCGGTGTGCCATTTCCTTGTTCCTGTCCTTTCTGATCCCAGGTTAAGGCCCACAATCCAGGACTGATCGAAAGGCCCAACAGCAAACAGTGCCTTTCACTGAGTACTACTCACTTTTCCAGGAGGCAGCTTCCCGAACATCAGTCATTCCTGACTGTCTCCATGGCTGTGGCCAATCCTCTCCTCCACTTGAAAGAGACTCTCAATTGGTTCACATTTTCAGCTCAGCCCAATCCTGAGCAAAATGGTGTGTGTGTGTGTGTGTGTGCTGGTGAGAATGCAGTTGACCTTGAACAAGGGGGTTAGGAGCGCTGACACCCTGCACAGTCGAAAATCTGCATATAACTTTCCCCAAAAAACTTCACTACCGTGTTTCCCCGAAAATAAGACCTAACTGGAAAATAAGCCCTAGCATGTTTTTTAGGGTGACATCCCCTGAACATAAGCCCTAATGCGTCTTTTGGAACAAACCATAATATAAGACCAGGTCTTATTTGCAGGGAAACGCGGTATTCATAGCCTGCTGTGGACCGGAAGCCTTAGTGATAACATAAACAGGCGATTAACACATACTTTGTATGTTACATGTGTTACATACCGTATTCTTATAATAAAGTAAGCTGGAGAAAAGAAAATGTTATTAAGAAAATCATAAGGAAAATACATTTACAGGACTATATGTATTTATTTTTAAAAATCTGGTGTAAGTGGACCCGCACAGTTCAAACCTGTGTTGTTCAAGGGTCAGCTGTACTTTTTAATACACATTAAAATATGTGGTCTTCAAAAAACTCTCTGCATCCCATTTTGGAAATGACTACATCTCTACAGCTTCTAGATTTTTGCTTCAGGACACCTGCTAAGGCAGCCTCCTGTGACACACATTCTAGGTAAGCATTCTTGGTTTGGGGCTCTCTCATAAGTGGCACTCACCTACAATTATACTGAGATCCAGGACTTTGGCAGTTATTTCATGAGAGCCCACTTCACCCTCCAAACTACAACTCCAAGGGAACAAGAACTTAGTTTTTGCACATCATGGCTTAACAGTGTCAGACCCAAATGAGAGTTGATTAAATAGTACCGTGTTTCCCCGAAAATAAGACCTAGCCGGACAATCAGCTCTAACATGTATTTGGAGCAAAAATTAATATAAGACCCACTCTTATTTTACTATAATATAAGACTAGGTCTTTATAATATAATACAATATAATATAATACTGGGTCTTACGTTAATTTTTGCTCCAAAAGATGCATTGGAGCTGATTGTCCAGCTAGGTCTTATTTTCGGGGAAACACGGTACTGGTATGAATAAAGAAATTGTTCCAACCTATGAGTTAGGTGCTATTATTATACCCATGATGGAGATGAAGAAACCAATGATTAGAGGCAATGGTTTGCTGAGGAGTCAGTAAAAGGTCTGATTTGTAGCACTGACTGATTTACATTGTACATTCTCCCACCACATTCCATTTCAAGCTACAAATTGGCAGTCACTGAAGGCAGAGTTGGGAAGAGATTGCATGATTGGCTCTGCGGAATAGACTTCAGCTCATCACCTTAAGGGATTTTCTATTCTTCAAACTCCTAAGCTTATTCATGCCTTCAGGCCGTTGGACCAGCATTTTTGGCATTTTTCTCTTGAAGCTGCTCCCAGACCTTCCCATAGTTGGCGCTTGTAATTCAGGTTGTCAAATTAAAAAAGAAAGCCCCTTTAAACATTAGTAAAGAAAGACTATATTAAGGGGGGTATTGCAACAGGACGTTGCACAAAGCATAGGCCAGAACAGGGAAAAGGTGAGTGAACAAAACTTAAACATTCAGAGGCAAGTAGCTGGGGAAAGAGGAAGGGTCATTCTAAAAACTGCTACGTTGGTGGGTGTGTGTCTTGAAACTGAACAAACTGTGTTAAATATTGTGCTAACAGGAAAGATGAGGCCAGAAATGTTTGTTTGTCATCAACAAGACAAATAATAACAAGTGTTGAAGAGGCTGTGGAGAAAAAAACAAACCCTCGTACACTGTTGGTGGGAACGCAGACTGGTGCAGCCACTATGGAAGGCAGTGTGGAGGTTTCTCAAAAACTAAGAATAGAATTACCGTATGACCCAGCAATCCCTCTCCTGGGTATCTACCCAAAAAATATGAAAACATTTATCTGTAAAGATATATGTGCTCCAATGTTCATTGTAGCTTTATTTACAGTGGGCAAGACATGGAAACAACAAAAGTGTCCTCCATAGAATGGATAAAGAAGTTGTGGTATATATACACAATGGAATACCATTCTGCCATAAGAAAAGATGAAATACTGCCACTTGTGACAATATGGATGGATCTTTTTTTTTTTTTTTTTTTTTTAAATTTATTGAGGTGACAATTGTTAGTAAAATTACATAGATTTCAGGTGTACAATTCTGTATTACATCATCTATAAATCCCATTGTGTGTTTGGATCTTGAGATTATTATGCTAAGCAAAACGGGTCAGACAGAAGAAGTTGAGAACCATATGATTTCACTGATATGTGGTATATAAAACCGAAAACAACAAAAGAACAAGACAAACAAATGAGAAACAAAAACTCATAGACACAAATAATAGTTCAGCGGTTACCAGAGGGTAAGCGGGGAGGGAGGCTGGTAGATAAGGGTAACGGGGATCAAATATATGGTGACGGAAGAACTGACTCTGGGTGCTGAACACACAGTGTAATATACAGATGATGTATTATAGAGTTGTACACCTGAAACCTATGTAAACTTACTAATAATTGTCACCCCAATAAACTTTAACTAAAAAAAAAAAAAAAAAGAAATGTTTGTTCTCAGGCACATGGAGGAAGGGCTGGGATCTGGCCTGAGCCGACAGGCTAAGGTGCTGGGAATTCACATAAAAGGCAGGGCCTTGCTGTCCTAGTCGATCCAGCTTAAGTCAGGTCAAGCACAAAATCTGATCAGCCTTTTCAAGATCTCAGCAGGAGCATTAGCTCCTGAAAGCATGACTGTGTTCAACTATCACCAACCATTTGTTATCCCGTTACCATATACGTTTTTTCCCCAGCATTTGCCATCTGCTCAATCTTTCTTCCTTATTTGATTTTTCTATATGTACGTGTGTTGTTTTGTTTACATTTCTGGTACTTAGAATAGTGCATGGTATGCAGTAGGTACTCAATAAATATTCATTCAATGAATGAATGATCATTACCCTGAAAAAAGATGCAACGTTTAGACTTTCCTAGGCAGTGAACCACTCTACTGAAATTTCTGAACACCTGTATCTTTCTGGATATTTCAGAAATAATCAAATAAGTAGACCGTGGGTTAACAGGGCATATTCTTTGGTTTATCGACAATCCTGTATAAAGTTCTCTGTGTAAATCTTTTTTGTTTTTTTGTGCCCCCCCACTCCCAATCCGCCCTCTCCCTCCTTCCGGCTGTTTTTGTTTGTCTTTCTCGAGAAGGTGATGATTTGGGGCTTCCATCATCTGCCAGCATGTTGAACAGCTTACAGGGCTGCTGAAAGGGAACGGGGCTATGGAGTCGGGTCAGCTGAAGGTAGTTGATTGGTTTAAGATGAAAAACATTAAGAAATGGAATATTTGGGGGAACTAGCAGGCTTTCTTTCTTTTTTAAATCAGGGATATATATTAGCCAGAAGTAGTTAAACGGAAATGGAGGAGAAAGGGCTACTCATGCAGATATGTGAAATAGGATTAGTGGAAACCCTGAAGACAGGCCCACGGGAACCATCCTGCAGCAGTCTGCCCCACGTGACCATCATCCTGCTGGGATTCCTGCTCTAGAAAAAGAAAATCAATCTGTCTTCCTTTTCCTCTCTCTCTCTCTCTCTCTCTCTCTCTCTCTCTCTCTCTCTCTCTCTCTCTCTCTCTTCTGTACTTGAAGCCCAACCTCATGGTATTATCTAACTGTATTTCAGCATAAACAGGGAGAAGCTCATGAAACCATACTCTTTGAGGGTGGCCGCCAGTCTTAATGATCTATAACTGCTGATGGGACTCAGCACACACTGGGTGAGGGGAATGACCTGGCCACTGTGCACAAGTGAAGTCCGCAGAGGGCATCCCAAGGTCAATCTTCTGAATGCAATAGGGACCGAGCCCAGAAACATCCCCCTGTGTAAATCTAATCACAGAGAAGAGAGTGTCTTTCAATCCTTTAGTCCTTCCCATTGCATCACCAGATAAAAGTCAGTGACCCTGTGCGTTTCTCCAGACAGAAAGCACACGGTAGCTGAGAAGTGTGTCAACGTCAGCCTGGCCCCAGCCCTTACCTCACCGCACTGTGGGCTTCTGTGTAGTTTGGTGAGTAAGGACTAGAACATGGATGTGGCAGAGGTTTCCCATTTGTAAGAGAATTTTTCATGGGCAGGACATTTGCTCTTGACGGTGGGCACAAGGTTGGGCTTTAAGGTTGGGGCATTTTGTGAAGTGAAAATGTTCAGTTATTTGTGTTGGGCAAGGTTTGCTCCTGGTGTATCAGGATGAGCAATTTATCACCTTCTAATCATGAGTTTTACTATCAAAGTCAGCTTTGTTCTTTTCAAGCAAAGTCAGTTAAAATTACAACCCCTGATGCTTAAACATCAAGATTCTTTAAAAAGTGATGTAAACTTCATTAAGATATTACCCAAAATTAGAGCTGAATTGACTCCATTAAATGAGTTTTGACCTAGTGTGTGTTAATGAAATAAATATTTACTTCCTCCCAAACCAGATAAAACACAATGGAGGCAAAGTAGGTATCAACTTTGGGTTTAAATGCAAGAAATTTAGTTACAAAAGAGTATTCTCTTACAGAACTTGAAGCCTCATTTACCTAAATAGAATTCACCTTATTTTAAAAACTCATGAATAAGCTTCGTTGCTTTTATATTTTATCGTTACATATGTTTTAGTTATTCTTGTCATTTAGTGTGTTCATACTAAAAAAATTCTTGGGCTAAGTTTTTGTGGCCTGTCAGTAGTCCACAGGTAATTATTACATGCCCACCCTGAGCTTGTTATTGTTTGCTCAGTCCCACACATGCAATGGCAAACAAAATACAGAGGGTGCCAAAAAAATGTATACACATTTTTAGAAAGGAAAAATCTATTAAAATTGTAATACTCAATATATACCGATAACAAAAGATGAATACAAGTCATGTTTGACTTCTGCAATTACGAGAGGTGCTCAGAGAGGTGCTCAAAGTGGTTACCATCAGCGTCTAGACACTTCTGATTACCACAAACTACTGCCTGAGCAACCAATGTTGACCAAGGTGTCCACTTGTATACATTTTTTTGGCACCCCTGGTATATAAGGGTCAGGTACCCCGCAGTTTGTAGTCCAGTCATTAAGCCTAGTTGTAAATGATAGCTGATTTTGAATTATTTAAAATGAGAACATATCAGAGGACTGACCTACAGATTCATAAAGCAGCTGGGAAAGAAAAGGTATTAAAGCTACAATCTTACTAAGGACCAGGATACAGCCAGGCCCTGGGCTGGGCTGTGGTGGGGCCCAGAATGGAGAATGGGTGGAGAACATTTTAGCTGGAGGGCTCTGCACATGCAAAATCTCTGATCTAGTGAAAAGGGTGGAGTGGGAGTATACAAGGGGAGTTGAGCCAGACAGGACTTGGCTGAAAAAGAAGCAGGAGAGAATGGTGAATTGGACTGCAAGAGTACTGGCCAGATGACTTGAAACCTTGAAAGCAAATTAAGGGCTGAATTCTAAGGCTGGCGGTAAGTGGTTGTGAGCAGGGGTGTGACATGATTAGATCCGTGTGTAGCAGAACTCAGCCACATGGTGAAGGCGGAGGGCTAGAAGGACAAGCTTGACCAAATGGAGAAAAGATTTAAGGATTTAGGAATGAGTGATGGTAATCTAGATTCTTGAGGGTTGCAACATAGAACACAGGGATGATTTGGAGGGCAGATGGAAAGTGGGATTGATACTTTGGTGACTCCTTTAATTTCTTCACCCAGAATATTGGACACTTACCATAGGAGCTAGCACTGCAGGTGCCTGGATATAGGGTTTTCATAAGAAAAGACCACTCTCTTATACTTTTGGACATTGTAACCTAGAGGAAGAGAAACAAAATTTCAAATCATGACCAGAGCTACATAGGAAAAATAGACCTCTTAGGCCGTAAATAAGAAGAGACTGGCTTTATATTGGAGGTGGGACTCACAGTAAAGGTGATTCTGAGGAAATGACATAGAGGAAGAAATATCCGTGTGTGGCAGGGGATGGGGGATTGTGCAGTAGTTGGAGATTTTCTCTGGTGAAAGCACCATTGAAAGGTTGACTGGATTTGAAGGTTGGGAGAGAGAGAAGGGTGTGGCTTGGATTAGTTTGACTTTTAATTGCTTTCTGTTGTATGTTAGGGTGGAGGAACCTATCAGGGAATGGTTTTATGTTTCAGGTGATTGCTGCTGCCTTTTGGGGGATGGGGGAGAGAGTGTGCCTATATTTTAAAATTTCAATATCTGTGTCTATAGGCTGAGGGAGAGGAGTCGAGGATTCTGTTAGGTTTTGATTGATCCCAGCCCACAGGAGGGGAGGAGGGCTTATCAAGTGGATTCAGCTTCAGGGTCAATTAATTACAGCTATGGGGTGGGGCGAAGGGTGTTACCTATCATCCCTTCTGCCTGTCTGAATACCCTGGGCACTAACACTCCTCACTCAGAATGCCGGAGTTTGAAATAAAAGGTGTTTTTTTTGGAAGAGAAGCCAAGTTCAGTCTTTCATAAGTTTCCTCAGAAGTGCCTATGAAAATTTTAGAAAGCCATAGTTGAAAGACAGCTGGATATATGGGTTCTAAGCTTAAATCTGAGATCTCAAACTGGAGATTTGGGTGTTATGAGTAGTGGAAATTAAGTTCAGGGAATGGATAGATATAAAATGCATAGAATAAGGTGAGAACTCGGGGCCAGGACTGAGCCTTAAGGAAGGAGGGCAGTCAACAGTGAGAGAAGAGCTTGTCAAGGACCCTGAGGGAAAGTGGCCAGAGAAGTAAGATGACCAGGAGATTGTAGTGACAAAAGCCCAGGAAAAGAGAACAATTTATAGAAGAGCGCAGCGATAGAATTTTTCTGAGGGACCAAGTCAAAGACAGAAATGTATTCACTGGGCTAATTCTTATTCTCTTAAATCCTTGGCAATGTAGTGTCAGTGAAGTGTGGGACACGAACCAGATTGCTGTGTATTCAGAGAGGTGAGGAAATGGGGTGAGTGTGAGGGTAGATTACTCTTTCATAAAGTTTGATGATAAAGAGGAAGAGATTGAGCAGTAACTGGAGAGCTAAGTGGGGCCTAGACATGCATTTGTTTCAAGATGAGAATTTGTTTCAAAACAGAAACATATTTGATTGTTTTGATGTTAGAGGTATGATGAGTACAGTGGAGTAGAAATTGGTGCTGATGGGAAAGAACCAAGGAATCATTGATAAAGCAGTTTTCTGAGAAGATAGGAAGAGATTCGACCAGTGATTTTTTTTTTAGTTTATGGGGTGACAATGGTTAGTAATTACATAGGTTTTAAGTGTACAATTCTGTAATACATCATCTGTATATCACATTGTGTGTTCACCACCCAGAGTCTTAATGGGGGCAATTTTGCCCCCTATGGGACATTTGGCAATACCCAGAGACATTTATTTTACAACTGGAGGGGATACTACTGATATCTAGTGGGTACCTAACAAGGCACAGAATGGCGCCCCCTATAACAAAGTACTCAGCCCCAAATGTGAGTAGTGCAAAGAATGGGAAACCCTGGATTAGCAAATTAGGCAATGCTGGCTTTAGATAAAGAGGCAGACATCTCCTTGTTTGCAAAGTGAAAGCAAAAAAAAAACCATGGTGTTGTGGGACTACTTTTGAAGCGGCAGAAAGAGGAGACAGTCTTGCTACCATTTCTCCGTGAAGTGAGACGTACGTGGTGCAGGAGGCGACGTGACGCCTCCACTGGAGAGGCCCAGAGAAGCGCGCCCGACTTGTGAGTGGGTTCTTGGCAGAAAAGAATTCCAGCGTGAGCCAAAAGGAAAGGAAAGCAAGGAGAAATGTATTCAAAGAAAGGAAAAGGAAGAAGCGGGCTCCTCTATAGACAGAGCAGCACCACTCCTGCCTGGGTTTGAGCCTATTTGTAAGGGCTGTAAATTCAAATTTGTAAGAGGACTATTTAGGGGTTTTCTTGGAGAAGGCAGCGTTTTCTCGGAAGGCTCCATTAGCCATTTTGTGTGCATCTATGGTCTTTTCATTTCCGACAGTGGGGATGGGGGTGGGATTATGTCTTTTAGCATGTTAACACATTGTAACACAACGAATCACGAGTCTTAGGTCTCTGCGAGGTGAAATCAGTGTCTGTTGGTTCTGGCTGGTCACAGCTGGTTTTAGCAGCTCCTAGATTATTAACCATCCTGCTTTGGGGTCTGGGGGTAAGTTTCAAGGACAAATTTCAATAAGGGCTGAGATTTCTTCTTCCGCAGCCAGTCCTGCCTTTTATCTACCTCAGGAGGTCATTTGTTATTGAAGAGGGAAAGTTGAGACCATGTGAGGTTGGAAATCCTAGAGAAATTGTGAAAAGATCAAAGATCTTTGGATAACTAGGAGATAAAATGGCTTGCTGGTCTTTTTCTTAAGTGTTGAGGGCCCATGTAGAGTGGTTGGCCTGAATTTTTAGTGCTTCCCATATAACGGATTGGTTAGAAATTACCCAGGCAGGATAGACAGAGGGTTGGAATGATCCAGGGCAGATATTATATAATAGGACAGAGTGAGAAGAATTTAAAGTTTTGGAAAGTATATTATTGAAGTGATGGGCCATAGCATTTCATAGGTAGTGCTAAGGAAATGAGGATTCCTTAGCACTAGTGGAAGGGTAAATAGCTTGGAAGTTTCTATGAGGGAGGAGAACAGACGCAATCAATACAGGCTAAAAAGTGAACGAGGTTGGAAGTATAGTTACTGTGTTCAGAGACTGGGATGTCTCACTTTTGGCCCTGAAGAGGAAAAGAGTGTCAGTAGAGAATTTCAAGGTGTATGGCTGAGATGCGGAGGCCTTAGGTGTGTGCTAGTTTATGCCCCAAAGCATACAATCATCCTGAATCAAGGCACGACTGGGAGTCCAAATGAGGAATGAGAGCCAGGTGCCAAGGACTAATGAGTCAGGTCTCGGTGCCAGTGCAGATGAGAAGCCAGTGACGTGCCTCAGTGGAGATTTTTTTTATAAGCAGTGGGTGATGTGGGTCACATTAGGGATAGGAAGGTCAAGAACACCTAACAGAAAAAGGTGAAGGCATTAAGAAATACAAATTGGTAGTTAATACAGTATGGGGAATACAATCAACAATGTTGTAAAGACCATGTAAGGTGCCAGATGGGCACTGGACTTATCAGGGGGATCACGTCATAGATGTGTAGATGCCTGACCAATGCGCTATACACCTGACGCTGAAGTAGAATAATAGTGAATGTCAACTATAACTAAATATATAGGTATATATAGTCACGGCAAGTGAAATACAACATAGGGAAGATAGTCAATGGTATTGTAACAGCTATGTAAGATGTCAGAGGGGTAGTGGCTTGGGGGGTGGGTTATCACTTTATGAGGGGTTTAAATGTCTATTATGTTGCTTTGTATACCTGAAAGTAAAAAAAAGAAAAGAAAAAAAGAACACCTGCCACATTACTTTGAGCTTGTACATGACATGCAAAACAAAACCCAGGATCAAAACAACTCGAATTGTATACTGGATGCACTGGGATGGAATTGTCCTCAGTGTAAAGAAGAAACAGAAATCTTGTAACTTTTCTTGTTCATGTTTCATTTCAGAGCCTACATGCAAAACAAAACCCAGGATCAAAACAACTCGAATTGTATACTGGATGCACTAGGATGGAACTGTCCTCAGTGTAAAGAAGAAACAGAAATCTTGTAACTTTTCTTGTTCATGTTTCATTTCAGAGCCCTCCCATAGAAGCAAGAAAAGGAGGAGCGTGGTTCTCCTGAATGCTGTCTGGGTACATTTACTCACAGACGTGCAGAATGGCAGCCACACATCTGCCCACTATGTTTGGTAAGTTCCTAGGGTGGATAAATTTCGCCAGAATTGAGTGGTCCCTCTACCTTAGAGTGGCCACAAATTGAGGGAGCTGAGCAGCCACAGGAGGACTGGGAAGGAGGGGCTGAAATGAGAGGAGGGGGGTAGAGATCTGTGAATCTTGGGAACCCGAGTTTGCTCATGACTGATTCAATACCCTTTGGGATTTTTGAGGGAAGGGCATATGTGCATGCATGGTGGGGAGGGGAAAGGAAATTTAGGGGATGTGAAAACTATCCCATCCATTTGTTTCATAAACTTGGGAAAGATAAAAATCCCACCTTTCTCAATTTTAATTTCCTTGCCTAAGAAAAATGAGACTTTACATCCACTCCTCATGGGCACCCTGTTTTCTGGCTCTGGGTGGGGTTGGTTGCTCTCGATAATATGCTTTGTGTTTGTGTGTGTGTGACTCAATGGATGTGGCACAATTTCTAGGCTCGTGAATGTGATTCTGGATGTGCCCAGACTCTCATGTCACCCTCTTTTCTATCTCTGCGTATTCTAGACCCTGCCTCTGCCCATGAGAGGACCACAAAGATGGGACACTTCCACTCTGGGTTACAGGTGAGTCAAGAATTGTTTTCTTCCTCCTAAAATACATTTCTGTTGGAATGCATCTCTTTCCAATACTCGAGCCTCACAACCCATCCTGCATCTTGAGACTTCCAATGGTGGTTCAGGGGCTTCCAAAAAAATTCTCCCGCTACCCTACCATTTACTAATTTTTTTAGGCATCCCTCCTGCTGAGTGCTGTTAGGGAAAGTAAAAGAAGGAGATAAGATTGTCTTAGCCTCAAAAAATGGGTGGTTGCTCTGTGGGAAATAATTCATTCCTTTCGTAAGTATTTCTGTCATGCTTGCAATGTGTTCAGGTCTGTGGTAGGCTCTGCAGATAGAAGAGAGTACAAGCTCTCAGGCTGAGTGAAGAGATACATTTCAACCGGGGTTAGAGATGCCTTCAATTCTTGAGACTGGATGAAATCACTGAAGGAGTGAACATGAATAGAGAAGGGCAGATTCTGAGAAATGGGTCCTGGAGTAAACGAGGAGAGTCCTCAGAATTTTGAAATTGCTATGAAACATGTCTTCTGTTGCCAGTGCTGTCACCTGTGATCATCTTCCCCAAAACATGGGGGGTCGGTGGTTGAGACAAAATGCGTTAATATTTCAGAACTCAATAACCTTTGAGGACGTGAGCATGGACTTCACCCAGGAGGAGTGGGTGTTGCTGACTTCATCTCAGAGGAAACTGTACCGAGAGGTGATGCTGGAGAACTATAGAAACTTGGCTTCACTGGGTAAGGATGTGACAATCCCTTCATTTATCTGTTGAGCTTGGGCATGGATGTCTGGGATGAGTAAGCCCCAATCACTGTGTAGTATAGACTATCGATTTCTTGTAGGTTTTTACAGAGTTTTACTTTTAAGAAAATTAGGTGAATTTAGATATAATTCCCATATCAGAATTTACCCACTTAATGTGTACAAAAGTTTTTTTTTTTTTAGTGTATTCATGGAGTTGTGCAACCATCACCAATAAGTCCATAACATTTTCATGCCCAGCGTACAGGACATTCCATTCCTCCCTACCTACAGCCACTGGCAACAACTAATCTACTTTGTTTCTATAGATTTGCTTGTTCTGAACATTTCGTTTTAAAGGAATCATACCATGTGGTGTTTTGGGAGTAGCTTCTTTCAAGATTAATGTTTTCAAGGGTAATCCATGTTATAGCATTTATCAATACTTAATTTCCTATTTATTACTGAATAACATTCCCTTGTATAGACATGCCACATTTTGTTTATCCATTCATCAGCTGATGGACATTTGGATTGTTGACACTTTTCCTATTATGAATAACGCTGCTACACACATTCATGCACAATGTTTTTTGAGGGTAAGACAGTTGTTGCATGGACATACATTTTCCCTTATATCGGATATATGCCTTGAGGTGGAATTGCTGAGTCATTTGGTAACTCTATGCTTAACATTTTGAGGAACTGCCAAACTGCTTTCCCAACTGGCTGTGTCAGTTTACATTCCCACCAGCAGTGTATGAAGGTTCCAAATTCTACACATTGTTACCAACACTTACTATTACCAACACCTGTCTCTGATTATAGCTTAGTGGTTGCAAAATGCCAGCTCATTGTGGTTTTGATTTGTATTTTCCTCAGGACTAATGATGTTGAGCATCATTTCATGTGTTTATTGGCCATGTGTATATCTTCTTTGGAGAAATGTCCATTTAAACCTTTGGCCCATTTAAAAATTGGATTTTTGTTTTTACTGAGTTGTGAATGTTCTTTCTGTATTTGGGATACAAATCTCTTGTCAGATATATGATTGCAAATATTTTCTCTCATCCTGTGTTGCATTTTCACTTTCTTGATATTGTTATTTGCAGCAAAAAAGTTTTTAATTTTGATAAAGTCCAATTTAGCTATTTTTTTCTGGACTCTCAATTCTATTCCAGTGGTTTATATGTTTATCCGTATGCCAGTACCATGCTGTTGATTACTGTAGCTTTGGAGTAAGTTTTGAAATTGGAAGGTGTGAGTTCTCCAATTTTGTTTCTCTTTTTTCAAGATTGTTTTGACTATTCTGGATCCTTTGAATTTTCACATGAATTTTAGGGTCAACTTGTCAATTTCTTTAAAGAATCCAGGTGGAACTTTGATAAAAGGTCACATTGCATCTGCAGATCAATCTGGATAGTGTTGTCGTTTATTGGATGTCCTTCCATTTATTGGGGTCTTTAAATTCTGTCAACGTTTTGTAGTTCTTAATGTCTGTGTTTTACAAATCGTTTGTTAAATTCATTTTTTTTAATGCTATTGTCAATGAAATTGTTTTCTGGATTTTATTTTGCTATGTTCATTGCTAGTGTGTAGAAATACAATTGATATTTTGTGTATGATCTTGTACCGTGCACCTTTGTTGAAATTGTTTATTCATTCTAATAGTTTTTTTTGTGGATTGCTTCACATTTTCTATTAATAAGCTTATGACATCTGTGAAGAGAGTTTATTTTTTCCTTGCCTAATTGCTCTGGCTAGAGCCCCACTATAGTATTGAATAGAAGTGGCCAGAGTAGACATTCTTGTTCCTAATCTGAAGGGAACAGTTTTCCATCTTTGTCTATTAAGTATGTGTATAATAGGTGATTTTAAATCTTCACTGACTAAATCCAAAATCTGGGCCCCTTAAGGGATATTGGCTACTTCTCCCCACCATATGTGGTATACTTTCCTGTTTATTGGCATGTCTCATTTGTTTTTGCAAACTGGACATTTTAGATAATTTACCAACACTAGTATTGTATCCCTCTGCCATCAAGGTTTGTTGTTGTTGCTGGCTTTTGTTGTTTTCTTGCTGGTGCTTATTTGTTTGTGACTTCTAGATGAATTCTGTATTCCCTGCAGTATGCAGCCACAGTTTTCGGCTAGCTTCTTATTTTAAGTATTTACTTTTATTTTTAAGGCTGGTTTATTAGGAATACATATCGGTCATTATAATTTACTAGTCTGCCAATCATTGGTTAAAAGATTTTCTTAAATGCTTTGCCTATATCCCTTCCTCCCTTTGCCAAGGGGATCTACAGGTATGTGAGAAGTCACACCTTTACGCTTCAGGCAAGTTATAAGCTGGGTTTAGCTTTCACTTCCTGCTTGGGGAGGGTCTTAAAAGCTCACTGAATGTGAGTGAGTTAGGATTTATCATTTTCTCCATCTTTCTTGGGCATGTGCACAGCCTCACTCATGCTCACAGACTTGTAGATCCCCAGGAACTTGCTGGAGCTTTTCAAAATCCCTATTGTTGTCTAGTTTTTCTGGATTTCCTTTCAAATTCCCAGCCAGTCTTTTGTTTTCCCCAAGTGAAGTCACAGCCATAAGCATCTTACTAGCAGGTTGCTGTTGTTTTGGTAATGCCTTGGGGGTAAGAACTTTTTTTCTGAGTAAAATCAAATAGCCATACCCTGAGAAGAGAGATTTTCTAGGAAGCTGCAAGTTCAGAAAAAATATTGGCTGTTCTGGGGATTGTTTTTTTTTTTCCAGTGGCGCTCCCAAAGAAGTCAGACCTCTCTGGTGACTGCAAGGCTACTGGTTTTTGGCTGCCTCACTAGGACTGAGCTGAGGAAGGAGGAGGGATGGGAGTGATCTCAAGTTAAAATGTCACAGATCCTGTTCTCTTACCAAGGTTCAATAATTTCTCTTGGATAGAAAATTTTCCATTTGTTCTGTGGCTTTGGTTAATCTGCAGCGTTCTAAAATAATGGATTCTAGTTGTTTTGCTTATCATTTGTTGTTTTGGTGGGAGTTAACCAGGGTCCCCGTTCTATCATTCTGGAAGGTGAGCCCTCAAGTGCTGTAGTTTTGCTTTGTCCGTTAGAAATTTGTCGTGATCATTTTGCTGCTCCTAAAGTCACACTTGCCTGTCTTCAGAACCTCAAAGGCCAAGTTATTGTGGCAGTTTGATGGTAGTTTTTGTTGTACACTGCATACATGTATTGTTTCTCACTATAGGGCATCAATTCAGCAAACCCACTTTGATCACTGAGATGGAGCAGGAAGATGAAATGGAGACAATACAGAGAATTCACCAAGAGACCTGTACAGGTGAGTGCCAAGCATATATGAATGTTTCACCTACCAGATCTGGTGGGGATGAGGAGGAGGTACTTTACGAAATGTCAATCGGGGAACTTTAAAAATCACCCTTTTAATTTAAGGAGAAAGCAGAGACCATTTGGTGTGAACTCCTCATGTAGTTTCAACTTTACCTGATCTTTCACTTTTTACCTACTGTATTTCCCCGAAAATAAGACCTAACCAGAAAGTAAGCCCGAGCATGATTTTTTCAGGATGCTCGTAATATAAGGCCTACCCCCAGAATAAGCTCCAGTTAAGATCGTCACCCAGATGGATGTATTTAGTACGTCTGGTGCAACACACGACGGACGTATTGAATTATAAAATAATATGTGATTAAATACAAATAAATAATATTATTGAAACTAATACTTAAAATAAATGATAACATAAATCATAAGTATTTGTAAATACCCAACTGGGCACCTTTGGAGAGGTAAACGCCTATGTAAACGGATGACCAATTTTTGCCGAATGACCAATCGGAGTACAGACAACACATGAATAACGTGCACACTTGATAACAAACGGGCGTGGTTGTGTCTAATATGAATCTTCATAATTCAATATGTCGTGTGTTGTAACAGACGTACTTAATGTACTCATGTGAAATAAAGAAACATTTTCTGAATTTTGGTGCCTGCAATTTTTTGTTGCTTTTGTGTGGACCATCATTCTTAACTGTCATCATTTTTGTGCCACTCTTGTCTCGTAAGTCTTCAATTAATACTTGATTTAATGGTAGATTTAAAGGGAATCATATTTTGACCCCCAGACAAGATGGGTGCAAAAAGAGCTATTCTGTTGAGTATAAGAAAGGAATTGTGGAGGACTCCCAGGGCAATAATCTTACAGTTTTCTGCAAAGAGAAGAAGTTGGATCTCCGAATGGTCCGAAAATGGCGAGCAGAGTACGATAACCTCAGTCAACAGGTGGACAAGGGAAATGCTAAGAAGTGCAAGTGTGGATCAGGTCAGCAACCACTATTTCCTGAGCTGGAAGACATCATCTGTGAATGGATTGCTGACAGGAGAGCAAAGGCTTTGGTTGTGCGCAGGGCTGATACTCAAGCATTTGCCCTTGCAATGGCACCACAGTTAGAAATATCCCCAGAAGAGTTCAAAGCATCACAACATTGGCTGGGTGGCTTCCTCCAGTGATATGAACTGTCACTAGGAAGATTGACAACACTGTTCATGCTGGAAGATACTGAAGTTATTAAACGTTCACTTGCATTCAAGTCCTTTGTTGATGGCATCGACTTTTCTAAATCCCAACTCTCCAACACGTTTGCTATGGATGAAACTGCAGTGTTTATGGGCCAAGGATCTCAAACGACAATTGGGGTGCCTCATCAATCTACATTCCCTCCACTGGTTACAAAAGTGCACATGTTACCTGTATTTTGGCAATTCGTCTGGCTGGAAAGAAAGCCCCACCTCTAATCATCAATAAGGGCAAGAAAAATAAGGTTGAATGTGTTTCAGGCATTTATGTTCTTGAAACTGAAAAAGCCTGGTGCACAGAAGCAGTTAAAAGGAAGTGGGTCAATTTAATGCTGCCACTTGTTTTGCGAGGTGGCCAAAGAGGTCTGCTAGTCTGGGATTCAGCCAGCACTCACCACGCTAAAGACATGAAATTCCTTGCAGAGAGAAGAATAGATCAAATAATGATTCCCGCAGGAATGACTGCCTATCTCTAGACTCTTGATATGGCAATAAACAAGCCATTCAAGGACCTTTTGTGCATGGAAGTCAGTGACTACATTGAAAATAGAATGGAGAGAAATCAGAGTGGAAACTTTGTGAAGCCCAGCCTGCAAGAGGTCGTGACTTGTGTGAAGAATTCATGGGATGAAATCACTGACAGCTGTGTTGCCAATGCACTATGAGCAGGCTACATGGACAAGACGTGCTCATTTAAGGAGAGCTCTGTTGCTGGACATGAGAGATTGGGGCCAATGGTTCTACAGGAAATGGAGTCGCAAGAAATTAAAACCGGAATTCAGGATTTGGAGAGTTATGATGATGTTCCAGAAGATGATATGACTGTATTTAAATAAATGTAGATTTCTTTTTTAACTTTTTTTTTTTTTTTTTTTAAAGATTTTATTGGGGAAGGGGAACAGGACTTTATTGGGGAACAGTGTGTACTTCCAGGACTTTTTTTTTTTCCAAGTCAAGTTGTTGTCTTTTCAATCTTAGTTGTAGAGGGTGCTGTTCAGCTTCAAGTTGTTGTCCTTTCAGTCTTAGTTGTGGAGGGTGCAGCTCAACTCCAGGTCCAGTTGCCGTTGCTAGTTGCAGGGGGTGCAGCCCACCATCCCTTGCGGGAGTCGAACCGGCAACCTTGTGGTTGAGAGGACACACTCCAACCAACTGAGCCATTCGGGAGCTCAGCGGCAACTCAGCTCAAGGTGCCATGTTCAATTTTTGTTGCAGGGGGCGCTGCCCACCATCTCTTGAGGGACTCGAGGAATTGAACTGGCAACCTTATGTTTGAGAGCCCACTGGCCCATGTGGGAATCAAACCAGCAGCCTTCGGAGTTAGGAGCATGGAGCTCTAACCGCTTGAGCCACTGGGCCGGCCCCAAATAAATGTAGATTTTTATACATGAATAAACAAATGTAGATTGTTGTATATGAAAAAATAAGACATCCCCTGAAAATAAGTCCTAATGCATCTTTTGGAGCAAAAATTAATATAAGAACTGGTCTTATTTTGGGGGAAATACGGTATCATTGTTACTGTGCTGAAGGTGTCTGGCTGCTCGCTGCACAAAAGCCAAAACTCAAAGAGGTGAGTTTGATAGGGAAAAAAGCAGGTTTATTCAAGATTCTGGCATTCTGGGAGGATGGCAGACTCCTGTCCGAAGGCCATCCTCCCTCTCTCAGCTGGGGCAAAAGGTATTTAAGCAGGTAAGAAGAGGCAGAGCAAAGGAAAGGTGTGTGTGTGGGGTGGTGTTGGTCTGGAGTAAACAGAGTCATTGAAAAAGTGCTTCCCAGAGGCTGATTTATTTCAGGGATAGGAGTGGATCTTATGCAGATGTAAAAACCTCTTTCTGTCCTGGAGGTTTCCTTGAGGAAACTGGGTCGTTGAGCCTGGTGTGCATATGGTCTGGAGTAAACAGAAGCATTGAAACTGGTATGCAGAGTAAACGTATAGTAAACGGAAACATTAAGGTTTGGCAGGAGAGGAGGGAGGCAAATAAAAAAAAAACTTTCAAAAATCCCAAGAGAAACTACACTATTAAATCAAATTACACTAGAGGTTTAAATCTCAAAATAGAAGATACCGTGTCACCCTTACGTCATTTCTTACTCTCTGTGCTCTATGTCTTGCTCTTTAATATTAACATTTGGAATAATTGTTTAGTTCTTCCCATTTTTCATATATAATAATACCTTTTGCCTGTCAACATATTTTTCAATCATGACAGAACCATTCCTTAGTAAATTACATAAAGTATTAAACCAGGTAAGTATCATTCCTTTGATCACGAATGCCATTTTCTTTCACATTGCTTCCTAAGTTTGGGTCAGTATTTGAAGAAAAATCCACATGGGCCTCTCTTTTTTTGTCATTATCATCCCACCGTTTGAGTTTATGTTTCCCAGTTGTTAAAGATTGTGTTTGAGCTTTACCTGCTTTTGTCAACATATGTCACTGTGTCTTTTCCAAAACTTACTTTTCCCCAATTTGTTCAGATGGGATGATTTTCCTGGAAACCAAACAATTACAACATAAACAAGATATTTTGGAGAAAGAAACACTCAATGGCAAGAATAAGGTAAGATATACGTGCAATGATTTTTTTATCTTGCATATTAGAAGCCCAGAATGATAGAAAAGGAGCACATGCACTGGAGGGTAATTTGAGGCAATGAAATCACATTTGTTTCACCAAAAGAAAGCAGATTTTTCATGAAGGTTAAAAGATAACTAGATTAAATGTTCAAGTGATATTACGTTTGAGGTTTATTGTGTGCATAGAGATCTTTATCAAATATGTTACAATGTTCTCCTGAGACTTGTGAAGCAGTGTTCTCCAATCTCTCTTACTGAAATCAATCTGAAAATATTTAGCATTGTATAAATCTTGTGGTAGCCACATGCATCTTTATTAGGTCATGCCAATATTAAAGAAATTTACCAAAAAAAACACACCAGATTTTCTAAATATCATTACTTTGAAGGAAACATACAACCTAGCTCCAAAAATGGTTATAGAGAATCTGCAAAATAAATATTTTCATAATGGAGATTAGATATTAAATGTTTAAAATATAATTTGCTCTAAAGCAATTACATGTTAAAACTCTGTTGAAGAGACCCAGATGCAGTCATCTGGTATAGCATTTAGCTTAATCAAAGTAGATAAACACAAGTGGTCAGAAACCGTGTATTCACTAAGGAAATACTACATAAATTCTAATGCCAATAAAGTGCTTGTTAGATATGTCAGAATTTATGTGGGGGGAGATTCTCAATCAATATGATGAATATGGTAAGTCTTGTGATTGTAACTCATATTTTAATCAATAGGAGCAAACTCATGAAGGCAAACTCATTGAAAGGAATGAAATTGTTAAAGCTTTGAGCAAGAAATCTAGCATTCCTCGGAATAAGAGAATTCATCCTGGAAAGAAACCCCATGAATGCCTTGACTCTGGAAAGGCCGTCAGAGATTGCTCACCTCTTAAGCCATGTGACAGAATTCTTTCTGGGGAAAAGTCCCAGGAGCATAAAAAAGATGAAATTGCCTTCATCAGGAGCTCTTACTTAACCAAGAACAAGAAACAACATACAAGAGACAAATCCTATGAATGCAGTGACTGTGGGAAAGTCTTAAGTTCAATCTTATACCTTAAGCAGCATGAAAAAACTCACATTAGAAAGAAACCTTTTGAATGTAGTCAGTGTGGTAAATTATTCCAAAGCCACGCATCCATTAAGTTGCACATGAGAACCCACACTGGGGAAAAACCTTTTATGTGTAATCAATGCGGGAAAGCATACAGCTCAAGTTCTTACCTTACGCGACATAAGAGAATTCATACTGGGGAGAAACCCTATGAATGCCGTGACTGTGGGAAAACTTTCAGAGATAGCTCACTTCTCAGACAACATAAAGGAGTTCACTTAAGAGAAAAACCCTACAAATGTAATCAATGCAGCAAAACCTTCTCTAGGAGATGCAGGCTTACCATGCACAAGGCAATACATACTGGAGAGAAACCCTATACATGCAATGATTGTGGGAAAACCTTTAGTATTCTTGCATACCTTAAAAGACATAAGAGAATCCACACTAGAGAGAAATCCTTCGAATGTAGCCACTGTGGGAAAGTACTAGGTAGTCAGTCATCTCTTAAGACACACGTGGGAATACATACTGGAGAGAAACCTTACAAATGTGATCAGTGTGGGAGAACTTTTAGGATCAGCTCTAATCTTACTGTGCACAAGAAAATTCATACTGGAGAGAAACCCTATAAGTGTGATGACTGTGGGAAATCCTTTAGGGATCGCACTTGCCTTAAAGAACATGTGAGAATTCACACTGGGGAAAAACCCTTCATGTGTAATGAATGTGGAAAAGCTTTCAGAGTAAAATCTTCCCTCATTTTTCACAAGAAAGTTCACATAAGAATGAAACAATATGAATGTAAGGAATGTGGGAAAGTCTTCAGTGGTTTCTTATCACATAGGAGACATATGAAAAACCATACCAGGGAAATGAAACCCTTTAAGTGTAGTGAGTGTGGAAAAGCCTTTAGGAGGCACGTCTCTCTTACAATACACATAAGAACTCACACAGGAGAGAAGCCCTATGAGTGTAACCAGTGTGGGAAAACCTTCAGTGTGAGGTGTAATCTTATTGTGCACAAAAGAGTACATACAGGAGAAAAACCATATAAATGCAATGTTTGTGTGCGCGCTTTCAGTAAACTTGTATACCTCCGGTGTCATGAGAGAACTCACAATGGGTAAAGCTCCTAATGACGTCCCTGTAGAACAGCATTCAGTGAACTCAATCTTCAAGACATACAAACAAGTGCTAAATGAAGAGAAAAACTGTATGTAAAGAATGTAGGAAAGCCTCTGAATAACATGTAGGAGAAACCTTAGTTATGCAATGACCATGAAAAATCCTTTATGCAGTCTTCATTCCTTAGAAGATATGTGACAGCTCAACACTGAAGAGAAAAACTTAATATCTTTAAGACTTGTTACTTGAGAGAAATAAACACCTAATGTATGAAACCACTATGTTTTCTGTGTTTTTGTTTGTGTGTGTGTATTTTGACAGTGGGAGGAAGGTTGTTTCTTTTATTCCCAACTGATGGCCATCACTAATCAATATAACCCATGGCAGGCCAGTTTAAATATATATATATATATATATGGTTTAAAAAAATTGAATAATTATTTGGTATAGGGACGTGCTTTTTTAAAAGATTTTTAAAATATAGCTAACATACAATATTATACTAGTTTTAGGTGTACATCATAGTTATTCAACAGTATCCACTTGACATTATACAGAGTTATTACCACATTATTGATTATATTCCCTGTCCTAGAGAAGTGATCACCATAAGTCCAGAGAACATCTGACATTGTACCATGTTATCCCAATATTATTTACTATATATCCTGTGTTGTGTATTACATCTCCAAGACTTGTTTGTTTTAAGGGATATGTGTTTAATAGATGTTTACATATAAATACAGCTTCTGAACTGTGTTTACAAATCATCTATATACTTACACGTTTCATGTCTCTTGACCTACCATTTCCTGACATAAGGTCCATAATGAATCTTCCCATGAAAATTGCGTATGGTTAAATTTTTGGGATTCTGAATTTCTTAAAACATACTTTGTTGTTTACGTTTAACATGTACAAAAATGTATAATTCCATGAATTTTTACAACATAGAGCACAACTGTATTGACCACAACACACACTGATCAGAAAATAAATTATCAGCACCCAAGAATCATCCTTTAATGCTCCCTTTCAATCACTAATGACCCTGATTCCTGCTACCAGAGTGTAAGTACTCTGTGAATCATGCATTTTTAACAGTTTATTGAGGTATAATTTGCATACCATAAGTTCACCCTTTTGAAGTGTAAAATTCAATGGTTTTTAGATATTTGTGCCAGTCTTTGCTTAACATATTTGCAGGATCCATCTATGTTGTTCCATTTAGCAGGAGTTTATAGTCATTGCTGCATAGTTTTCCCTTATGTCAATATGCACATTTTATTCATTCAGCTTTTTTTCATTTATAGCTGGGATAGTTTACAAGTAGTTCTGCTATGAACATTCTTGTCTGTGTATTTTGGTTCACAATTGTGCATATTTTTGTTGGATATATATTTAGAAGTGCAATTTATGAGTCACAGAGGATACATATGGTCATATTTATTCAGTCCTACTAAACAATTTTTCCAAAGTTTGGAAACCAACCAATATACATATCTGCTATCCTGCCAATATTTTACATTGTCTTTTTCATTTTGATGAGTGTGTGTATCTTGATTTAAACTTGATTTTTAGTTTTTGATTTTGTAAAACTTTTTTTTAATATTTCTTTTTTAGTTCTCTGGGATGGATTTTCTTTTTTTATTTTAAAGTTTATTGGGGTGACAATTGTTAGTAAAGTTACATAGATTTCAGGTGTACAATTCTGTATTGCATCATCTATAAATCCCATTGTGTGTTCATCAACCAGAGTCAGTTCTTGTTTGTAAAACTTTTTATTGAGCTGCTTTTACACTTACCAGAAAAGTTAATAATATGGGAGTTCCTGTATATTCCTGTTTCCCAATGTTAATGTAGTCAATTGATCAATTGCTTCCTTTACAGTTAGTGCTTTTATTGTGATCTCTTTTAAGAGTGCTGGTTTTGGTGTCTGTCTTTCAGGCATTCTCAAAAAGCCTGTCCAAGTAACTCGTAAATTGGTTTCTTTGCTACCCCTTTCCTACAATAGTACTGTCATTCGTGAAGAGGCTTTAAGAAAAAATTTTCTTACAGTGACTTTTTGGAGATGATCCCATGATACATTCTCTGCATCTTTGAATCTCTTTTTCTGTGAGGACATGCACCACTCATTCTCTAGTCCTTTAGTGATAATCTGACTCAGAGAAAGCTGAGAAATTAGTCTAAGGAGAAGCCCACCAGTTCCCTAAGGTCAGACCCAAGAATTCAAGAATGAGATTCCCTGGATGTAAGAGGAGACATGTAGCAAGGGAATGACATATAAGTCATCCAGGAGTTCTCTTCTAAGAGCTCTGCTCCTTAAGGATTTGAACTGCCTTGGGGAAGAAATAACAATACACATTTCGCTAATGAGGAGCTTTGGAAATTGACACCCCAAGGCAACAGGGACCGAAAACAGTCTACCTGTTACCACCTTACTCAGTAGCCCTATTTGGTTTAGGAAACAGCACACCTGAGTCTCCTGAGATGATCCTGAGATTCTTTCCCAGGTGTCCAGTTGCCTTACTCGGTCCATCTGCCCTTCCTGGGGACAGATTTCCCATTTCCACACTTCAATATCCAAAGGAAAGGTGAATTACTCATTGATGGCTCCAAGGTTATCTGAAATGCCCCAGTAAATGCTGTGAGATATTGAACAGTTCTTTTTTAAAGCCAGTCTATCTGGAGGACATCCAACAGGTAAGCGGTCTCAGTAGTATTGTTATAAGTGAAATTTGAAACTAATTTTTGACCCTCCTCTTGATATATTTGTTTTCTCTTTTTCAATCAATTTACAGTCAGCTTTCATCATTTCTGACTCTTACTCTGTCTTCTAAATTCCAGGGACTATTTCCCCACTCAAGCATGAACTAACCCCTTCAAAAATCAGACACTCTACAACTTTCTGATTTCCCTTATTTCACTCTAAGACCGGGTCTTATATAATGTAGCATAAGACCGGGTGTTATATTAATTTTTGCTCCAAAAGATGCATTAGAGCTGATTGTCCGGCTAGGTTTTATTTTCGGGGAAACACGCTCATTGACATCAGGGAGAACTAGATCATGGAAAAGTCCTCTTTATTATTATTTATTCCCCTCCCCTCTCAGAGGTTGCCAGTCTGAGGCATTTGGTGGGTATTTGCCATGCTTACTTTAACACTATTATATGTGAATATGTCTTCTTAACTACTTCTCTACTATAGGGGAAAAAAAACAAAAAAAGAAAGCAAAGGCTATTGATGTGAGAATGTATGTTAAAATTAATGAACCACACCGGCTTGTATGAATCTTGATAAACATAAGAAATACCATGTTAAGCCAAAAACAGTTGCTGAATTAAAATATGGAATATGAAACCATGTGTAACAAATGGGAACATGTAATGTCACATAAATAGAATCTTTATGGATTCATTGTTCCTCATGTGAAACACGTCAGGGGAATGATATACATGAAGCTCAGGGTGTTAGTTATCCCTGGGGAGGAACGGTCAACATTGAGATTGTACAGGAATATGCTGGAGCTTCAAGAAGATCTGCATTGTTTTATTGCTTTTTTTTTTTCAAGTGAAGCAAATGCATATATTGGATCATGCTGGCTGGTGGGCTTAAGCCCTTCATTGTCACTATACGTTTTTAGATGCTTGAAATATAACAAACATTATAAAAATAAACAATTTTAAGTGGTATTTATAGTTACATAAATCAACGTGTGATAGCTATCATTGTATAAATTGCTTTTCTCTTAATTTTTCAGTTTAATTTGTATGTATAACTCACAATATGCAAATATTTTGATTTTTAATGTTTAAAATAATATGCTGAACATTTAAAACATTAAGTATGATGAAATAGTGTGAAATAGTATTACAGTAACATTCCATAACGTGGCTATGCCATAACTTGTGTGTCTATTCTGGTAGTCAGGTTTATTTAGGTTATTTCCTCCCTCTACTTCATTATACCAAGAGGGTTCCCTGTGGTAATTGAGCAAATCCCTCCTTTCTCAGCCCTGAGACATTATTCTTGGGGTGTCCTCCCTTTCTTTCACCTCCTTCCTCTTTCACCCTGCCTCGCCCTCAGGACTTGTTCACAGCTAAAATAAAAAATGGTAGGAAAAGTCATTGCAGAGCTCCCTATGCTGACCACTGCTTGATTTGTATTCATTTCTCATCTCTGCAACACCCCTGTACATTTTGTTATAGTAGTTCCCATTACAGAAATAAGAAAATTGAATGCTCAGAAAGGTCTGGGGACCTCCCCATGTCACAGATCCGTGTCCCAATTGGGGGATTCATGATTGAACCAAGGAATGTCAAGTTCAAGTTTTATGCCTAGATGGTTGGTGTTCTTGTGATCACTTGTCTTTCTCCGGGAAAGGTAAACTCTGCTCAGGGCCTCGATTTGTGAGGCAAAGAGCTTGGATTAAGTGGGCTCACCATACCATTCAGCTCTACACATTGTGATTCGATGATGTATTGGCTGAGACACCATTACAGAAATTCCTTTATTAGTTAATAAGAACAGTAGACAGATGCTTTGACACTGACAGCACGTGCCAACCTTTTATTGCTTCTTTTGGAGTGTTAACAAAATTTAACTGAGTAAATTTGAAGATATAATTGCCTTTATTAAGTGATTCATGAATTGGGCAGCATCCCATCTAGCAGCTAGAAGGTTGATCTGAAGGGTTGTACAGAAAGGAAGTTTTTATAGAAAGAAGGGTGGGGCAAAGGTGCTATTGACAAAAGAAAATAAAGGATGATTTTTAGACCAGGACATCTTATTTTGGGGTGAAGGGAATGGCAAGGGTTTTTGCCATGCAGGTTGCCTCCTCTTCCGATGGAGGATGGTGGGATGGTGTCGCGTTCAGCTGTGGGAAGCGAGAAGGGCGGCGCAAGGCTAAGAAAAGACGGTAGTCAAGAATAGTGTGCAAGCGGGGCCAAGGGTCTCAAGCCTCAAGGACTGAGCCCTGAATCCGGCCAACGCATAATTGTTATTGGTAACCTTCTAAAGAGGTAGAAGATTGTTAATCTCAAGATCTGTGTGTTAGCAGCCTGCTGGCTGTCTTTCCGAAAGTTCCCATTGTGTTCCAGCTTGTACTTCACCTTCACACACATGCACATTTCCAAGGAATCCATTGAAAGGGAGGGACCGATATAATCCATCGGGCCTCAGTTTGCTGAGGCACTCCCTTGTGAAATCCTGGAAAGAGTGCGGGGAAACAAACGGTTTGGCAGCTGTAAGGCAACAGGATGGAGAGGCCCATGTGACAGATTGCTACATCGGTACTGACCAGAAAATTCCAGACTACTTGATTCAAATTATGTGTCTGGGAAAAGCTGAAACAACAATTAGGGCTTTTTTTTTTTTAAGGTTTTTTTTAAAAAAACCTTTATTTTAAAATTTTGGTTACAGTTTCGTTTTTGTTTTCTTAAGGCTATGTTTAATCTCTCAGGATAAAAAAAACAATTAAGATTCTAAAGAATTAAACAACAAAGGAATGTCAGGGGAAGGGCACAACTGCCCCATTCTCGGGGGTATAATAGCTATTCCAGTTAAACACCTAACTTCAAAAGAAAATTAACTTTTATATTTTCTAAATGAAATAATGTACAACCAGCATCTTCATCTGAGTTTATTCTGATTTTCAAACACAAGGCTTCATTTTAAGCTTGGAAAAAAACTTAACAAGAATGATGGCCCACCTTAGTATGTAATTTGGAAATTTTTTATAACAATCATAACAGTAATAATGCCATCAATGAAGTCCTCAATTTAGAATCTGGAACGTTCTTCCATCAAAGGGGGGGAGCAGGACATTCAGTCCAATGAGTCTGTCTCAAGATCTTCATCTCTTGTTTGCGCCACTTGTATTTTCTTTTCAGTAACTGGATTAATGCTTTGAGCCTGCTCTGTTTCCGTTTATTCCTCTTGCTTGCATTTTCTCTCTGCTGCTTTTTTCTCAATGTTGGCCTTTCAGCATATTCCTTCTGTGAGCAGTCTGAAAATTTCTCCCACCTTTTCTCTTCTTTTTGCCTTCTTGATCATCTTCATCTTCAGAATCAGAGGTTGTTGTAACCCCTGTATTAGCTAAATTTTTCCTTTATGATTCAACTTCTTTCTTCCCCTCTTTTTTGTCGGGCTCTTTTCTTGGCTTGTCTTCTTCCTTCTGGCCTTCTTCCTCCTTTTTAAGCTGCTTTTTAGGCTGTTTTCCCTCTTGTCCCTTTTTCTTACTTTTGTCTTCTTCAGTTACCATGTACTCTGAAGGACAGGTCTGTTTTACCAGTTTGGGTCTGCCTCTTGGTTTTGGAATCTTGAACCCCGAAGCTGCAGGTTGTGGTCTTTTAGGACTCACGTTTACACTAGCAGATGCTGCTGCTGTTGTCACTATGCCTGCCTCCCCTGTTTCTACTTGCTTTTCTGCCTTTCTCCCTCTTCTGGCAGCTTTTGGAGTCGTTATGTCAATTGCTTCAGTCACATCCTCAGTGCTGGCTTTTTCTCCATGGTCAGTATCTTCCTTTGAAACACTAGTTTCTTTTTCTTCACCTTCAACATAAGATGATGCATTTGATTGTTTAGCTGATGCCTGTTGACTTGAAAATTTCACTTTCGGATTGTTAGCTATCACCCATAAACCTTCATTAAAGCCTTTTTGTTTATTTGGTTTTCCATGCTTTCCCTTATTTTCTGAGTAAGGAAATATATCCTTGGGGCATAAAAAAGCAGTCTCGTGAGTTCCAAAAAAGAAAATGGGTAGTTTGTTTGTGGGTGGTTTTACAGCTCCATCAGGAACTTCATCTACTCGAGCTGGCTAATGAGGATAACCTTTCATCTTGGCGAAGATGAGGTCTCCAGGTTTGAAATAGTGAGTCACGTTTCTCTAGGGGCGATGCCGGGGGTACGAAGCCCAGGGAGGAGGTGCGGCGATAGGGACGGCGGGGGGGACGAAGGCAGACGAACAGGAGCCAAAGCTCTGGGGGCGGCAGTAACCTGAGGATGCCTCGGGGTGTCCCGACGCGCCTGCTGGGGCAGCGGGCCCTGAGGCTGCAGTGGCGGGTCGGCCGCCTCTGCCCGCGTCCACGCAAGCCACCTGCGCCACCAGCTGCCGCAGAGGTGTCTCAACGGCTCCGAATCGCAACCGCTGCCGCTGTCGTCGCTAACAATTAGGTATTATTACGTCTAGGTTGGGTATCACGGGCTTTAACACAAATGATGCCATGTTTGGCCTCACGTTTGCTCGTTAACACGGAACTCCAGAATCAATTTCTCAGGAATCTGGATAAGGGGGTCAGAAAGCCTGGAGCTGGTCCTGAGTTGGTCCATTGAGGACTCCTCCCCTGAATCAGGAATAATGGGGGGAGGGGGTTGGGGGCGGGGGGTGCTGCTCTATGGCTTATTAACTTTTTTTTTTAAATCGAGATATAATCAATATATAACATTGTCTTAGTTTTGGGTGTACAATATAATGATTAGATATACGTATATTTTGTGAAATGATTATCAGAATAAGTAGTTAACATCTATCACCATATATATATTTTTTCCTTGTAATTAGAACTTTTAAGATAACATTTTCTTTTATATATTATCTATGATAAAAATGAAAGACATGGGTTAAGACAAAAATAGAGGGAGGGACCTATGCTCCTGGATAAAGAGATTAGTTTTTATTTTTAAACTGCAATATGAAAGGGAAAATGATGGGAGAGAAAGATCAATGATGAGATATCTATGTAGGAAGTAAAGGGCAAATAGATGTATCTAGACTATTAAAATATGCAGAGAGATAAGATGTAATGACTCCATTGACATTTGAATATTTGTACAATTATTTCCCTTTCTTTTCTTCCTCTTTTTCTTCTTTCTTGCCCCACCCTCCCTCCTTTTCTCCTTCCATCCTTCCCTTCCTTCCTTTCCCCTTCATTCATGTGTTCAAAAGACCATTAAACAGAACAGATCATGTGTGTTTATTTTAGAAATTCCAGTAAGGAACTTCCAAAATCAAGTGTCATATTTTCTCTCTCAAACAAAAAGATAGGTCCAAGTACTGAAGTTTTACTGTTTGCATATATTATACTATGTCAAACCCTACATTTATTGTTGTAAGTTGCATCATTACCCTGAAAGTATAATTATTCAGGTGTATTTACTGCTATTTCCTTTCTTCTTCACCAGTCTTTCTGGGGACCTAACTTAAGTGGCTTGGATATCAGTTAGCTAATTAAGAGATACTTTCTCTCTAGGACTCTGAGGGTGACACACTTATTTGATTTGCTCAGGACCCCTTATGTATTATTATCTTCCCCACTATTCTATTATGGAAAAAGAAATGCTTCATCTTAGCTTCAGAAGAGACATTTTAGCCTTCAAATTATGAAGAGCAAAGAAATATATGAGGTCTGACAGTTAAGCTCATGAACTCATCCTGAGTGCTACATACCTCATTGCTGAATATCACTACAGTGACCTTCGAAGTACTCCCTGGGAAGCAATGCACCGACGCCAGCACCTAGACCACCATTCAAAGCAATTTTGGAACTCTTTCTGGAATGGCCACCAGAGCTGTCGTTGCACGAAGGTCTAACAATGAAGTTCATGAACTTGCCACGGTACGCTGACAGTGGCAGCACTGTACAAACAGCTCAGTGAGGTTTCATAACCTTGGTATACCAGTGTCTCACAGCGGTGTTCGTGTCGAGGTGTGATGGTGTCTTGTTGAGTGGCATTCATTACTGTTGCATGTTTTTTTTTTATTAGTTTCAGGTGCACAAGACAAAGTAATACTTAGACATTTACATTTTTATCCCTCACACTGTGTGAACCCCCCTCCCCCCATCCACTATCCCTCTGACATTGCACACAGCCATTACATTTCCGCTGTCTCTATTCCTAGTGCTGTACTCTGCTTCTTGTAAGTATATACATACACACACACACACACACACACACACACACACACACACGCATAAGCTTGTAGTTGACATTCATTATTGTTCAGCTTCAGCTTCAGGTGTACAATGCAGTGATCAGGCATCTACATCATCCCTGAGTTGGTCTCCCTAATGAAACAAGTGTCCATTGGATACCCTACAAAATCTTTACAACTTTATTGATTACGTTCCCCAAATTAATTTTCAAAACCGCATGGCCACCTTGTGGTTACTGACCGTTTTCTAATCCCCTCACCTTCCCCCTTTTCCCCACCCCCCTCCCATCTAGCAACCGTCAGTTTTTCCTCTATGTCTCCAAAACTGTTTCTGATTAGTTCATTCACTTATTATTTTCTTTAGATTCCACATATAAGTGAGATCATATGGTATTTGTCTTTCTCTCTCTGACTTATTTCACTTAACATAATATTCTCTAGGTCCATCCATGTTGTTGCAAATGGTAAGATTTCTTTCTTCTTTATGGCTGCGTAATAAATACTTCATTGTATAAATGTGCCACAGTTTCTTAATCCAGTCGTCTACCGATGGACATTTCGGTTGTTTCCATGTGTTGGCTATTGTGTATAGCGCTGCAATAAACATAGGGGTGCATAAAGTTTTTTCAATTAGAATTTTGGATTTCTCCCGATAGATACCTAGGAGTGGAATTGCTGGATCATAAGGTAGTTCCATTTTCAGATTTTTGAGATACCTCCATACTGTTTTTCATAGTGGCTGCACCAATCTGCAATCCCACCAACAGTGCACAAGGTTTCCCTTTTCTCCACATCGGCGCCAACACTTTTTGTTTGTTGATTTATTGATGATAGCCATTTTGACTGGGGTGAGGTGGTATCTCATTGTGGTTTTTATTTGCATTTCTCTGATGGTTAGTGAGGTTGAGCATTTTTTCATATGTCTGTTAGCCATCTGTATGTCCTTTTTAGAAAAATGTCTCTTCATGTTCTCTGCCCATTTTTAAATTGGGTTGTTTGTTTTTTTGGAGTTGAGTGAGGATTTTTTTAATAAATTTGTAATATTAACACCTTTTCAGATATATCATTGGCAAATATCTTTGCCATTCAGTAGGATCCCTTTTTGTTTTATTGATGGTTTCCTTTGGTGTGAAAAAACTTTTTAGCTTGATGTAATCCCACATGTTTTTTTTTTGTCTTACTTCCCTTGTGTGAGGGGATGTATCAGTAAAAATCTTACTCAGGGTAATGTCTGTGAAGTTTTTTCCTATATTTTCTTCTAGGAATTTTATGGTTTCAGATCTTACATTTAAGTCTTTAAGCCATTTTGAATTTATTTTTGTATATGGTATAAAGAGGTGGTCCAGCTTCATATTTTTGCGTGTGTCTGTCCAGGTTTCCCAGCACCATTTATTGAATAGAATGTCTTTACCCCACCATACATTCTTGCTTCCATTGTCATAGATTAAATGGCCATATAGGCATGGATTTATTTCTAGACTCTCTATTCTGTTTCATTGATCTATGTGTCTGTTTTTATGCCAGTACCATGCTGTTTTGATTACTGTAGCCTTGTAGTATAATTTGATGTCAGGTATCGTTATACCTCCCACTTTGTTTTTATTTCTCAAGATTGCTGAGGCTATCGGGGGTCTTTCATGGTTCCATATAAATTTTAAGAATATATGTTCTATTTCTGTGAAAAACGTCGTTGGTAGTTTGATAGGAATTGTGTTGAATACGTATATTGCCTTAGGCAGTATGAACATTTTAACTATATTAATTCTTCCTATCCCATGAACATGGTATGTGTTTCCATATATTTATATCTTCTTTCATTTCTTTCTTCAGTGTTTTCTGAGTACAGATCTTTTACTTCTTTGGTTAAATTTATTCCCAGGTATTTTATAGTCTTTGGAGCAATTGTAAACAGGATTTTTTTTTTCAATTTCTCCTTCTGATGTTTTATTATTGGTATATACAAATGAAACTGATTTCTGAATATTAATTTTGTATCCTGCTACTTTACTAAATTCATCTATAAGCTCTAATAGTTTCTTGGTGGAGTCTTTAGGGTTCTCTATAAATAGTATCATGTCATCTGCATATAATGACAATTTTACTTCCTCCTTACCGATTTGGATGCCTTTTATTTCTTTTTCTTGTCTGATTGCTGTGGCTAGAACTTCCAGCACTATGTTGAATAGAAGTGGAGAAAGTGGGCAACCTTGCCTTGTTCCTGATCTTAAGGGGAATGGTTTTAGCTTTTCCCCATTGAGTATGATGTTAGCTGTGGGTTTATCACATATGGCCTTTATTATGTTGAGATATGATCCCTCTATTCCCACTTTCTTAAGGGTTTTTATCATAAATGGCTGCTGGATTTTATCAAATGCTTTTTTCTGCATCTATCAATATGATCATGTGATTTTTATTTTTCATTTTGTTAATGTGGTGTACCACATTAATTGATTTGCAGATGTTGAATGCCCCCTTGCATACCAGGGATGAATCCCACTTGATCATGGTGTATGATCTTTTTAATGTATTGCTGAATTCTGTTCGCTAATATTTTGTTGAGGATTTTTGCATCTATGCTCATTAGAGATATTGGCCTGTAGTTTTCTTATTTTGTGGTGTCTTTTTCTGATTTGGGGATCAGGGTGATAGTGGCTTCGTAAAAAAAGTGTTTGGGAGCCTTCCCTCCTTCTGGATTTTTTGGAAGAGCTTGAAGAGAATAGGTGATAATTCTTTTTTGAACGTTTTGTAAAATTCACCTGTAAAGCCATCTGGTCCAGGGCTTTTGTTTGTTGGGAGATTATTGATTACTGATTCAATTTCCTTGGTGGTAATCAGTCTATTCAGGTTTTCTGTTTCTTCTTGAGTTAGCCTTGGAAGTTTGTATGCCTCTAGAAAATTGCCCATTTCTTCCAGATTATCAAATTTGTTGGCATATAGTTGCTCATAGTAATTTCTTAAAATTTTTTGTATTTCTGTGGTGTCTGTTGTCACTTCTCTGCTTTCATTTCTGATTTTATTAATTTGGGTCCTCTCTCTCTTTTTTATAATGAGTCTGGCTAAAGGTTTGTCGATTTTGTTTATCTTCTCTAAGAACCAACTCTTGGATTCATTGATCTTTTGTATTTTTCTGGTTTCTATTTCATTTATTTCCACTCTGATCTTTATTATCTCCTTCCTTGTACTCCCTTTGGGCTTATTTTGATGTTCTTTTTCCAGATTCCTTAAGTGTGAAGATGAACTGTTGATTAGTGATTTTTCTTGTTTCTTTAGGTAGGCCTGCAATGCTATGAATTTCCCTCTTAGGACTGCTTTCGCTGCATCCTATAGATTTTTGGGTCGTCGTGTTTTCATTTTCATTTGTCTCGAGCTATCTTTTGATTTCTTCCTTGATCTCCTGGTTGACCCATTCCTTATTTAGTAACATGTTATTCAGCCTCCATGAATTGGTGTGTCTTCCAGTTTTTTTCCTGTAGTTCATTTCTAATTTCATAGCACTGTGGTCAGAGAAGACAATTGGTATGATTTCAATTTTCTTAAATTTATGAAGACTTGCTTTGTGGCCTAACATATGGTCTATCTTGGAAAATGTTCCATGTGCACTTGAGAAGAAGGTATATTCTACAGCTTTGGGGTGAAATGCTCTGAAAACATCGATTAAATCCAAGTGGTCCAATGTGTCATTTAAGGCTGTTGTTTCCATATTGATTTTCTGTCTGGAAGACCTGTCCCTTGTTGTCAGTGGTGTGTTGAAGTCCCCTACTATGATAGTGTTACTGTTGATCTCTGTCTTTCTGTCAGTCAATATCTGTTTTATATATTTAGGTGCTCCTATGTTGGGTGCATAGATGTTTACTAGGGTTATGTCCTCTTGTCAGATCGATCCCTTTATTATTATATAGTTCCCATCTTTGTCTTTTAATGTGTTCATTTTAAAGTCTATTTTGTCAGATTTAAGTATTGCAACTCCAGCTTTTTTCTCATTTCCATTTGCATGAAATATCTTACTCCAACCCTTCGCTTTCAGCCTGTGTGTGTCTTTTGATCTGAGGTGAGTCTCTTGAATACAGCATATACAAGGGTCTTGCTTTCTTATCCACTCAGCCACCTTATGTCTCTTGATTGGAGCATTTAATCTGTTTACATTTAAAGTGATTATTGATAGGTACATAGTTATTGCCATTTTTAAATTTGTAGTTAGATTTTCATCTTTCTTCTATTTATATAAGTCCTTTTAGTATTTCTTGCAATGCTGGCTTGGTGGTGATAAATTCCTTTAGCTTATTCTTTTCTGGGAAGCTCTTTATCTCTCCATCAACTTTAAATGATAGCCTTGCTGGATAAAGCAATCTAGGTTGTAGGCCTTTGTTTTCCATCACTTTGAGTATCTCCTGTCACTCCCTCCTGGCCTTCAATGTTTCTGTAGAAAAGTCATTTGATAGTCTTATGGGAGTTCCCTTGTATGTAACTCTCTGTCTTTCTCTTGCTGCTTTTAGGATTCTCTCTTTGTCTTTAACCTTTGCCATTTTAACCATAATGTGTCTCGGTGTGGACCTGTTTGGGTTTATCCTGGTTGGAACTCTCTATACTTCCTGGGCTTGTATGTTGGTTTCCTTCATCAGGTTAGGGAAGTTTTCTGACATTATTACTTCAAATATGTTCTCGATCCCTTGCTTCCTCTCTTCACCTTCTGGTATTCCTATGATGTGCATGTTGTTGCACTTGATGTTATCCCAGAGGCCTCTTAAACCATCTTCATTGTTTTTTATTCTTTTTTCTTTCTGTTGTTCTGTTTGGGTGATCTCTGCTAACTTGTCTTCTAAGTCGCTGATTCGATCCTCTGCTTCATCTAACCTGCTGTTAATTCCTTCAAGTGAGTTCTTTATTTCGGTAATTGTGTTCTTTAGTTCTAACTGGTTGTTTGTTATGATTTCTACATCCTTCTTGATATCCTCTCTAAGCTCCTTAAACGTTCTTATCATCAGTTTTCTGAACTCTGTCTCTGATAGGTTGGTTACCGCTGTTTCATTTGGTTCCACTTCTGGAGGTTTCTTCTGTTCTTTTATTTGGGACATGTTTCTTTGTTTCCCCATTCTGGCTGACTCTCTGCGTTTGCTTCGATGTATTAGGTAGCTCCCCTAGAGTTCTTAGTTCTTGCTGGGTTATCTTATGTAGTATGTGTCCTTTATATTTGACTTGCACTACTTCATTCTTCTCCTCTGCGTGTGCTCCACAGGTGACTCTTATGTTGTGTATAGTGTCCTGTTAAAGAAGATCTTTAATTGCTTTTTGCTTGTGAGTAGGTGGGGTTAACTCCTAGGCTGACTAGTTGTGAGACTTGGCTCTGCCCACCGCAGGGTGTTCTGCTGCGTGAGGGTTGACCACTTAAATGTGGTTTGGCCTCTATGGGCTCTTGTGCCTGTCGAGAATTCCCTCTGGATGTGTCACTTGTAGGTCAAACCCGGTAGTACTCTGGTTTGGTCTTGAGTTGGCCTCTGGGTATGTTGAATCTTGTGCCTCTTAAGCTGGGCCCTGGTAGGGCAATTTCAGAACAAAGCAAATCACCAAGCACAACAACAACAACAACAAAGAAAAAAATCAATACATTCACATGTAAAAACAACCGACAACCCCCACTCAACACAGGCAAAGATATCAAAGATATAAAGACAAAACGAAACAAAAAAAAAAAAGCAGCGCCAGTCTTGGCTTAAGCCCACCAAGTAATCTCCAGGTTGTCCTCTGCTGTACCAAAGAGTCCTCTGTGTATTATGTAGGCAGAACCGGTCACCTGGTGCCCAGAGTGACGTTGGAACTGCAGATTTAGATGAGTGGGGCTGAGGGGTCTGGATGGTAGTTTTTACAAAGCCAGTGCAGTTTCTGCCCTTGCCTGCACATATACTCACTGAGAGTAGCACCACCAGCCCTGTGTCCAGTTCTCCTGGGTCTTAGGGCACTTCTTCCGTGTGTGTGTGTGTGTGTGTGTGTGTGTGGGGGTGTGTGTGTGTGTGGCGGACGGGAGATTTCTGAGCTGCTGAAAGCCCAGAGCTGCGTCTGCCGCCTACTGCTGATCCCTGGGAGTGCCTCCGTATTTGTAATTGCCCTGCCCTAGGCAGGCCAGAAAGGGTGGGGGCTGGGGGTGGAGGAGTCTCTTCTCTCCTAGCCCAGCAAAAATCACACTCTTCCCAGCCTCTTCCCTGGGTCAGAGCTGCACGCAGGTCTTCCAGAGCCTGAGCACTAAGGCTCCTCTGTAATTTGACACTACTCCTCAATTCGGGGACCAGTTTAAGTCTCTGGAAGGGCAGGCGTAGGATTGGAGGAGTAGGGGGAGGGGCCCAGGTATGGATTTTGTGTCTTTTGTCTGTGGGGCCCAGCTGGAGGTCTCAGCTGAGGTTATTGCCTCAAATGCTGGATATGCTGCCCCCTCGGTGGGAAAGATCAGCTGTGGGATGCAGGGAAAGAGCCCACCTCCTGGCCTTTGTGTTCTCTGTTCCGTCCTGGGATCCCCGGCGTCTCTGCAGCTGCAGGTGCTGGCCACGTCTCCACAGCTGCAGATGCGGGCCGTGTTTCCACTCCACTCCCTTCCCTCTTCCCCTGCTCGCCCAATTTGCCCATCTTCAACTAACCCTTGCACGAGTCTCTTAGCTGTTCTGCGTGATGAGCAGAGAGTCCTTTGATGGGTTATAGATGTCCCATTTGTAGTGAGATCCGGAGGAGAACTCAAAAATTGCGCCCCACTGCCGCCATTCCTATGATGTCCTCCCTCTTGTTGCGTGGTTTTCTGTGCTGTTGCAAGCATGTCAGCTTGAATTAGAGCAACGAACAAACATTAAATTTCTTGTTAAACTTGGCAAGAGTGGAAGTGAAATCGGACATGTTAGTCCAAGTTTATGGGGATAATACCATGAAGAAAATGGCAGTGTACAAGTGGGTTAAATGTTTTCTGAGAGGAGAGAACGCGTCACTGATGAAGAGAGGTCAGGGCGGCCAGTAATGGGCAGAACTGACTAAAACATTGCAAAAATTTATTGAATTGTGTGTCAAAATCGTTGGCTGACTGTGAGAAGCATAGCAGACCAAGTAAACATCGATAGAGAAACAGTTAGGAAAATCTTAACTGAAAATCTTGGCATGAGAAAGGTGTGTGCAAACATGGTCCAAATAACTGTACTGGAGCACCCTCCCTACTTACCTGATCTTACCCCCAATGCCTTCTTTCTTTACCTGAAGATGAAGGAAATATTGAAAGGAAGACATTTTGATGACATTCAGGACATCAAGGGTAATACGACGACAGCTCTGATGGCCATTCCATAAAAAAAGTTCCAAAATTGCTTTGAAGGGTGGACTAGGCTCTGGCATCGGTGCATAGCTTCCCAAAGGGTGACCATAGTGATATTCAGCAATGAGGTATGTAGCACTTTGTCTAGGATGAGTTTGCAAACTTAATTGTCAGACCTGACCCATGACAGATGAATACAAGCCTTTATTTGATCAGGCAGCATTTTCTAATCTTGACCTCAGGTCTTGCAGATGTGCCCTGTTTTGGTGGTGTCAGTCAATACACACTAACTATGTATATGCATTATAGGAGAACAGGAGACTGAAGACCAAGGAATATGTTTAGGATTTTGTTTGCCAGGATGTCATTCAAGTTTTTGAAAGGGAAATGATGGAATCCGAGTGATTTCATAGGAGACAGAATTGTGGAGTTGTTCTAGGCAGTACCACATCACGGTGAAGTATGCCAGCTCTGGGCTCTAACTTCCTGAAGCCAATTCCTGAAGCCAATTCCATTAGCTGTATCTTTGTATACACCTACTAGCTGTATCCAAACATCCTCTTGCCTAGTTTCCTCAAATATAAATGGGTGAGCGCTACCTAATCTTCAGGTTTTATGAAAGAATTAAGTGAGCTAATGTTTAAAAATAGTTATTTTCTGACTGCCCATTTGTTAAAAGCAGTGACCAATCCAGTAGCTCTGAGAACCCCTCAGTGGCCAGATTGTGGTCTCTAGGTACCATTTATCACTTGAAAAGACCCAGGTCCTGGATGAATGGCTGGTTCCAGCTCTGGAACTGGAAACGCATAAGGTGGGCATAAACCATCTTTCATGCCAAAATTAGGAGAAATATGCGACTGCCAGGTTCATTTCAGAAGGACTCAGGAAGCAAGTTGAGGGGGTTTTCACTGGCCAATCATGGGACAATTTGGGAATCAATATGAATAATTGCAATGAATTAAAATATATCAAGTGCATTTAAAATCTAGGAGCTCATGATGATACAATGTTCATTTCTGGATAATGCTTAAAACCAATTTATTATTTTTAAAAGTGATGAGTACAGGAATCCAGATGTTTTCCACCTTTTTCATAGAAACTACCTCAGGGCGATCACCTACTATTTGATCAGGGAAAGTTCTTCTTTATGGAAGTATTTCAGCTGATAAGTAAACAAAGAATTAGGATGTCAGCATTTTGTAACTCCTGATGAATTAATGGATCCAGGCAATAATTATGACAAGAAATAAGGCAAGAAGACAGCATGTGTTTCCTCATGAAAATACTTAAGGATGTTTGCCAAATATTGAATCTAAACCTAATCAAGCTTCTAGACTAGAGGTAAGTAGACGTTTTTCAGTGAAGAGCCAGGTAGTAAATATTTTAGGTTTTGTGGACTATATGGCGTGTCTCACAAGTACTCCACTCGGATGTTGTAGCCTGAAAGCCACCATGCACAATATATAAAGAAAAGACTTTGTTCCAGTAAACCTTGGTCTACAAAAATAAGTGCCAGGCATGATTTTTGTCCACAGGCTGTATTTGCCCAAACTGTATTTTAAGAATCAGCCTCAGTAATTTTCTTCTAGAATTATTATTTGCTTGTGGGCATCTTAAGGGAGAGGACAGTGTTTCATTCCTATTTTTTCTCACTCAGTACTTCTCAACAAAGAATAGATGGAAAATAAAAACTTGGGATAGGGGCTGGTGTGTGTGTGTGGGGGGATGTTTTGTGGGAATATAAGGCGAGGAAAGGAGAAGAAAGGAGAGAAGGGAGAGAAGAAAGCAGGAGAAAAGACCTGTAACTGATGTGGTCTCACAATATAGACAAGTTTAAGGAAGTTTCTCTGAAGTTTTGTTTTCTTGTCACCTCCATCTTTTCTATCAGGACCATCCATAACTTGAAATCAGGAAACCTCTCCGATACTGCAGACTTCCTCCTCCTGGGACTGTCAGAGGACCCCGAATTGCAGCCCCTCCTCTTTGGGCTCTTCCTGTCCATGTACCTGGTCACCGTGCTGGGGAACCTGCTCATCGTCCTGGCCATCATCTCTGACTCCCACCTGCACACGCCCATGTACTTCTTCCTCTCTAACTTGTCTTTTGTGGACATCTGTTTCACCACAACCACGATCCCAAAGATACTAGTGAACATCCAGACACAGAGAAAACACATCAGCTACCCAGGCTGCCTCACCCAGATCTGCTTTGTCTTGACTTTTGCTGGATTGGAAAATGGAATTCTGACAATGATGGCCTACGATCGATTTGTGGCCATCTGTCACCCACTGAGGTACAATGTCATCATGACCCCCAAACTCTGTGGGCTGATGGTTTTGCTGTCCTTCCTTATCAGTGTTCTGGATGCCCTGCTGCACACTCTGATGGCCCTGCGGCTGTCCTTCTGCACAGACCTGGAAATCCCCCACTTCTTCTGTGAATTAGCTCATCTTCTCAAGCTCGCCTGTTCTGATATCTTCCTCAATAACGTGTTTGTGTATGTAGTGACCAGCCTGTTGGGGGTTGTTCCCCTCACTGGGATAATTTTCTCTTACTTTCGAATTGTCTCCTCCATCCTGAAAATTCCATCAGCTGATGGAAAGTATAAGGCATTTTCCATCTGTGGCTCACATTTAATAGTTGTTTCCTTGTTCTATGGGACAGGTTTTGGGGTGTACCTTACTTCCACAGCTACTCACTCCTCCAGGAAAAGTGCAGTCGTATCTGTGATGTACACAGTGGTGACACCTATGGTGAACCCCTTTATCTACAGTCTGAGGAACAAGGACATGACGGGGGCTTTGAGGAAGCTCATCTCTAGAATATCACCGTTCTGTTGATGGGTCAGCGGCTCTGGGCTTGCACTACTGGAATATGACAGAGAGAAATCAATTATTTTGAGACCCAGAAGACCTCACCAACTGCTTCTTTTTTTAGTTTCAGGTGTAGAAAACAACATAATGATTAGACATTTACACCCCTCACAAAGTGACAACCCCACCAAGTCTACTGCCCCTCTGACATGGCATATAGCTGTTACAGTACCACTATGTTCCCTATGCTGTGCTTTATATCCTGTGACTATTAAATTATAGTTGACATTCAATACTATATATTAGTTTCAGGTGTATAGCACAGTGGTGAGGCATTTATATAATCTATGAATGATCCCCCTGATAAGTCCCGTGCCCATCTGACACCCTACATAGTCTTTACACCATTACTGACTGTATTCCCCACACTGTACTTCACACCCCTGTGGCTATTTTGTGACCACCAGTTTGTGCTTCCTAATCCCTTCACCTTTTTCACCCATCCCCCAACCCCCTCCCATCCCTCAGTTTGTTCTCTGTATCTATGAGTCTATTTATGTTTTGTTTGCATGTTTATTCTGTTCTTTAGAGTCCACATATAAGTGAGATCAAATGCTATTTGTCTTTCTCAGTCTGACTTATGTCACTGAGCATAATATCCTCTAGGTCTATCCATGTTGTTGCAAATAATAAGCTTTCATTCTTTTTTATGGCAGAGTAACACTCCATTGTATAAATGTACCACAATTTCTTTATCCAACCATCTATTGATGGGCATTTCTGTTGTTTCCTTATAGTGCTGCAGTAGACATAGGGGTGCATATGTTTTTTTTTGAATTAATGTTTTTGATTTCTTTGGATCAATACCTAGGAATGGAATTTCTAGGTCATAAGTTAGATCTATGCGTATTTACGCTCATAAATTTGGTTTTTTTATGTGGATAGATACATGTTACCTGTATAAATACATGTAATATTATAGTGACTATCCTAAAAATGCAGACACTATGGGCTAATTTTATGTATGACTCATTGAATGTTGATTCTGCTTACGCATATTATATTTAGCAGTTTCTAATATATTCTGTATGCTTAAATGGTAACAGGCATTTTATTCTCTTTTTAAAATTTCACTAGCAAGTTTTCTCAGTTTAATATCAGTAGCTTCAATATACTTTTTTACACATTACGCACCATGGGTTGATATGCTTCTTGGTTATCAATATTGTCACAGTAAATTACAAATGATCAGAGTAGCAATCAAGCTGATGTACCTTTGAAGATGTAACCGTGAGATTTGGGACTTGTTTAACAACAAATTTTATTTTAGCTGATTATTACGATACAATTATTAAGACACGGAGAGATACGATAGACTTATTGATCAGAAGTGAGAGCCCAGAGAAAAACCAGGACATAAACTGAGTTTATTTATTACAGAAGTGAGATTACTGTGAATGTATGAACTAATTAATAGGTGCAGGGACATAAAATTATATGGATTCCTATCTTACATCAAGTTTTGAAATAAACTTTATTGGGTTTATGCCTCAAACGTAAAAAGCCAAACTATAAATCCCTTAACTTGATGTAAGTATGGGTGACAGAAAGAAGACCTATTGAGAATAAATCATTAAAGAAAATATTGACAAATTCAACTTTATTAAAACTAAGCATTGCCCAGGAAGAGAACGGGCCTAGCAAAATGGGGGGGGGGGCGGGGGGAAGAGAGAGAGAGAAAGAATGCGTGGGAGCTGGCACAAAAAGAGAGTTCTTGTCTCAAGGACTTACAGTTTTCTGGGTGGGGTAAGGGAGTTACACATTGATTTGGCAGGAAAAGGTGGTGCCTAAGGACCTCCTAAGATGGGTGGAGGTCTGTTGACTCAGATCCTTATCTCTAGACTACTTCTTGTCATCTGTTGTCTAAAAACAGATATGTGGCTGGAGGCAGTTAATCAAAGCTGGTTGTGAGCTTTTTCTATAGGCACCATGGACCCCTTCTCACCCCTCTTCCACCTCCTACATTTTCTCACATGACATGGTCACCCCAACTGACACCATAGTTATTATAATATTATTGACTATATGGTCCGTGCTATACCCTACTCCCCATAACTATTTTGTAACTACCAATTTGTACCTCTTATTCCCCTTCCTCCTTCACCCCTCAACTCTCCTCCCATCTGGGAACCATCTATATGCTCTCTGTATCTATGAGCTTGTTTCTGTTTGTTCATTTATCCTGTTCTCTAGATTCCACATATAAGTGAAATCATATGACATATGTCCTTTCTCTGTCTGACTTACTTCACCCAGCACAATACCCTCTAGGACCACCAGTGTTGTTGCAGATAGCAAAATTTTATTCTTTTTTATGGTTGAGTAATATTTCATTGTATGTATGTACCACTTCTTCTTTATCCATTTATCCAGTGATGGACACCGAGGTTGCCTCTATATCTTGGTTATTGTAAATAATACAGCAATGTCTTCTAGGAGTTTTATAGTTTCACGTTATACAGCTAAATTTTTAATCCCTTTTGAGTTGATTTTTGGTGTGTTGTATAAGATAAGGGTCAAAAACAAAACAAAACAAAACAAAAGAAAACAAAACAAAACAGAAAAAAACTAAGCATTTATGTTCATCCAAAAATGTTACAAATGATGTACAAAACAGACCACACACCAGATGAAATTTTCAATGCATATAACTGATAAAGTTTACCATTCCAATTAAATAAATGTTATGAACTAATAAGAAAAAAAACAGCTCAATAGAAATGCCATAAACAAATATTTTACAAAATAGGAAAAAATAGGTGGCTATAGTATGTGAGAAGACTCTCAATGTCATAAGAGGAATGTATATTAATTAAATAATGTTTTATATCCACGAAGTTGTCAGAGTAAATGAAAATGTGTTGGATGTGATGTGGATCTCAAGAAACTTTTCATGGGAATTAAAATTGGTTCAACCACTTAGGGATACTCTTTGGAACTACTCGAAAGAGTTTTGGCACTCCCATGTGCCCTAATAACTCCAATCCTAATGTAAACTTTTTCTCACTTCTTCCAGGAAACATGTATGAAATTATTCAAATAGAGATATTCATAATAGCAGAAAACCAGCTACTAAAATTTTCATCCACATCACAAAGAATAACTATTTTTGATATCAACATACACAAGGTAAAATTGTATGGCCTAGAAAGTGAATTAATTAGTGATGCACCCAACAAAAAGTTTAAATCCCAAAAGCACAATGGTGCAAAAATTAGTTGAGACATAGAATTCAAACTTTAAGATTAAACTTCTAGCAAGTTCAAAATCAGGCAAATTTATTTTTAAAACAAGACTGATAGATTGTGTAGGTATACATACAGTGGTGATACGAAGATGCAGTTGAATTCTGTGAAAATGTCAGTGTGTAGAGCATACATGATCAAATACTGGCAATTTCACAGCATTTGACATAGTAAAGCATCAAAATAAATGATAAATATAGAATCAGAATAGTGGTTACCACAGGGATGGTGAGAATGTGACTGGGAAACTCTTCAAGCATAGTCTATGATTTATTCTTAACTTTGAACAGGTATATGTGCTTTGATCATATTACTACTCTTTAAGAACTATAGATACATTTTGTACACCATTTTGTATGTGGTATTTTAAGAAGTAAAATTGAGGTAAAAACCTTTCATACAAATACATTCCCCCATGTTCTTTGAACATCCAAGTCATGTTTCTCAGACTTCAGAATGTATCAGAAACTCACAAAGTGCTTGTCTATAAAACTCAACCTTTGGATGTCTCCCTAAAGATTCAAAGTCAGTAGTTCCCAGGTGAGATCCAGAAACCTGCAAAGGCCTCAGGTGACTCATCTCTGAAGGTGTTCTGTGGATGTCAGTGGAGGAAGCTCTGCACCAGAAGACAGACACCCTGGGTGCCAGGCAGGGAGCTGTCTTCCCATTGGAGTGCTGACACAATACCTCCCCTTCCATAGATAAGGGGTGCTCCCTTGATTCTCCTGTGAGACCTCCATCCTACTCCTCCTGTCCTCCCACACACATCCAAAATGGTACTTCTGTCTGATGACCCCACATATTTGAAGTTGTGGAAGAATGATGGCCCCTAACCCTTCCAGCTTCTCTTTTCTCTTGTTGCATTTTTCTTTCAATGTCTCCTGCATAGAAAAACTGTGTTCCTCATGAACACACATTATCAAATTTGCATAACAGCTCTAATTATGGAGCTAACTCTTCAAGACTTGGCAGTCAATTGATTTTATGCAACCATGCTTCTCTGTGTGGACTCCACCAGATGAGTAAAAAATGCAGCAAGAAGAGGTAACTAAAGAGATAAAGAAAAATGCAAATAGATTCTTATCAATAACCAGCCCAAAGGAATCAAAGCAAGTAAAGTATCAGAAAAGATCGATGACCATTATGCTGCCTATCCAATAACTAATGATTTGATTATATTACTCAGACTGGAAAAACTGCTGATAGATGTTACAATGTAAACAAAATAGAAATGATGAAGCAGGTGGTAAAAATATGTGAGTGAAACAGGATTATAACATGTAAGAATATAGGCAAGATATGGAAAACGATTGTACCTGTTAAGTGTTATGAATACTACTGTAGTCAGGTATTGTATTAAGTGCTTAGTGGTTATAAGAGTTGACTGCCCAAAAAGGAATTAGCCCTAGGAGGTCAGTCTAAGGCTTTCATAGTAATCATTTTCCTCCGTGCTAGTAATTAGGTTTAGAAGGGCTATGTGATCCTATTTTCAGTGATGAGACTGAAGGGGATATCTTCTGGGTGATACCATGAACTGGTCAAGTGTCAACTGACTCAGGGAAGGACAGTCAATTTTCTGTCTCTGGGCATCATGTCTGACCTTCACACCAGCATCTACTATGACCACTAGTCCTGGGAAGAAGCACCTCATAGAGGACTGATGACTCCCTACTCTCTTATTCTTGTATATTTCCTATACCTGAAGTACCTGTAATAGAAGATAACTCTCTTTCTTCTATGTGAATATTAGAGTTGGGGTTTCCTTTTCTTATTAGAACTGAAGACTTCAGCTTGAAGTTCAAATATCTCACAATCATCTGAAACGACAGACTTAATCTAATTATACCAATGTTATAGCTAATGAAACTGAGTATGGTGGGTTCTGGTATTGCTCCAAAGAGATGCAGTTCCATAGAGACAACTCAGTAATTGCTTAATTGCTGTGGGGTAAGAGAGGTCAGCTTCCTTGCCTCACACAAGGCCTAAATCAGAGGTGAAACTCGTGGTCCTAACCACAGGATTCGGTGGGAAGCTAGTCTATGCTTATAACCATGGGCTTGCTTAAATCCTTTCCCTGTCTTATCTACCTTCTCGCACGCTTACTTGAGAACATTCGACCCCAAAATTACTATAACGAGATCCCAGCGCTCAGGCTGTATTTCTATGGACGTGACCCCGAAATCTGAGTTTGGACAGTTGAAATCATTTGTCAAACACCACAGAGCTAGACAAAGAGCAAAATCAGATTTCAAAGCTGGTTTGAAGTGGACTGAGTCATGTTATCAATCATTTTAGGAGACCTTGGTGAGAGAAGTGTTAGGTTTTTGAAACTATGGAATAATTTTCACTTTGACTCACTTTAGAAACCTGGGCAAATGTGATGACATGATCACTGAAGAGAAGTTATCCTACTAATTGTTTTTCTCAAGGCTCCCTTCAGATCTCTGTTCCTCAGGCTGTAAATAAAGGGGTTTAACATTTGAGGCACCACAATGTACAACATTGAGGCCACTGCAGTCTTCCTGGAATAGTCCGTAACTGCAGAACTGAGGTACACCACAAAACCTGTACCGTAGAATAAGAAGACAACTAAGAGATGAGACCCACAGGTCGAAAAAGCTCTATATTTTCTGCCAGCTAATGGAATTCTCAAAAGAGAAGAGACAATTTGAGCATAAGAGCAAATAATCCCAGTGAGAGAAATACCACCGAATATACTAGCCATAAAATTAGCCAGGAGGGTGTTGATGAGGGAATCAGAACAGGCGAGCTTGACGACCTGAACAAGTTCACAGAAGAAGTGAGGGATTTCCAGATCCCTGCAGAAGGACAGCCGCAGAGCCATCAGAGTGTGCAGCAGCGCAGCCACAATGCTAATTAGCAGGGAGAGGAGAATCAACAGCCCGCAGAGGTGGGGGCTCATAATGACCGTGTACATCAAAGGGTGACAAATGGCCACATAGCGGTCATAGGCCATTGCTGTAAGGAGAAAGTTTTCCATGCCAACAAAAATCAGAACAAAGCAGATCTGGGTGAGGCAGCCTGTGTAACGGATGCTCTGATTCTGTGTCTGGATGTTCACCAGCATCTTTGGGATGGTGGTTGTGCTTATACAGATGTCAGTGAAGGACAGGTGGGAGAGGAAGAAGTACATGGGCGTGTGCAGGTGGGAGTCTGAGCTGATGGCCAGGACGATGAGCAGGTTCCCCAGCACGGTGACCAGGTACATGGACAGGAAGAGCCCGAAGAGGAGGGGCTGCAGGTCTGGATCATCTGTCAATCCCAGGAGAAAAAATTCTGAAACATCTGTTTGGTTTCTGGGTTCCATGTTGTTTATGAATCTGATGTAAAACATTGAGTAACAAGAAAATAAATGTATGGTCCCTCACCAGCACAGCAGTATTTGTTAGAAATGCCAATTACAGGGCCCCCTTCCAGACTTACTGGTGATAAGATCCAGGGGTGATGACCAGCAATCTGCTTTAACAATCTCTCCAGATGATTCTGACATATGCTGAAGTTTGAGAACAATTGCAAAACGCTCATCTATGCTGTGAACCCATGTGAATAGTCGAATCTTTAACCCTGCGTATTCCTCCCTCCATTCTTTTTCTCTCCCTCCTCCTTTTCCCTCTACTCACTTAACAGCCCAAAATTGTATGGAGTAATGACTGTGTAACACATTGTGGCAAGTCTTTAGAATGGAATACAGAAGACACGGCTTTATTCCTTCAGAATTATTTCACACCTTCAAACAAACAGAAATATAAGAATAAAATTCCAAGATCTCATCTTTAGGGATGTCCTTTCTCTAACGTGATAAGTGATATATGATTAAAAGAATGATGGCTGAATGAGAAAAAGGATGAAATGTATAGGATCCTAAAAAGACATAAAGTAACAAAAACATTTTGGTCATCAGAAGACAGAGTCTTGTCAGATAACACTATCACCAGGCATCTTACAAGGCGTGTCCCCGTGCAGTAGTGGTTTTACCTCTCCTACGGGACGCAGAAGTGGCCATCAGAGAATCAATTGTTTGGTGTAAATCTTAGACTCAGGCACTCTGAGTTTAATACAGCTTCAGCACTTGCCTTTTGAATGGGGAAGCTCTTCAATTGTATGAGAAGCCCAGTGTTCTCACTTGTGTATTGGGAACGATCATAACACTTTATTGGGTTATTTCAATGATGAAAATTGAGTAGGCTTTCAGCAGCCAGGTCTGTGCTCAGCATATGGAACCCTCATAATGACATTTCATATCGTGATTTTTTTTTTTTTTTTTTTTTTCTGACTACGGGTACATGGTATGTTTCACTCCTAGGAGGAAACTGCCAGGGTAGGGCAAGCTGAGGAAACAAGAAAGAAAAAGAGAACATTCTTAGCATGATAACTTCAAATTTCATTGATGGGTTTATGTGCTGAAATTCCCTCTGGGAATCTTGGTCATGTATGGGGGAAAGGAAGAAAATATCAATGATATTAATATTCATTTAATGTAGATATAAAGCAACCAAAATGAATTAAATAATAACATAAATTAGTTTTATGAATCAATACAAGCAATGAAAACCTACAAGAGAAAAAGTTGTTTGATATAAAGTCTACAGCATGAGAAATTTTAAAATATTTTAAAACCTACCTAGGTATGTTTATATTTATTTTGGAGTATTCAAGCATAACAAAAAGTATAGAGGATAATAATGAAAGACTGGATAGTCATCACTCAATGTTATCAAATTCACAAACTCCACCATCCTTTCTTTAGGTATTTTCATTGAAATAAATAATAGGTATTTTTGAAGGGTCCCACCTCAGGTCTTTATACAAATTGATTCTTTTCCTTCCCTGAGGGAACCACTACATTCACTTGATATACATTATACAGCTATACTTTTTCTTATATTTGGTATTTTTCCATCAGCAAATGCACTGTGTTTTGTGTGTTGTTTCATTTTAAAGTGCTGTAACTAAGTAGAGTACCTGCCATTTTATAATCGGCTATGGCAGTTAATACATTTTTATTAATGTTGATACATTGTTTTATTTCATTTATTTAACTACCATAGAATATTCTACTTTATTGTTACATCACAATTCATGTTCTAATTTCCTAGTTGAGAGATACTATGCTGTTTACATTTATTAAATATTTTATTATACATATAACTGTTATATGTATATATATATGGATTTATGAATGCATATAAAATATGAAACCATGCCTTTGGGATACCATCACACTAATGTTGCCTCTGTAAAGAAACGAAGGGAATACAAAATGGGGTTCCGTCTGTACATATATTATTTTTTTCCTTTATTTTTAAAAATGCATGAATATAGCACAATGCCAACATTTTTTAATTCTGGAAAAGAGTGGATAGTTGTATTAATATTTTAAAAGTATTATTATAATATCAATGCTGTTCTTATCATTTAAACTATTCAGTACTTTTATAAAGTGGACAAAGGAAGGAGCCTGCTCTGTCTGTCTGGGTCCAAACTTCCCTTTCCAGAGTCCTCACAGCCACTCAACAAAAATAACACTAAGTTTTTCTTAGAAGATGTATGGTAGGTTAAGGGGACGCTAACACCTCTTTCCTTCACCACCACAGGGATGCAAGTAAATGTCAGAGAATTTTCTATCAGTCATCATGTCTGAGAAGGGGAGGATTTCGGCTCAGAGCAAAATGGTTCGTGCCATTCAAAGACTAGAAGGATGAGAGCTGGGTATCATTGCAAATGTACCAAAGAACCTGTCATGATACTGACAGACAGACAGGCATGAGTCATACAGGGGATTTAGTATCAATCATCTTAGGCATGGACTCTCCTCACAGCTGTGCAGGGATAAAACTGTAGTAAACACCTCCCCTCGTGCCCAAAGCATTGTCTATGGGACCTTAGGTTACCTGGCTGGCATCACTGTGGGATGATACTTGACATCGTCTCAGAAACTGATTGATGGAGATAGAAGATCTGTCGCTGAGAAGGTCAGAGAAACCAAGTGAAGGCCCAGGTTTCTGGGCAACAGAGATCATCTCTGGGAGGACGCACAGGTGTTGCTTCCTGAATGGGCAGGACTGTTGAGTGCTGTGGTCACAGAGAGACTATCTGCAGTTTCTGCATCCCTGGGGGTTTAATATCAAAAGCTCCTCGTTAAACAAACGCTTTGTTATTCGGATCCCAGGAGACTGTAAATCCCCAAAGACCAAGAGAATAGAAGGGAGAAGTTCAGGATGATACTGTGAGGCTAGGTGTTCACCATCCAGTTCTCTCTACCTATTTTTCTCACTTCTGTTTCATCTACGTTGTACACATGGATACACCATCCTTCTCTAACTGAACTCTAGTCTTCACTTTTTAGGTATAAGCAATGGCATCTCTAGCTAATTAATGATATCAGGAAACCGGATTCTAACTTCAAGTGTGAAAACCTAGTTTAAATATATGGGTATAAAAATATACTTATAAATGTAGATAAGCTATTATAAAAATTCAGCCACTCAGAGATGTTTCTTTCTGAGTCACTATTTCCTGAAACTTAATCTTCTTTCTGTGTATTTTGTACAGCACATTTTAACCTATAGTCTGTAAATAAATCTGACCATGATCAATATAGACACACTTTAGAATTTTATAAATGCCTTCCCAAATTTTATCATAATAGTGTCAGTGTACAATTTTTTTTTCACACTAGGGGATCATAGGTTGAAATTATGACACTTGGGTTCTTAAAAAATTTTTAATTTTGTTTTTTTTTTTTTGGTGCTGTGTATATATTCTTTTACTTTTTTGATAAAATGTATTAGGGTGACAATGGTTAGTAAAATTACATAGATTTCAAGTGTACGAATCTGGGTGGTAAATACAATGTTATGTATAGATGATATATTAAGAATTGTATACTTTTTAATTTTTTTAAATTAAAATTTATTGGGGTTACAATTCCATTGACTCTATTCCCTATGCTGTACTCCACATCCCATGACTATACATAATTATATATTTATATACATATATATGTATATATGTATAAAATTATAGTTGACATTCAATATTATTCAGCTTCAGGTGTACAGCACAATGGTCAGGTATCTACTATTACATTGTTTTGTGCACCTAAAACTAATTAAAAAAAGAAAGGCAAAACTGTAAAATAAATTGTTGGGGTGACAATGGTTAGTAAAATTACATAGGTTTCAAGTGTACAATTCTGTGATGACACTTGGTTTTTAATAGAGTTATGAGAAATTTCAATGTCACTTTCAGAGCAATAGAATTACCAGTTCATTCATATTCTCAAAAGAATGAGTGAGATTTCAACCCTAATTTAATAGGTGAAGATGGTCCTCCGTGTTAATACTTAATTATATACTTTTCATCAATTAATTTAATATGTTCATGTGCCACAGCAATCAGACAAGAAAAAGAAATAAAAGGCATCCAAATTGGAAAGGAAGAAGTAAAACTCTTTTTTTTTTTGCAGATGACATGATACTATATATAAAGAACCCCAAAGATTCCACCAACAAACTATTAGAACTTATAAATGAATTTAGTAAAGTATTAATATTAATATTCAGATATCGGTTGCATTTTATACACCAATAATGAACTATCAGAAAGAGAAATTAAGAAAACGATCCCATTTACAATTTCATCAAATGAAAAAATACTTAGGAATAAATTTAACCAAGGAAGTAAAAGACCTGTATTCAGAAAATTATAAGACATTGAAGAGAGAAATTAAAGAAGATACCAATAAATGGAAACATATACCATGCTCACGGATAGGAAGAAATAATATAGTTAAAATGTCTATACTACCCAAAGCAATATATAGATTCAATCCCTATCAAAATACCAATGGCATTTTTCATGGAACTAGAAGGAGTAATCCTAAAATTTATATGAAACCATAAAAGACCCTGAATAGCCATGGTAATCCTGATAAAGAAGAACAAAGCTAGAGGTATCATGCTACCTGATATCAATCTATACTACAAGGCTATAGTAATCAAAACAGCATGGTATTGTATTGACATAAAAATGGACACATAGATCAATGCAACAGAATAGAAAGCCCAGAAATAAATCCATGCCTTTTGGTCATTTAATCTATGACAAAGGAAGTAAGAATATACATTGGGGTAAAGACAGTCTATTCAATAAATGGTGCTGGGAAAACTGGACTGACACATACCAAAAAAAATGAAACTGGACCACATTCTTATGCCATACACAATTTATTCTTGTGTATAGCAAAATGGATTATAGAATTAAATGTAAGACCTGAAGCCGTAAAACTCCTAGAAGAAAATATAGGCAGTAAACTCTCAGACATTACCCTTAGTATTATTTTTACTGATGTATTTCCTCAGGCAAATACATCCTCAGGAAAGAAAAGAAAACATATAAATAAATGAGACTATATCAAACTAAAAAGTTTTTGCACAGCAAAGGAAACCATCAACAAAACGAAGACATCCTACTGAATGGGAGAAATATTTGCCACTGATATATCTAATAAGGGGCTAATATCCAAAATTTGTAATAAAATATCATACAACTCAACACAAAAAACACCAAACAATCCAATTTAAAAAGTGAACCTGAATAGACATTTCTCAAAAGAGGACATACAGTTTACCAGTAAATGTATGAAAAGATGCTCAACATCACTAATCATCAGAGAAATGCAAATAAAAATCACAATGAGATACCACCTCACACCTGTCAGAATGGCCGTCGTCAATAAATCAATACACAACAAGTGTTGGTGAACATGTGGACAAAAGGGAACTGTTGTGACTATTGGTGGGATGACAAATTGGTGCAGCACTGTACACCTGAAGCTGAAAATGAGCAATAATGAATGTCAGCTACAATTTTAATTATATATATATATATATATATATATATATATATATATATATATAGTGACAAGAAGTGGAGTAGAACATTAGGAATAGAGATAGTGGAAATGTAATGGCTGTGTGCGACGTCAGAGGGGTAGTAGATGGGGTGAGGGGGGCTATCGCTGTGTCAGGGATATAAATGATAAATTTCTTAACTATTACATTGTTTTGTACACCTGAAACTAATAAAACAAACAAACAAAAACCAAAATGGCGCAGCCTCTATGGAAAACAGTATGGAGGTTTCTTAAAATATTAAAAATGCAACTACCTTATGACCCAGCAATTCCACCCCTTGGTATTTAGCCAACAAAATCCAAAACACTAATTTGAAAAGACATATGCACCCCTATGTTTACTGCAGCACTATTCACAATAGCCAAGATATGAAAACAACCAAAATGCCCATCAATACATGATTGAATAAAGAAATTGTGTATATTTATACAATGGAGTATTACTCTGCCATAAAAAAGAATGAAATCTTACCATTTGCAACAACATGGATGGACCTAGAGATTATTATGCTAAATGAAATAAGTCAGACTGAGAAAGACAAACATCATATGATCTCATTTTTATGTTGAACCTAATAAACAAAATAAATAAACAAACAAAACAGAAAAAGACTCATAAATACAGGGAACTAACTGATGGTTTCAAAAGGGTGGGGGTTAAGGGCTAGGTGAGAAAGATGAAGAGATTAAGAAATACAAATAGGTAGTTAGAAAATAGTCACAGGGATGTAAAGTACAGCATAGAGAAAATAGTCAATAATGTTGCAACAGCTATTTATAGTGCCAGGTGGGTACTAGACTAATGGGGGGATCACTGCATAAATTATATAAATGTCTAACCACTATGCTGAACACTTGAAACTAATATAAAATAATATTGATTGTCAACTGTAACCGGAAAAAAAAAACAATTAAAAATAAATAAATAAACAAAATGAAGAATCACAATACAATCAAAAGTTCCCCAAAGTGAAACAAAATATGCCCTGAATGTATTTTATGGAAATTGGAAAGTATGGTTATGAAAGTCTAGAAAAGGACTATGAACTCTCTCTGTACTGATCATAGTCACAACTAATCACAGAGACTAGATCAGATTCTGTTGTACAAAATATAGAGAACAGAAATTAAGGTACAGGACACATTCAATGACTCTAAAGACAAAATACCCATAAGTGCTTGAATTTTGCAATATTTAGCTATATTTATAAAATATTATTCATACCCATTATATAAACTATGTTTTCATACTTCAAATTGGAATCAAACTTCCTGATATTGTTAACTAGAAAGAGATGCCTTTGTTTGTAACTTAAAAAAAAAAAAAAAAAAGAAAGCCTAGAATTTATCAGCAAAGAAGTGTGTGTACTTGTGCCCAAGGTATGTGAAGTGGAGGTGGGCATGAACAGGTGGGGAGAAAACCTGGCCCAACAGGGTCTGGGATTAGCTATCATGAAGTTCTTTCTCTCGTTGTGTCGGTCTTCAAGGATTTGCAGTGCCCAGGGATCAGAATGACACTAAAAATGTTTGTCTAATGAGGAGCTTTGGATATTGATCCCTCGGGATATAAAAACTGTAAAGAGGCAGCCTGTGACCACCTCACTCAACAGCCCGTTCCTACTCAGGAAGAAGCACCCCTGAGCTTCCTCCCAAACATGAGCCTTCTTGACCGGGAACCCATTACCTCACTTGGTCTCTCTGCCCTTCCTGTGGACAAAGCTCGTCATAATACCCAGATGTCAGGTCACGCGTTATTCCACACCGATGTCAGCCAGGTAATTAAACTCCCTCAGTTAATGATTTGGAAATGAGAGTGCAGGTGGTTTACTACAGTGTCATCCAGGGGAAGCATTTTAGGAGAGTATATGCAAGAAATGATCAGAACACAGTGTCTCATGAGCTTCCAGCCCAGCTATCTTCTTGTTAACAAGTTCCCATGTAGCTGTGTACTGATACTCAGCCAGTTCTCAATCTGCTGTTCTCCCATTTTCTCTATAAAGTGGAAAAACCTATTATCCTCCTGAACAGAAATCTGCCCCTTCTAAAACATAATGACTGTTAGCAAACTTTCCGCCATTTACTTGAATTCTTGTGGTGGTCAGGGAAGGGGTCATGTTTACCTTTGATTTCCATTCCTGGTTTTATGATACACCATTGTACAGAAAAATGTTGGTATTACCTTTGAAGCTGGGCTGTAAAAACTCGGGGGAAAGTGGAGACACACAGAGAAAGCCAGCTGCCTTCCTAGTACACCTGTTTCTTTTTATAAAATTAAGTATTTTATATAAGAACAGCAGAGATAGTACAGTAAATCAAAACATATATGACCACCATCAACTTATTCCAGGATTAACAAATGCTGACATTCTGCTATATCACCTTCAGGCCTTTTTTGTAAAGTAAAAAAATAATATTCATACAGGAAGCGTCTCTTTTGTATCCCCTTCAGTTCTTGCTCTCCCTTTCCTAAAGACCTAAAGACAACATCTTCGAGAATGTGATAATATCCCCCACACATTGCTTTATATTATATATGTATTCATAAACATAGGTAAGATAAAAGGCAATAACCATAACGTATATACCACAGGTGTATCAGTTAGGAAATGGATAAATAAAACATGATGAAACAATATACTGGAATACTCTCCCATAATTAAAATTAATGAGGTGAGATAAGTATATCAACATAAAGAAAATATACATTAAATAAGAATGCCAAATGTAAGTGGCAAGTACTGCACAGTTCTTTTATATAAAGCTTTCAAAATGCGAAATAATGCAGTAAGTTATGGAACAATAGTACTAATCATAGTAAAAATTGCAGGGGAATGACATATAAGAAGTTCATGTCATGGTTCCCCTGAGGAAGGAAAAGAATCAACATTGTGCCAATACATGATGTGGGGGCGTCACATGTACCTGTATTATTTGTTGCAATCAAAACACCTACAAGAGGATGAAGTGTGTGAATCTGATACTTGATTGGTGGGTACCCAGTCTTTCATTGTTATCTCTGTATATTTTTTTTTGCTTGAATAATTCATGGTAAATTAAACCTACACGGTTTTATTTTTATTATGGACCATTACTTATGAAGGTTCAAAATATATTTAAAATTTTCTAATGATATACACTTGATGTCTTTCAAAAGTATTTCTTATGGGTTTTCATTCTTTGTCTGTCATTTTATTATTTAATTCATTTTAATTGCTACATATTTTATCATATGTCCATATCAAAAGAATATTGATGTCACTGATGATACCTTGACTCCTTTTGTGCATGATACATGCTCCCAGCTGGAGTTTCAGTTCACAGTGCTCTCCCTGAAATTTGTAGTTGTCATGCTAGGGATATTCTGTCTCACGCTTGTGTTACCTTAACTTGCCTCAACCACCTACTTCCTTGTGAGGAGTGAAATATGCAAGGTGCCGTTCATTGCTCATGGCAGAGAAACACTAATACAATAAGAAACGTCCATACAAGGGTATCACATGCTGAGTGCTGTGTTAGATGCTTTTCTTCCATTCATTTCTCATCATTGCCACATCCCCATAAGATATTATGATACTTCCCATTATACAAATAAGAACACCAGACTTGTCATGTAGGTCAACGCTGTGCCCCTTCACAACGACAGTGCCTGTCTGGGTTGAATTCATTGTTTGATTCTAAGTGATACACCAAGTGATGAAGGCTGTCACGGCCACTTCTGTCTCCCTCAGGCACAGAAAGCCACTACTTTCACAGGGACACTGTGTTGGGATGCTTAATTATCTTATAAGTATCGTATGTCTGTCTTGTGTCTGTCTTCCGAGTACCAAGAATTGTTGTCATTTTCATCGATTTTGGGGGAGCCTATTCTTTCTTTCATTATCTAGCTGTTGATTTTTTTTATTATTAAATAATAGGCTACCTATCATCTTAGGTGGCGAAATCCCTTTAGGATAAGATAGAGAATGTCATTGACGTTTGCCCAGCCTCTTAGAATTAATAACTAATGCAGATGAGTAGCATTTCATGGGAGAGTTTGATGAGCTTCAAGTTTATAGGCAACTGTTTTAAATCTATCCTCAGGTGCAGAGCACATACTTAGACAAATACATGATCTGCATACCTTACCTTGAGGTGCATGTACCTTGTAGAGAAAAGAAAATACTTGGATTATTGTTTAAGATGAATATATTAAACATTGTAAGGGAGCTTATGGAATGTGAGTGATGACTGAGGAATGCACATTCTCTATTATCCAGAGGCATTAGCAATGATTGGGCAAACAGACATCATGCACTGAGACCTTGTCTTTGCCTCCTACTGTGTTCTTTGCGTTCGTAACGTAACCTCACTTTACCTAAGTGTCCCCGTGGGGAAATGGGTGATCATATGATCTAACTCACCCATAATTTGACAAGCCCGTCAGATGATTCTGACTGAGTATATCAAAGTTTGGTTCTCTACAAGACAGATTTATAACCCCGTTCTCACAATTCTGATTGTTCAAAGGCAAGAAATATTTCTGAAGGAAGTACCATGTCTTATTCTTCATTTCAGTCTCAGCACTGGATACATGGTGGGAAACAGAGCTGGCGACCAATAAATATTTGGACCAGTAAAGGGAGTAGAGGGAAGAGAAAGACTGAGAGATGATGATGGCAGGACAAATTAGCAGAGGGAAAGATTTGAATAGTCTCTAGGTTTCACAATATACATAGAGGTATCTTTTTTCTTTTTATTTAAGCACAGGTTCTGAAACTTTAGCATATATGACACTCATCTAGAGGGCTTGATAAAACATACATTGCTGGTGATCACCCCCAAAGTGTGCCAGCCGTAAGTCTGAAGTGGTACCAAGAGTTTACATTTCTGTCACGTTCCCATTCAACGCCTGGGAACCATTCCTTTTATTTTATTTTCACTCCATCTTTCCACCAGATTCATCAACACCATGGAACCTAGAAACCAAACAGAGGTTTCAGAATTTATTCTCCTGGGATTGACAGATGATCCAGACCTGCAGCCCCTCCTCTTCGGGCTCTTTCTGTCCATGTACCTGGTCACCGTGCTGGGGAACCTGCTCATCGTCCTGGCCGTCAGCTCCGACTCCCACCTGCACACGCCCATGTACTTCTTCCTCTCCCACCTGTCCTTCACTGACATCTGTATAAGCACAACCACCATCCCAAAGATGCTGGTGAACATCCAGACACAGAATCAGAGCATCACTTTTGTAGGCTGCCTCACCCAGATTGGCTTTGTCCTGTTTTGGGGTGGATTTGAAAATTTCCTCCTTGCAGCAATGGCCTATGACCGCTTTGTGGCCATTTGTCACCCGTTACAGTACATGATTGTCATGAACGTCCGTCTCTGTGCTCTGCTGGTTGTACTCTTCCTGCTCCTCAGCACTGTGGTCGCCCTGCTGCACAGTCTGATGGCACTGCCGCTGTCCTTCTGCGGGGACCTGGAAATCCCCCACTTCTTCTGTGAACTTGCTCACATCATCAAGCTCGCCTGTTCTGACATCTTCATTAATAACTTCCTGATATATTTTGTGGCTAGACTATTTGGTGGCATTCCTCTGTGTGGAATCATTTTCTCTTATACTCAAATTGTCTCCTCCATTTTGAGAATGCCATCAGTTGTGGGGAAGCTCAAAGCTTTTTCCACCTGTGGGTCGCACCTGTCAGTTGTGTCCTTGTGCTATGGAACCGCTTTTGGGGTGTATATTACATCTACAGTGACTGACGCTTCCAGGAAGACTGCAGTGGCTTCAGTGATGTACATTGTGTTTCCTCAAATGAGGAACCGCTTTAGCTACAGCTTGAGGAACAGGGACATGAAAGAAACCTTAGGAAAACTAATGGGTAGAATACGTATTTTCTTTTCTGATTTTGTGCCATTTACTTTGGGCTGTGGTTTCTAGAATGAAGCAAACTGTTAGGAATCCTGGGTAAGCCACAGTGCTTGATTCTTCCATCACCAAATTTTTCTAAAATGGCTAGACAACATAATGCCATAATGACCAAGTTAATTTTAACTTGGGGCTGAAATCTGATTTTACTTATTGTCTAGCTCTATGATGTTTGACACTTGATTTCAGTTTTCTAAATTTAATTTCTTTGCTCAGGTTCTGCAGAAACAGAGCCTTTGGCAAGGATTCTAGTTGTAGTTTTAGTGGTGTTTTTTTTGTTGTTGTTTGTTTGTTTGTTTTTTTATTCAATCTCAAAAAAACAAAAGTTTCAGGAGGTGGGTGGGACGGAAAGTATTGAAGCAAGACTGTGGTCATTCCTGGAGACGTGCTTCCACCTGATCCCATGGTCGGGTCATACCAATTGCTCCCTGACATTAGGCCTGTAGTGCAGTAAGGGAACTGACCTTCCACACACCTAGTTAGTAATTAATATGATTGTTCACTGGTAAACCACATTTTTCAGAGGAACATTAGCGTCTACCATACCTCGGATTCATTATCTATGAAATTTGCATAGTTAGATTATCTGAGTGGTTTGAGAGGGCTTTGAAGTGTTTGAACTTCAACAGTGTGAAGCCTTCAGTCCTGAAAAGAAAAGAATCTCAAACTCGAATGTGCCCAAACAATAAAGAGAGTTAGCTTTCATTACAAGGACTTTAGAGGTAGGAAATGCATAGGGACAGGGGAGGAAGGATTCAGTCCATCCTTCATGTGTTGTCTTGTCTTAGAAGTGGTTCTCTTCAGAGTCACCAGGGGGTGGCCGCAGATGAAGATGTCATAACAACATGATTCCCAGAGATATAATTCTGACTGTCCTTCTTTGATTTGAATACTTGTATAGAATTTTCCATGGTCAACCAAAGATATTTCTGTAGTGGGCTCAACAATGGCCCTTAAAACGATACGTCTACATCCTATGTCCCCTAACTTATTATGTGAGAAAAAGGTGAATTTTAGTTACTTAGAATTAAGGTCTTTGCAGAGGAGGAGCTATCCCAGGTTATCTGAATAGGCCCTGAATATAATTATGAGTATGCTTATAGAAGATAGACAGACATGGAAATGACAGAGAAAAGTAGGAGGTAACGTAATCATGGCAACAGAAATTGGCTTGATGCAGCCAGTGTTTGATCAATATTTCCAGCTTTTTTGAGATATAATTGTACATAATATTGTGTAAGATTAAGGTGTATGATGTGTTAATTTGATACACTTGTTTATTGCAAAATGATTATCACCATAGCATAGTTAAAGCTCCATCCTGCCACAGAATTGTCATTTCTTTTTGTGATGAGAACATTTAAAATCTACTCTCTCAGCAATATTCAAGTATACAGTTTCATCCAGGAGAAGCATTGAGGAAAGTACAAGTTGTGATCAAACAATATGGTGACTGTTTAAAAAAATTTTATTACAGTAGAAGACACATTGCCATTAATCCCCCTCAAAATACTCCCCCTCATTTCAAACACACTTATCCCATCATTCTTGCCACTTTCTGAAGCAGTTCTGGAAGTCCTCTTTCGTGAGTGTCTTTAGCTGTGCTGTCGTGGCTGCCTCGATGTGCTGAATCATTTTGACTTTGGGGAAGAGTCAGAAGTCGCATGATGCCAGATCTGGTGAATAAGGTGGATGAGGATACACTGTAATGTTTTTATTTGATGTAAATTGCCATATACTAGATGTGATGTGTGACATGGAGTGTTGTCATGATGGAGGATGATTTAGGGCACACTTTAAAACACAGCTTGTCTCAACCGTAGCTCACACCCAACTGATTGCACTGAACAAGTTGAAACTTGTCACACACTGTTCCTAAGGTTTGACAAGCTGCTTCACTATTGAAGATCCCTGCCTTTCTGTTGGGTGGCACATGGCAGCAACATTCACCATATTTTTTGATCACACATGCATAAAATGATCAGAACCAAGTGTCCCAGGGACTCTGCCTAACTGTCTTCTTGTTAACAACTTCCTGTGTATGTTTGTATCAATACTCATTTTTTTCTCACTCTGCTGTTCTCCTAATCTGTGTAAAAAATAACAGAACTTATTTTTCTCCTGAACAGAAATCTGCCCCTCCCCAAACATGATGACTGTTAAAAAACTTTCTGACGTTTACCTAAATTCATGCGGCAGTCATGGGGAAGGGGTTTGGTCAGCTTTACCTTTACCAGTTCAATATTAAACTATTTTTTCTTTGTATGTTGCAAGCTGACGTATTTCTTTGGGCCAATGTGAGCAGACAGACAGACCCAAGGAGAAACACTGGGGTTCCAGCAACAGAAATACAGGAGTTTCCTGAGCTTCGTTCCTCCCAGAAACATTTAATTAAACAGCTTCTCAGGCACAAAAAAGACCTTCACCCGAGTTAAGGTTTCAAGGTGAGGGATTACAGCACCAGAGTGGAGCACAGACATCAGAAAAGATGCCTCTAAGATGGAAGGGAAGATGGTTTTGTGTTATCCCTTTCAACCTCGCCCCGAGCCTGGGCAGCCCAGTCCAAGGAGCAGGGGTAGAGTTTGGGGGGAGGTGAGCATGGGACTTCATTGTAGATGCCAGCACTGGTACGTCCTCGTGGTCCCAGGCTCCTGGCCTACCCATCACCAGTCTGGCTCCCACAGATCCAAGCTCCTGGCCAGGCTCAGCACCAGGTCAGTGACAGCAGATACAGGTTCCTGCTCATCTCAGGATGAGGCTGGCTCAGGACCCCAGGACTCTGGTTCACCCAACACTGGGCTGAATCTTGTGGCCCAGACTCCTGACCTACTCCAGGGCCAGGCCTGCTTCTGTGGACCTAGAATCTACACCAGCTGCCAAGGAGCCAGACTCCCAGTCCACTCTGGCACTGGACTGGCCCCCATGGCCCCAGGCTCCAAGTCTGCCCCAGAACCAGGCTGATGCCTGTGGGCTTAGGCTCCAGGTGGGCTCCTGTGGACCCAGCTTCCAGGTGGGTTCCCAGAGCCAGGCCCACGTCTGCATTCCAGGGCTCCAGGTCAGCTACCCTAAGCCCAAATGCCAGGTCAAACGCCAGGGAGCCTGGTTGGTCCCCATGGACACAGGCCCACTCATGTAGACCCAGATCCCAGGCCCTCCACAGCAGGCTTAGGTCTCCATGTACCCAAACACCAAACCTGCCTACCTGTGACCCCCAGGCACCAGACCTACCTGCCCAACCACTCGAGCAACAAGCATGTTGCCAGTTGAAAAGTTGCCAGTTTTGTTGGTTAAAAATAGTAGAATATTGGCAATTTCATATGACTCAGTCTAGTACTATATTCTCTACTTTTGTCTATGGTTGGATATTTCCATAACTGAAGGTTTTTACAGGCTGGAACTTAATGCATCAATCAGTTCCATGGGTGTTTACTGAGTGGACACATGACCTGATAATCTAGCAATGACCTCACAAAACTGAAATCTTAAAAATGCAAAGGTAGAGGCTATCACTGCTGCCACCCTAGGACCAATACTCAGAGTGAGGGCCGGGCTGCAGACCCACTCGGCCAGCCTCTCCTTGTGTATGCCCATCAGGTTAGCTTCTACTTGCTCCATTCGCAGAGCTGAAAGGAAGCCATGATGTCTTTACATAGTTGCCCTCTTGAGGTTAGGTGGGTTGGAAGCAGTCTTGCTTCTTGGTGTGACATCACAGGGTGAATGTAGGAAATTATTTCTTGGTTCTTAAAGGTTTGAGGAACACTGTATGGAAGAAGAATGGAAACTTTCTGTATGAGAAGCTATGGACCTTGGAAAGACAGAGTTTAGGAGATTGGAGAGCATTTTCCCTGAGAAGAAGGTGCAGAGCAAGTAGGCAAACACACAGCTTGTCCCAAGTTGCCTCCAAAGACCCAAAATAGTCAGTATAATCTTCTTACTGCTATGTCCCAGCCCCATAGGAAACTGAACTATTTAGGGAATAGAGGTAAAATTGGACAATTTGTCTAACAAGGAGCTTTGAGAATTGGCTTCTTATTCGCCCAGATATTGTAACTATTCCCCGAGGTGCTACAATTTATCCTTCACCCCAGTTTTTCTTCTTCGGGCCGGGAGGACATCTACCTGTGCCTGCATGAGACATCTTTCTGTCTCCAAGATCTCACCTCACCATCCTTGTCCTTTCCTGGAAGCAGAGTGAGCGTCTTATGGTTCATCACCAGGGAGGGAACTGAGGCAAATTTGTCTCATGCCTCAGTGATGATGTTAAGAAGAGAAGAGATAGCCCAGTACATAATTTGAAAGAGAGCGTAAGGGACAGGGTGAGAGGGAGGAAGGCGGGTGGGGGAGAGGAAAGAAGGGAAAAACTGGAAGGCGGAGAAAGGTGAAATTAACTTTCTTAGCAACTAACACCCAAATTCATTATCTTCTCTCCTTAGCTTTGCTTCCTTAAACAACCATCTCCTTGTCATTGTTTAAATCTACCGTTTTGACTCTGGGCAAAGGATATCTTATCTCCATCAAATTGTCTCTTAAAGTGGGCTTTGGCTTCTTCATGACGTCATTCATACTCATTCAGCCTGGGAGTGCCATGGCGGATGTTGTTGGTGTTTGGCCTTATTTCATGTAGAAACCTGGGAAATCTTTTCACTGCATTCTTTTTGCCAATATTTTTCCATGATTTTAATTCCTTACATGAATTTTTAATATAGCCAGGGTATTTCTAAATAATTTTTATCCTTTTCTTCTTCCAGTAAACTCAAGGTGACAATGAAGGACTATGTAGTAAACGTGGTCCATACTTAACAACCACATGCTGACCATTTAATGGCTGTGGGAGCTACACGTCCTTAGTCTTCTTTGAGCCTCAGTCATCTCATCTGTTGAAAGGGGATCAAAATCCCTGCCTCATAGTTTGTTGTTAGAATATGTCATATATGTAAAGTGCCTACTCCAGCGCTCGGCACTTATTAGGAATTTAGTAAATAATATGAAATATGAGGAAGCATGGAGACAGGAAATGACCGGGAAAGGTGGGTTGCAAGGGGGATTGACATATTGCTCCCCAAAAGTTGGTATAAAACATAATTTTAGGAGGGCAGTAGTAAATAAAGCAAGAAGTATAGATTAGCATGAGTCTGTGGCTTTGAAAAAGCAGTCGCCTCTCCTAGACTTGATGGACTGAGTTTGGTAAGTGGAGATTTCACTTACGGGTAGGGGCACCCTGGAGCATGCTGTGAGCTGGGCCTAGTGGTGCAGAACTCCAGGTGCGGGGGCCTGTGGTTGCACCGGGCCCGGGGAAGTGTAAGGTTTCTCAGGCTCGGGCTGCTGGCATCCATAGCATCGATAACCGTGCGGGTTTTGGTGAGCACTTCGGGGGGTTCACAGTGGCTGCAAAGGCTGTTGGGGTCATTAGTGGTGCCTCCAGGTCCATCGGCTGGGGACCAGGGCTGGCGGCAGTGGTGGCCGGGGCCAGGGGTGTGCACACACTTGGCCGTGGGAACAGCTGCAGGTGCCTACGTAGTGGCAGGGGCTGGTTGCAAATACCCATGTGGTGTTGGGGGCCAGGGCAGGCAGCGAGGGCTGGGGCCAGCTATGGCCTCACTGGCCACTACAGGTGTGCTCACCTGCAGCTGCTGATTCTCTCCCCGAGCACGTGCACTGCAGTGGAGGCCAGTGACACAGGTCGGGCCAGGAGCGGGCAGGTGCGCAGCTGGATGTGCTCACTCCAGGTGAGCATAGCGGTGCTGGCCAGTGACAGAAAGCAGGGCCTGATCTGGGTCCACAAGCAGCTGCAGGGGCCCTGGCCCTGGCTCGTGGTATGTCCTTTTGTGGCTGCTCTCTCTCCTTCCAGGCGTGCACACTGCAGTGGAGGCCGGTGTGTGTGTGGGGGGCGGGGGGCGGGGGTGGGGGTGGAAGCATGCAGGTGCACAGCTGGAGGACCTAGCCCTGAGCGTGTGCATGATTGTGGGGGTGTGCTGGGATGGTCTGGGCTGGCATCTTGCAACAGCTCTAGAGGCCTTACCTGGCTGCCACTGAGGTTCCTTGGGCTCTTGCTGGGGCAGGGAGGGATTCAGGCACCTGACTTCCATGAATGGGAATACCTGTGGGGCAAAGCTGGTGAAATCTGCAGGTGGTCCTGGCAGCTGTGCTGACCCTGGTTCCTTCCCCAGTGGTGAAATCTGCTGGGTTTGTCTGCAGAGCAGACACTGGACATCGTACTTGCTTTTCTTCCTTGCCTTTAGCTGTCTCTATACATCTCACCTCTGCCAGTCGGCGTGGGGTAAAACCTAAGAGGGTCCTTCATACGGTGCCCTGAGAGACTGGAGAAGCTAGTCGCTCACCCCACTCCTCCTTTCCTGGCAAGAAGAAGTCTTTCCAGCTGGGAACTTCCCTCTTGGTGCTCAGCTATGCTGGCTCAAGGGATAAGAGGATGCAGGCAAAATGAAGCTGTCTTTCTTCTCTTCTCGGGTGATTATTCTCAGGTTTTGTGTTGCACTGTGTTGCTAAAATTTCTTAAGTGGACACTAGAGCTCTGCCAGAGCTGTTATTGTTTGTATGTAGTATCTAGTTGTTGACCTTCATGGGGGATAGAGAGACTGGGGTCTCCTGCATCGAAGTTTTGGACTCTTATGCTTCTTAGCTGATTATAATCAAACTTGGATGATTTAAAAATATCTTACAGCTGTAATGAACCATGACCACGAATATAAAAGCTTTCAGTAAGTTCTCTGAATCTTTCTAGCAAATGATTGAGCCTCAGGGGGTTTGGGGACCTCCCAAAACTTATAGTTGGTGTCAGAAGTGGTGATGATCTTATGAACTGTGTCCTCCCTTAATTTTGTAGTGAGTCAGTTCTCCATAGTTGGTGTCGGTAGTGAGGTTCACTAGGAGGACCCCCAAATCACTGAAAAATGTGGCTTGGGAAGTGGAAGAAGGAACGGGTGCGGTATGGTGAACCTTTGATTCCTGGTTGGCCTCAGGGTCATGCATGGTACTGAATTGCAACTTTTATGGGAGGTAAAAGTTATCAATAGAATTGAGAAATCTAAAATCCAACTCCTGAGGGTTTCAATGCCATCACTTAGCTATTGTTATCTGTAACTGCAAAAATGTAGGTGAAGGATGTATTGGGCTCAAGCTTGGATCTGGCTGGAGAGAAATCTGCACTCAGAGCTGGCAAAGCAGATAGAGGCTCTAAATAGGTTCCGATGGGAAGAGACACTCACTCTGGACTGGGCTTTCCATACTTGGTGACAGATAAAAGTGCTCAAAATACTAGAGAAGGACTGAACCAGAAGATGTCTTACCCATGGGGACCACTGAGTCACGGAAGACTGAGAAACACAGTAGGAAGAGCATTGGAACAGTTGTTGTCTAAAACGGTGGGGATATAAAGGCATGAAGTGCTGGCTTACACACCCTCACAGGTGTGAGCTCATACTCAACATGAGGGGGCACAGGGAATGTCTCCACTAGCTAGATTCCTCCATCTTTCTGGGGGATCTGGGGATGTGAGTTTTGGGGAGGATGGTGTTATGACTATACAAGTCTTCCTCATATCAGTTAAACTTTATTTTTTCTTGCCCAATGCAATGGTCCCAGGACCGGTGCTGCAACAGTGGGTGCTGGTGTAGGAATGGTCCCTAATCAAGAATTTGTAACTATACCTTTAAAACTTTGTCAGAATTCCTAAGAGCCTGATGACTTGGATTTTGCCTTCACCCCATCCAGCAAAGTTGGGGTTAACAGTGAGTGCAGTTCTATCCCTAGTTGATAGCCACTAGTTGAGATATATAAATGGAAGCAGAGTGAGAGGAAAGCACTTAATTGACTACAGTTTCTGCCCACTACCTTGACCATCCGAGTGATAGAACAAAGTATAAAAGATCGAGTGAAGGGGCGGTCGGTTAGCTCAGTTGGTTAGAGCACGATGCTCGTAACACCAGGGTTGCCAGTTCCATCCCCGCATGGGTCAGTGTGAGCTGCGCTCTCCACAACTAAATTGAGAAACAACTACTTGACTTGGAGTTGATGGGTCCTAGAAAAACACACTTAAAATAAATAAATAAACAAACAAACAAATAAATAAAAGATCGAGTGAAAAGAAATAATAAATGGAGAAAAGGAGGCATAGTAATTGAGGGTAAAGGAACAAATAAATAGATCAGGCCATGAGGGAACCCAATATTACACTGGTGCCTCAAGAGAGGCTGTGAGCGAAGGATGACATTGCCTCTTAGCTCAATGAAACCCGATGCCTGAAAGAGTAAAAGCATGAGTGACTGAGACCACCCTGCTTTTGGAACCTGACCAAGTTAAATGGAAGCCTGCAACTCTGAGTGGCATTGCCCTGGGGGACATTTTGGTCATATGATATGATAAGGACTGAGTGGGACTCTAATAATGTTTCCAGTGTCTTTGACTCGTTTTTCAGGTTACATCTACGTCCATACTGCAATATGGTATAACACTGGCATTGTTGGTGAGATTGTAATACTGATAATGATGGTCTCATGTGTTGGGAAATGGAGTTGAAATCTCCTCATTATGTAACACTAATGGAAAATGATTGGCCTGAGGAAGAGCTGAATTTAGCTAACCATCAGTTACTTTCTATGCTAAATAATTCTGTACAAGTTTATCCTAATATATAAGTAGAAGTAGATCAAAGGACGAAAATACAAAAATAGATGTAATGGCTTTATGATATAAATTAATTGCTTCTTTGTGTCTATCCCTATTGCACACTGGTAGGTAGCACCATACGATCATTTTATTATAAGAGAGCTTCTGTGATAAAGAATTTATCCTTACTCAAAAAGCTTCTAGAAAGTGATCTCTAAGCCTCTGGAATATCATGCTTGATAAGAACGTTTGGGTCTCACTAGGTGCGACCTGGGGTGGATATTGGTCATGCCAAGTTATCGTAGGCGGGAAATGGCCACAACAGATAGTAATAATGTGATTTCAGGTGGGAGATTTGGGTCACATGGTATCAGTGGACCTTTAGGACTGGAGCTTGGAGACTGATATGAGTGATGTAGGCAATCAATAATGCCTATATGATCAAACCTCCATAAAAATTCTGAACACTGAGGTGTAGGAGAGTTTCCCTGGTTGACAATACTCTGTGTATTGACAGTAATTCTGTCTATGACTCCAGGGAGAGATGACAACAGAGGCTTCACACTGGGTACTTTCTTGGGCTTTGTCCTAAGTGCTTCTTCTGTGGGCTGATTTTAATCTGTACCCTTTAGTTGTAACAAACTTTGACCATGAGTATAATAGCTTTAACTGTGAGTATAACTGCTGTGTCTCTTTCTAATGAATTCTCAGATCATGAGTTGTTATGAGATCCCCCCAAATGTGCAGTTGGTGTCAACGTAAAAACAGTCTTGTGGGTTGTGTTCCTTCTAACATTGTCGTGGGCCAGCTTTTACACCCTGGCTAATAACAGTTGCTGAATTCCATGGTGTAAGTCTTCTTAAAATGATCAGTTTCAAACTACCAACATTTACACAAAATTTATGAAAGTTTAAGAATCTGTTCTTGTGAGTCAACGTGAGCCAACTTTAACACACTTTTATTGTTCCAAGTGGTATGATCAAAATTGTGTTATTTCTAGTGTACCTATAGCACCGTTTAGATGTTATATATTCTATGTCCATTATTTTAGTGGTTACACATAATCTTTTATCACATATGCTTGACATAGAAGGTCCAGAATACTCCATATTTCTATTCTGCAAATCAATACAAGAACCTTATTTCTTTAAATTCTGATTACCTTTCTTATATTCTGTTATTGCTACGTAGTATTTTAATCCACCTTGTTTACCCACATTTTGCAATTTTACTTTTTACAGACAGTGTTTTGTTAAAATTTTTCCTACACATATATCAGTTTCTTACTTAATCATTGCTTCTCGGGTATCACTCACTCTGTCTGGATTCAGTGTATTTCAGCCTAAAGTATATCTTCTTGTGGTTCTTTCAGCAAAGATCCATGCACAGTATACTCTCTCAATCTTGCCCTGAAATGGGAATATTCAGTCAAGGTCCCTTGAAATGAGTCTTGAAATCTGTGGCACTGCACTTTACCACCAGTTCAAGGTGCAAAACATATATAAAGCTAATGTTGTAATTAGCACAGGTAAGAAATTGGGATTAAACTCATCTAAACTTCCCGAATCATCTCCATAGCATTCATATAACTTGCCCCTTTCAATACTTCCAGAGGAATTATACCCATGGAAGGAAGGAATGAAACCAGTGCCTCCGAATTCATCCTCCTGGGACTTTCAGAAAAACCAGAGCAGGAGACTCTTCTCTTTGCTCTGTTCCTCTGCATGTACCTGGTCACCGTGCTGGGGAACCTGCTCATCATCCTGGCCATCAGCTCTGACTCCCACCTGCACACGCCCATGTACTTCTTCCTGGCCAACTTGTCCTTGGTTGATTTCTGCCTGGCCACCAACACTGTCCCCAAGATGCTGGTGAACATCCAAACGAAGAGCAAGTCCGTCTCTTATCCTTGCTGCCTGACCCAAATGTACTTTTTCCATTTTTTTGGCATCGTTGACAGTGTCTTAATAGCTGTGATGGCTTATGATAGGTTTGTGGCTATCTGCCACCCCTTACACTATACCACCATCATGAGCCCACGCCTCTGTGGCTTGCTGGCCGGTGGTCCATGGGTGTTTTCCTGCTTCATTTCCCTCACACACATCCTCCTGATGGCGCGCCTGGTTTTCTGTGGCAACCAGATTCCTCACTACTTCTGCGACCTCACTCCCCTTCTCAGGCTTTCTTGCACGGACACCTCTGTGAACAAGATCTTTGTGCTCATTGTGGCCGTGATGGTGATAGCCACACCTTTCATCTGCATCCTGGCCTCCTATGCTCGCATTATCGTGGCTGTCATGCAGGTCCCCTCAGCAGGTGGCAGGAAGAAAGCTTTTTCAACCTGTAGCTCCCACCTCTCTGTGGTTGCCCTCTTTTATGGGACCACCATTGGGGTCTATCTGTGTCCCTCATCTGTCCGCACAGCCGTGAAGGAGAAAGCCTCTGCTGTCATGTACACTGCAGTCACGCCCATGCTGAATCCCTTTATCTACAGCCTGAGAAACAGAGACCTGCAGGGGGCCCTGAGGAAGCTCATGAACAGAGAAAACACCCCATCTTCCTGACCAGCCGGCCACCTGGGAGTTCCCAGGGAATAAGATATAAATATCTGGGTTCTTGGGCAAAAAATCTGGAATTGCACAGCTGGGAGAGTCATCACTTTGAATTTGGAATTGCAGAAGTTTAAAAGGAAACCTCAAGATGACCGTGTCACTATTTTCTCAATGACTGGGACCCCTAAGAGTCCCTTTGTGTATGTCTTACGCTGTATTTCTAGAAAAAACCAGTCTAGTCTTACCAGATTGGATTTACCATGGCTCAGAATCCATTTAGCACTCAATGAATACGTGTATTCTGGGCTTAACGTAGGTGCTGGTCATAGCCTGGTGAGCAGGAGAGACACAATGCATATAGTTTGGAAGATCCCTATAATTGAGGGTGGGAGAAGACATTGGACATGTAATGACAACAGAATGGAACATATACCTAAGGGGAAGCATAGGATACAGCAGGAACTCCTGACAGAGTCTGCAGGGTAGCATCTTATCCCAAAGGATGTTGAGGCAAGTATGAGGAGTAAGTAAAGCGTGTCTTGGACAAAGAAAATAGTATGTGAACTGGGACAGAGCAAGAGAGAGAGAAGAGTGCATTTCTGAAGTGGAAAATCCAGCCGTGATGAACGATGTGGCAAATGCCACGTCAAGAAGAGCTTTAGGATCAATCCAAGAGTTCGGCCTTTCTCCTGAGAACCAGGCAATTCATGTGACTTCCAGGGACCAAAGTCAGGGAGCATGTGGATGTCACGCATGCTCCCTCTACCCTCACTCCTGTCCTATCTTCTCAGGAGGTGAGATGGAGTGTGCTGGGGGAAAAGTGTGGAAAGCACAGGGAGAAAGAGACTCAACGCAGACACTAAGAAAGTGAGGACTCACCACATGATGGTGTGTATCTTCATAGCCAAAGGATATGAAGGAGAACACCAATCAACTGGATCCTGACTCTAAATCAGAAGTGAGGCATATCCCACTCGCCATATATGCCTACGGGATGCATTTAGGTAGTAACACTTTTTATAACAGAAATGAGACCTATTAATTATGAGTCTGTCTCATGCCACACACCACACTACATCTCTTTGCACTGTCTCATTTCATCATTCTAAAGTCCCTATGAAAGCAACAGATTATATTTATGTCTGTTGTGGAGTAATCCTCATACTCCTATGGAAATTTATAACTAAGAGGGAATGCACAGGGCCTTGGAATGGGGCCCAAAACTTTTCTAATGATGCTGAGGAGTTGGCGTCATCTTAAGCAAAAAGGCTTTGACTCCATCTAATTTGCTTATGTTACTTTCTTTCTAAGAGAATTAAATTGGAATTTCTCAGTTGAACAAAAAGACCTCCAGGCCTGGCCCTGTTGTTGGTTGAAAAGATGATGCTTCCTGGTGGATATTCTGGTGACTCAAACCCATAATTTAAGAAGGTTGGAGTTTGCCATGGGAAACACACATGAATTTGGTCAGGACTTTTGTGGAATAACCAAAAATCAGGTGAAGGCTGAACCACAGCTCTCTCTCCTGATAAGTTCCCTTCATTCTCCATCCATATGCATGCAAGTAGTTACTGTGATAATGGGAAAGGGTTGGGATGGCCAGAGACTTGGGAAAGTAATAGAACTTGGGTCCTCGTAGAATTTTGTGAAAGCCTTTTTCTCTGTATCCAAGTTGGGCTGAAGCACTTATTGAGCTCCCTCCCTCCCCTATTGCAATGAGCAATGCCTTGCACCAATAAAAATTTCTTAAGATTCTGTCGGCTAAACTATCTCTGTCTTGTTTTGTGTTAAGAAGTTAAGGCCACAGCTCCAGGAGCAATTTGTTCTGGTAGCCTTTACAATATCAACTTTCAATATTTGTTGGCACCTATCTATGTTTCATTCATTCAATCACTCATTCAACAAATATTTACCAAGTGCCTACTCTATGGTAGCTAAGCACTGACAATAGGGCAGTAAGCAAGAGAGGAACAAAAGTCCTTTTCTGTGCACAAAGTTTTAAGTACGAGGGAGTTTATTTGGGTGGATCTGTTCTGTCCTGATATCAGAGCAATGATATTGAAGGTGCCAGGAATTTAAATAGTGCTCTTCCTCCCCAGACCCCAGAAATCTATACATGGGATAAAATTCTAAATACTGTATACCACACAAAAAAAGTTAAGTTCAATGTTATTAATTTAAATATTAAAATTTAACAATAGAAAACAAAGCAACCATTTTTAATCCATCAGGGAAAACAACAATAAAAAAAAAGAAATAATGCGTCAGATAGTTACTAATGGTAAGAAGGACTTCAAAGACATACTGAAGGGTGATGTGACAGAGACAGAGGAGAGGTATTTCAATCTGGGGACTAAGGGCAACAGTCTCTGTTAAGGTGACTTCTGAGTCGAGCTCTGAATCAGGCCTAGAAGGAAGTATTTGTGAAGAAGACGGGAACCGGGTGCCAGAAGAAAGGAACTGCACATGCAAAGTCAGGAACAAGTCAGTATTTGAATAAGTTTTAAAGAGTTTTCCATATCTATCTAAAGAGTTTTGCACGTCTATCTATCTATCTATCATCTATCGATCTATCATCTATCAATCATCTATCTATCTATTATGTGTTTGTTCCTTCCTCAATCTTGGAACAAAACCCTGCAAGCACTATAAATCTAACAGATACGTCATGTTAAAACAATGATCAACACAGCAAAAGGAACCATCAACAAAGCGAAAAGGCAAACAACTGAATGGGAGAAGATATTTGCAAACAACACCTCCAATAGGGGCTAATGTCCCAAATATAGAAAGAGCTCATACTACTCAACAATGAAAAAACAAACAATCCAGCTTAAAAAAATGGGCAGAGGACCTGAACAGTTTTCCCAAGAAGACATACAAATGGCCAACAGATATATGAAAAGATGCTCAACTTCATTAGCAAAAGACAATGCACATTAAAATCACAACTTAGATACAACTTCACACCTCATAGAATGCTATTATCAACAAAACAAGTAATAACAAGTGTTGGAGAGGATGTGGATAGAAGGGAACCCTCGCACATTGTTCTTGGGAAGGTAAATTGGTGCAACCGCTATGGAAAATAGTATGGAGGTTCCTCAAAAAATTAACAAAAGTAGTATTGCCCAGCAATCTCTTTCCTGGGTATCTACTTGAAAATTTTGAAAACCCTTATTTGTAAAAATATATGTACTCCTATGTTCACAATAGCCAAGATATGGAAACAATCTAAGTATCTTTCAGTGGACGGTTGGATACAGATGTGGTACATATAGAGGGTGACAAAAAAATGTACACACATTTTAAGAAAGGAAAAAAGCTGTATTAAAATTGTAATACTTTATATATAGCGATAACAAAATATGAATACAAGTCACGTTTGACTTCTGCAATTACAGGAGGTGCTCAAAGTGGTTACCATCGGCGTCCAGACACTTCCGATTACGGTGAACTACTGCTTGAGCAACATTGACCAAAGTGTTCACCTGTATTGCTGCATATGCCATTTCAATTTCTTCACACAGTACCGTGCGTCTCAGACTTATCACGAATGCGTGCAATCGCTAGGTGTGTTGGAGGTTCTGTTGCAGACTCACGCCTTCATTGTCATTGTACTTCCACAACGTTCTTGAATTTCAAATGCCACTTCAAAATGGTCTTGTGCTCTTCAAATGACAACCATGTTTCTGCCACTTTCTCTGACTGTCCTGCCTGTCATACGGTGATGCTAGCATTCATTTGATTAACGCCATCTTTTGAGTGAACGTCATACTACACGTTGTTACCATAATTCAATTCAACTTTGAAAAGTAATACATAGATAACATCTCTTAAAATGTGTATGCATTTGTTGGCGCCCCCGATATAAGCAATGGAACACTACTCAGCCATAAAAGATGATGCAATATTTCCATTTACGACAACATGGATGGATCTTGAGAGTATCATGTTAAGCAAAGTAAGTCAGACAGAAAAGGACAAGATCCATATGATTTCACTCATGTGTGGGCTGTAAAACAGAAAACAACAACAGAACAAATGAAACAAACAAAGAAACAAACTCATAGACAGAGACAGCAATATTATGGTTACCAGAGGGAATGGGGGGTGGGTGGAGGGTGAAGAGGGCAAAGGGGGTCAAATACTCATATGTGGTGACAGAAGGAGACTAGACTTTGGGTGATGAGAACCCAGTGCAATATACAAATGATTGTACACCTGAAATTTCTAAAATGTTATTAACGAATGTTACCACAATAAATTTAATTAACCCCCCCCCCAGCAGTTATCTCAGTTTCTGTAGGTCAGGAAACTGGGAGTGGCTTAGCTGGGTGACTGGCTTAGGGTCTCTCATAAGGTTGTAGTCAAGGTGTCAGCAGGGACTGTGGTCATCCCAAGTCTTGACGGGGTCTAGGGGATCTGTTTCTAATTTCACTCTGCAGATCTCAGTTCTCTGCTGATCAAAGACAGAAGTTCCTAGATATGAGTCTCCCCATGGGGGTAGGGAGGATGGGGAGAGAGAGATAGAGACAGAAGGAGAGGGAGACCAAGAGGGAGAGAGAAGCAGGCAAGGAGGAAAAGAGAGAGGAGGGGAGGGAGGAAGGAATGAGGAGGAGGGTGCAAACAAGATGGAAGCCACAGTCTTTATAACCTAATATCAAAATGACTTCTTATCATTTTTGTTGTATTCCATTTATTGTAAGCAAGTCACATGTCCAGCCCACATTTGAAGAGAGAGCATTACACAAGAATAAATCTCTGAGATCTTAGCCATCTTAGAGGCTGCCTGACACACCAACATCCTCCTAGCTGCCATATTTTTAGGCAGATGGACTCAAGGTGTCACAGGATGTTGAGGGCATTCTCAGAGCTGGACATTGGTGCTGATCTGGACATGCTGAATTCACGCAATTCTGAGCCGAGACATGCAGGGGCAGCAGAAACACGTAGTTAGGATGTCTCATGCCCTCACATCCTTTGAATAAAAGTTTACAGAGGGCCTCTCTGTACCAGATATAGAACTTTTACTAATCTTGATTCCTTACCCCACCCCACCTCAGCCCCTTCACCACAAAGGAATCACAAACCGACAGCTTCCCAAGGGTGTCCTTAGTTGGGGCACATTAGGAAAGTGGCCTTAAGTGTTCCAAATTTTCCATCCATCTCACCCCTAGGACTTACTGAATGTGTACCCATCCCTTCTTACCCCACCCAGAACTCAGGGGTGTCCAGATGGGGAAGGTCCATGGGGACACTAATCTCTCAGAGATGAGGACAGAGAGAGGGAGGTGGCAGGGGAGAGAGAGGAAGAGTTATAATCATGATTAAAAACAACAACAGAGGCAATCCAAGATGGCGGAGTAGATAAACATTGTACATGCTTCCTTCTGTGAACACATTAAAATTACAAGTAAATTATAGAACTATCAACCTAGAGATCCATCTGAAGTGTAGCTGAACAGAAGTTTTATAACTAAGGATATAAAGAAGCCATGTGGAGATTGGCAGGAGGGGTGTAGACGTGAAATGGGCTAGTCCAAAATCTCTGTGTGGCAGTTGAGAACTGGGAGGGATATCTCAGCTGCAGAGGTTCCCCTTGGAGGAGCGAGGGACCACAGCCTGGAGTACTGGTGCTGGGAAGAAGAGCTCTCACATCTGGCTGTGATAAACAGTGAGGATTCCAATCATCTGGGTGGGACGAAAGGCTGTGGGAAACCCAGACATCCTCTTAAACAGCCTGGCCACAGATTCTCTCACTTGCAAGTACTCACCTTGGGCTCCAGCAGAGGGACAGTGACTTGGGGTGGGGGTGGGGTTGGAGACATACAGGTGTGGCTTCTTACAGAGGGCTGGAGGACAGTCGCCATTTTCTCTGTGAGGGGTCCTCCTCCCATACAGCTGGCAGGCAGGCACCATCTTTCCTGTGTTGAGCCCTCCCTCACAGACCAAATTTGAATTTGATTGGCCTGGTGAGTGCTGATGCTCCACCCTGCTGATTCATTGAGAACCTGCCCCACCCAACTCCTCCAACTGGAGACACTTTCTCCATGAGTAGCCAGCCCTGCCTGAATTGCATTCTTTCTTGGAAAACTATTGGAGTCCACGGGCCTCTCATGGGCAGTGACTGGCCTTGGTGTGCTATGAGACTTTTGTTGAGTAGCTCCAGGCTCAGCACCAGCACCAAACCAGAGTCTACATTAACCTGTTGACCATAATTCTTACCACTCTAGTGACTTCTTGAGACCTCGCCTCACCCAACTTGTGTACCACATGAGGCTGAACCTTAAGGGAGCTGGAAGGTGGCAGCAGGCCTTGGGGTGTTCTAGCATTTTGGAGAGTTCCCCCAGGTCCAGTACTGGTGGCAGACATCCTCAGTTTGCAGCATGGCCTCTCCTATGTGTCTCCAGGTTTAGCACAGGCAGCGAACAACTGTGGATTGCTTTGTAGCTCCTACCAGGTAGTCCCCAGCTGCTCACAGGCAGTGGGAGACTTGGGCCTGCACTGAACCCCCTCATAAGAGGCTCCAGAATGAACATACCGGCTTCAGACCACAGCAGAGCACCACCTAATTAGCCCCACAAGTGGCACACACAAAGGGCGGTCTCAACAGGCACCAGAATCCACTGGAACGAATCACACAGTAAGCCTCCCACACAGCAGCCATAAGCTGTAGATGTGGCCAAACCCCATAGCCAACCAGTCTGATGGTCAATCTCACCTACTGATCTGCCAATAGCAACCAAGTTTCAGCTATAATGGGAGGGCACACACAGCCCACACAAGGGGCACTCCTGGAGCACCTGACTCAGATGACCAGGGAGACTGTGCTACTGGGCCCCACAGGACCCCTACTATATAAGGCCACCTGGACAAGGCTATGGGACATAGCAGATCTACCTAATACATACAAACAGAAAGGCAGCCAAAATGAGAAAACAAACAAATACATCCCAAATGAAAGAACAGGAGAAAACTCCAGAAAAAGAGCTAAACAAAATGGAGGCAAGCAACCTACCAGATATAAAGTTCAAAACAACAGTTATAAGAATGCTTAAGTAACTTAGTAAGAACTTTAACAAAGAGACAGAAAGCATAAAAAGGGACATAGAAACCATGAGAAATAACTAGTCAGGAATGAAGAATACAGTAACTGAAATGAAGAATGAACTAGAAGGAATCACAAGCAGACTAGATGAAGCAGAGGATTGGATCAACGTTTTGGAAGACAAGGTAGCAGAAAATGCCCAATCAGAACAGCAAAAAGAAAAAAAAAATCCAAAAAAGTGAGGATAGTTTAAGAGACCTCTGGGACAACATCAAGCCTAACAACATTCACATCGTTGGGGTGCCAGAAGGAGAAGAGAGAAAGCAAGGGATTGAGAACCTATTTGAAGAAATAATGACTGAAAACTTTCCTAACCTGGTGAAGGAACTATATATACAAGTCCAGGAACCTCAGAGAGTCCCAAACAAGATGAACCCAAACAGGCCCACACCAAGACACATTGTAATTAGAATGGCAAAGGTTAAAGACAAAGAGAAACTCCTAAAAGCAGTAAGAGAAAGGCTAGTAACTTATAAGGGAGCTCTCATAAGATTGTCAGCTGATTTCTCAACAGAAACTTTGCAGACCAAAAGGGATTGGCACAAAATATTCAACGTGATGAAAAGCAAGGACCTACAACCAATATTGCTCTACCCAGCAAAGCTATCATTTAGAATTGAAGGACAAATAAAGAGCTTCCCAGACAACAAAAATCTAAAGGAGTTTATCATCAACAAAGCAGTATTACAAGGAGTATCAGAGGGATTTTTTGAAGTCCCTCTGGAAAAAAAAATCAAAATTATGAATAATAAAATGGCAGTAGCTATTATACATATATGTCAACAATTACTTTCAATGTGAATGAATTAAATGTTCCACTCAAAAGACACAGGAAGGCTGAATGGGTCAGAAAACAAGACCCTTACATATATTGCCTACAAAAGACTCACTTCAGATTGAAAGACACACACAGATGGAAAGTAAAGGGATGGAAAAGGGTACTTCATGAAAAAAAAAAAAAAAAAAAGAAAAAAAAAAGCTGTGGTAGCAATACTTATACCAGACAAAATAGATTTTAAAACAAAGGCTATAACAAGAGACAAAGAAGGACCCAGTAATCCCACTTCTGGGTATATATCTGAAGAAACCCAAAATGCTACTTCGAGGGGATGTTTGCATCCATATGTTCATTGCAGCACTGTTTACAATGGCCAAGCTGTGGAGGCAGCCTGGGTGTCCATCGATGGAAGGATGGATAAAGAAGAGGTGGTACATGTATACAATGGAATATTGCTCAGCCAAGGAAGGGAATGTGTTCTTGCCATCTGCAGTGGTATGGATGGACCTGGAGGGAATTTTGCTGAGTGAAGAGTCAGACAGAGGAAGATTTTGCTTATATGTGAAATCTAAAGAACAAAATAAACAAACAAAACAGAAACAAACTCATATATACAGAGAACATTTTGATGGTTGCCAGATGGGGTAGGGGGTTGGGGATGAGTGAAGAAGGGAAAGAGACTAAGAAGTACAGATTCCTTGTTACGTGGTAATCATGGGGATTAGGGTACAGCATAAGGAATATAGTCAATAAGGTAATAACTATGTATGGTGTCATATTGGCACGCTGCCTCATCTGTCCTGGGAATAGGGGCGAGGGGTGAGGTGGGAGCCAGGGAAGGGCAGGTGGGTCATTGGGGGTGGGGGGCGTCAGTGAGAATAAAGGCCCAACAGTGACCCCTGGGAAGGTGAGGCTGGTTTCCCCATATCTTCACTCTGGAATCAACTTAACATGGAGTGTAAGGGCTGGGGCAGAGTGGGGAAACTGAAGCAAGATGGGTGGCTTTTTGTGACTCCAGTAGAGAACCCAAGAGGCGAGGCAAAGTGGAACTAAGTCCCTGCATTTCTTTCCTGACTGTGCTCCCCCCATCCTCAGCTGTGATTGGCCCCAGCAGCAGCTCCCAACTACTACCTTATCTTTTTGGCCACAGCCATTGGCTAAGGAGTGGGCATGTAACTCACTCAGCGCCAATGAGGAGACTTGCTGGGGATTCTTGGACAGCACATTTTCCTTTGGGGCAAATGAAAGAGACCCTTCCTCGCCTCAACCTGGCCCTAGATGCTGTGGTTTAAGGATGAGAGAAATGGCAATGGCCGTTTTGTGGATCACAGGGTTGGGATTGAGGCTTTATCTGCTGTGTGGAGCCAGAACATAAAGCCCAGGAAACCTGTGATGACAGAGGGAAGACACCAGAGACTCTGTGATAGCATGTGAGCACCTGGATCAAACCCCACCTGAAGCTGTCAAGCTTTCAGTTATGTGAGCCCACATTTATTGTAATAATGAAGATAATGATATGTGATATTACATAGTTTTTACCATCTGCCAGACCTTATTCTAATCACTTGATATGTGTTAACCTATTTAATTCTCCCAACAACCCTCTGAGACACACCTGTTATTATCCTCACTGCACAGATAAGGAAACTGAGGCACAGAGAGATAAAGCAATCTGCCCAAGGCCACACAGCTGGTGTGGGCAGAGCCAGGATGCCTGGACCCCTCATCCTGTGTGAGATCCAACCTCCTACTTCTGTCATTTACATGCAAAGGGGACCTGACTGATTCCAGATGATACCAGAGGCTGCACAACAGAAGAGAAAAAATTAGAGTCACTCCTCCCTTGCTTAGACCCTTTAGTGGCTCCCTGAAGCCCTGCACAATGCAGCCCCTGCTGTCATCTGCCACCTCCTCTCCCACTGCTGTCCCCTCCAACTCCTCATTCGCTCCAACTTCACAGGCCTCCACTCCATTCCTACAATTTGTCAAAATTTTTCCTGCCTCAGGGCCTTTGCTCCTGCTGTTCCCTCTGCCTAAAATGCCCTTCCTCTACTCCTCCTGGATAACCTCGCCATGTGCTCAGGGGAGTGGTCCCTGATCACCCTCTTTCTGATCCGAGTCAAGGCCAGTAGAGCCCAGACATCAAGAACATGTGCCCTGCAAGCAGATGGCCTGGGTCCAAATGCAGTTCCATCACTTCCTTGTTGTGTGCTCTTGGGCCATTTTCTTAGTCCCTCTGTGCCTCAAGTTCCTCATCTGTGAAATAAAGTAATTAATAATGGTACCTGCCTCACAGAGTTCAGTGAGGAATAAAGGAAGTTATTATGTCTAAATTGATAAGAACAGTGCCAGACATTTAGTAGTCACGTGGGCAGCAAATAATAATTTTTATTATTCTGTGCTTTTCTGTGGCCACTTGGAGATTTTATTTGTGTTTATTAAAACTATGAAGCACTGCAAACCATGAGATACAATACTTTTCAATGGCAAGTGTAAACATTAGTTCATATGTGAACTATAGTGCTAAATTTGAAAATCATTAAAATGAAAACATTCTTTTTATTTTATTTTTCAGTTTTATTGAGCTGTAATTGAGAAATAACACTGTAAGGTGTTTATAGTGAACGAAACTTATTCTTTTCAAATTGTTCCTTGTTTAAATATTAAAGAGTGAATCAAGAAAATAAGATGTTCCATCAGTTGTACAACTTAGTGGCTTCCCAAATTTTACTATTTGCAGATATTTCAGTTTTATTAAAATTCACGTAGTTACTGAACAATTATTTACATAAAATATTATATCAGATATTAATAAAAATTTAACCATCTGCATTTATTTTGTGGCTATTAATATTATTTTTTTAATTGCATGATTATTATTGAAGATTAATTTTAAAAATATTTTAATACACCAGGGACACAGCTGGGATGGCGTATCTGTTGAATGAGGAAGAGTAGAGTTCCACAATGTGACCACCAGGGGACGCTGTTCCCAAACCAAGGTCCTCTCAATCCCACCAAAGGGTGAATGAATCTTTCTCAAATCTGGTCTGGCCTCAGCCCTCCCCTCCAGGATGGGGTGCGAGTCTCAGGCTCTTCCCCACCTCCAAGCCCCCCCATCCTGCCCCTGCAGTCTGTTCACCCCGGGGCCACGTGCAGCATCTTTCCTACAAGCATCTCTAACGACACCCCCTTCCAGGGTTTCCCCAATATATCCATGCTTATCCTTACCTCTGGTCCTTTGCATATGCTGTTCCCTCCGACTGGAATAACTTTCATCCCCAGTTTACTGATGTCCACTCAGAAAACTCATTCTGTAGTAAAAGATTGGCCCCACCTTCCCCTGAGGGCATGTTACTTAATTTCTTTCTTTCTTTTTTTTTAAGATTTTATTGGGGAAGGGGAACAGGACTTTTTATTGGGGAACAGTGTGTACTTCCAGGACTTTTTTTCCAAGTCAAGTTGTTGTCCTTTCAATCTTAGTTGCAGGGGGCGCAGCCCACCATCCCTTGCGGGAGTCGAAACGGCAACCTTGTAGTTGAGAGGACGCATGCCAACCAACTGAGCCATCCGGGAGCTCAGCTGCAGCTCAGCTCAAGGTGCCATGTTCAAGCTTAGTTGCAGGGGGCGGAGCCCACCATCCCTTGCGGGACTCAAGGAGTTGAACAGGCAGCCTTGTGGTTGAGAGCCCACTGGCCCATGTGGGAACCAAACCGGCAGCCTTCGGAGTTAGGAGCACAGAGCTCCAACCGCCTGAGCCACTGGGGCCAGCCAACTTAATTTCTTTGTGCCTCAGTTTCCTCTGAGGGGCAGGTTGGACAGAGCGGGTGTCTGGGAAATCTGAGAGGGA